>NC_090450.1:306488586-306795672 GCF_031143425.1 Pleurodeles waltl | reverse complement strand
TTTGGACTAAACCCTGTCACACAACTTGAAACAAAATGTCCCATAACCTTTGCTTCTAGCATCTCCAAACCACTATATTGCTTGAATGCCTGCAACAACCTCTCATAGTAAGCATGGTTCAACTCCTTTGATTCTTAAGTAGTTCTGTTAATTTTGACCCATTCAACATCCTAAGGAGGCACTTTCCCTTTCAGGAATGTCATGACCTCCTGATATTTCTTCATTACCAACGGTGAAGGACCCTTTGTCAATGCATTTTTAGTCAGTTCCACCTCAGGCCATTGAACAGCTATCTTATATTCTGTCCACAGGTCACTCAGAGCAACCGTGTCAAATAACATATTCAGATCAATCCACAACACCTGTGAATTTATCACAAAATTTTCAACCTGTTGGTACCATTTCACTGGCTTTTCTCGTAATTTTGGAAAACAATTGGTAAACGACGCAAGATCACTCCTGCTCCATGGGACATGCACATATCCTCCACCAAGCACTTTTCTCAAAAGGAAGGTTGGAACACCTCCCTCTGCTCCAAACGGAGGTGGTTCACCTGAAGGTTTTGTCACTTTTTTTTCGACCACTTAGGGACTCATTACGGGGCTGACGACCTTCACACCGCTAGCCTAGTGGTGGCAGTTAGGACCGCCGCTGCTGTGGAGATCTGACCACTACATTAAGACTCTGATGGTCAGATTGCCATGGTTCCGCCAGCACCGCTAGCATCAATGATCTCAAAGGCCTGGCGGTGGCGGAGAACATAATCTGCAAGGGCAGCGCTGCATGCAGCACTGCCCTGTGGATTATGACCTCGTTCTCAGCCAGTCTTTGAATACCGGATACACCAATATGAAAAGGCGGGCGGAGAACAGGTGCAGGGGACCACAGGGGGGCCCTGAACTGCCTATGCACTTGACATGGGCAGTGCAGGAGTCCTACTGCCCAGCACCATTGCAAGGTTCACTGTCAGCCTTGCAGACAGTGAACATTGTGAGGGTGTTGGTGCACCCTGCGAGATACAGCATTGCTGCCAGCTTGATTACGAGCCATAGAAAATGATTTAACCTATTCCTGCTGGCGAGCAGGAGGAAACAGAGGTTTCTGCCCTCCGTCCTAGCGGGAACTCCTAATAGGTCTGGCAGGGTGGTCACCACTATGGCGGTGGCCCCCCTTGTCGGGAGTTTGGCAGACTGGCTTTCCCATCCGCAAAGCTCATAATTAGGCCCTTGGTCTCCCATTTATCTAATTCATTCCATTTCCTAATATTCTGAATTACTTCTTTAATCTGAGTTTTCAACCCTGGAGTTCTCATATCAGCAATATCTTTTTCACTAAAGCACACTTGATAGTTTGCAGAGCCTTAGTTTTATGTAAACCTCATATTTCTGAGCCAATTCTGCCAATTTATAATAAACTTGACCCACTTGCTTAGTGATGTTTCTACACTTAAATGCAACCTCATCCTCTTAGTAAGTCTCCAATTGTTCTAAGCCAAGATTTCCAACAATCATTGTGTCCAATTCTATTGTCAACTTCGCTACAGCTTGAGTTATTTCTCTGGATGTTGATGGAATTGTTCCCTGACTTACTTCTGTACTCGTAATGTCTTTAGATGGAGTACTTCCATTAAAAACATTTACCCATTCCTCTTTCTCCTTTGCACTAATAGATAAAGTTACTACAGGAACCTTAGGTGTGGAATTGTTTCTCTGAGCACCATTCCCCAAATTCAAAGGTGGTTCCCATACAGGAGTAATATGAGTGGGCATCTTCTGAAGTATGCCTATTAAAGTCAATCCTGACATGTTCAAAGTCATATGCGCACTTGCTACACGTGGAGTACTTGGATGTGTTGGAAATAAAGGAACAAACTCCCTTGTACCTGAATTATGTGGAGCATTAGTTGGTCCCCCAACACTATTGGGTACTGTCAGATTGTACATATTTCTCCCAGAACCTTCTGATTTATACATGGGAACTACTGTGAGAGCATCACCAGTATTCAAGGTGGGAATAAATGGGACACATTCTTTCAAACACTCACGTCTTGATTCACAAGGGATGCTAGCGGGAATAGGTCCACAGGACTAAGAGCCTTCCTATCTGGAGCAGTAGGGAAAGTAATTACACCACTGCTTCCAATACCATTTTCCCCACCCCCACTTCTAGCTTCATTATATGGGGGTGGATGTTCGGATAATAACACATCTAAAAGACTACCTCCAGAATCGCCGTCACCGTCTATGCTCCTGTCACCATGCTCTTTTGCTTCTTATCTTTTTGTTTTCTGATTGTCTTTCTTTCCCTTTCTCCCTCAGTCACATCTGTGGTCAAAGCCGGATTCAGCTTAAGTCCTTCTATCTTGTCTGTTCTCCACCTTTTCCACTCAGCATTCCACCTAGCATCTGCATTAGAACGCATAGCTTTCTTAGTTCTTCCTTGGTATCTCTCCCTTTCCCTCGCATGAGCAGAGAATTCCCAAAGATTAAGGGGGTCATTACGACCTCGGCAGTCTTTTTGCAAGACCGCCGAGGGACCGCCGTGCGGAAGACCGCCTGTGCAGGCGGTTTGCCGCTCGGTGTATTATGACTGTTAGCTGCTCTCCGTTGTTATTCCGACGGAGAGCCGCCAACAGCCATACTTGCGGGCGGCGGGGAAGTGGAGGTTGCTCCACCTCCATCGCCACGCCAACAGAACACCGCCTAGCGATTCACGTCCCGTGATTTGCCGTGGCGGTGTTCTGTTGGCGGTGTGGTGTCGGCGGAGCTGCCCCCATGGCTCCCGTCCCCTCCCGGAGGATCGACGGACCAGGTAAGTTGATCGTCCGTTAGGGGAGGGAGGGGGAGGGGTGTTGTATGTTGTGTGCGTGCATGGGGGTGTGCGTGTGTGTGTGTAGAGGGGGTGTGTGGGTGCGTGTATGCTTGCGGGGTGTTGTGTGTATGGGAATGAGTGCGTGTATGGCTGTGGGTATGGCTGTATGGATGTGTGCGTGTATGTTTGAATGTGGGTGTGCGTGTCTGACTGTGTGTGTGGATGTAGGCATGTATGTCGGGGTGTGTGCGTGTGTGTGTTGGTGGTGCCTGCATGCGTGTCAGGTGTGTGTGAGTAATGTTATGTTGGGGGTCGGGGTGGGGGGTGGCGGAGACCCCTATCAGTGCCAGGGAAGGAATTCCCTGGCACTGATAGTGCTTACCGCCATGGATTTCATGGCGGTTGAAACCGCTGGAAATCCATGGCGGTAAGCCAGGTCCAAATACCGCCGGCGGTATACTGACTGCCGCCGGGCTGGAGACCCAGGTCTCCAGCCCTGCGGTCGTCTCCGCCCTGGTGGGCGGGACGGAGAACCGGCAGATGACCATGGTGGTAACCGCCATGGTCATAATTCACCAAGGTAAGACCGCCAGCCTGTTGGCGGTCTTACCGCCGGTTCTCCACCATCCGCCAGGGTTGTAATGACCCCCTAAGTGTTTCATATTTTGCAGGTATATGATGTGGCTTCATTGTGTACAGCACTCTCTTCAAAATTTCAATAATTCTCAAATCAAATGTACCTTATTGAGGAAATCCCAATGGGCCATCCTTTTCTGGGATCTTATACCACTGACCAATCCAAACATATGTATAAAGCACTACATTAAATGCCATATAATGACCAGGAGTACCTTTGGGAAGGTCCACTTTGCCTTTTCTATTAGGAATATGAACATCACCTCTGAAGAGGTCTCGTAAAACTAAAAAAAAAAAGTTACTTGCAACAATTTTCACAAGACTTCAATAAAAAAAAAGTAGTGTCCAGAATTCCTTGCTCCAACGCAACCACTAATCGCAGTGTGGCACCGTATTACGTTGTCCACCAATAGCTGCGCGACACCACACCAACCGTCCTATACCAGCATGGTACACTGTGACACAGACCTCACCCCTCACAGCAGTCCCCCTTCTTTACAATCGCTACACATGCTCGCTCCATGAAATCACATGTACATACAGAATAGAAACATTTGTAGACACTGTTGAAATTAATAGTTTCAAACACACAAAGGCCCTCATTATGACCTTGGATCTGACCGCCGGGCGGCCGCCAATGCAGCCGCACTCCTGCTGCGGTCATTATGAGATCCCCGCTGGGCCGGCAGGCGGAAACCTGGTTTCCGCCCGCCGGCCCAATGGGGATCTCGGCCGCAACACAGGAGCCAGCTCCAAATGGAGCTGGCGGTGTTGCGGCCGTGCGAAGGGTGCAGTTGCACCCATTGCGCTTCAGACAGTGAAAAGCTGCATGGGGCCCTCTCAGGGGGCCCCATGACTCCCCGTACCGCCAGCCTTTTCCTGGAGGTTCAAACCGCCAGGAAAAGGCTGGCGGTCGGGGACTCCAAATCCCCGCTGGGGCAAATGTGGCGGGAAACTGCCAGCCCCGGCGGTGCGACCGCAGCGCTTCCGCCACGGTATTAATTCCCAGGATTGCACCACCAGCCTGTTGGCAGTGCAATCGCCACAACAGCCCTGGCGGTCTTTGACCACCAGGGTTGTAATGACCCCCAAAGTTTACAATCAGTTCCAATGAAACCTCGACCATGGGGCATCAGCGAGACCAGTATAGCTTCACTCTGCACATTAATATCCACTATACTAATCGGCTCACATTTGCACAAAGAAAGCCCCTATCTTAACTATGCAGCTGACGACCTCTCACAATGACACAACCTCGGGGAAGACAATATATTATGGTGTCTTCCACACCTTTTAAACTATCCTGTGATCTTAGGCCACGTTGGACCCAATACCCTCTCTAACCTCTTTATAAATCCTCGCACTCACACAACATGCAAAAACTTCTCTGCAATGCACCACTTATTCACACAATCACTTCAAACTAAACACAACTGCCGCAATCTGCAACCCTATTAATACTCACTCATCTGTCACTAGTATAACTCTCCTCCGAATCACCACGATTCTGCTGATCTTCCAAGTCTTGGTAAGAACATCTAAATTGGACACTGGAAACTGACTGTTCTAGACCCTAATTCCAGTTCTCCTCAATTCAGAAAGAGAACCATCCTCGTCGCTACCATCTGATCCAGCACAGGGCCCTATTTCTAAAGCCGAAGTCTGATTAATTTTTCTTCTCAGTTCTGAATGGTGAGGAGACAATGCATAACATTTTATAAATTAATTACAGTGTAACTCGATGGTCACACATTCAATTCCAGAGACCAACTTATAGTTCAAAGCGATTTCTTTCAGACTGAAGTCAAACTTACATATGAGTCTCAAAATCATAGCATAAATTTACATAATAACCAAGGGAGAATCAAAACGTTGCACAATATGAAATTAAACTAACATGTAAAGCACTACTTATTTAATGGCGATAATGCAGAAAATAAGGAACAACAATTGATGCATTGAGTTCCAATCCAAGTTTTCCTGTCTAACCATTTGATCTAAAATTCTAACTATGCTAATATCTAGGCTTTCAGATAAGTAGTCTGCACAACAGAACCTTCTATCAAGAGACGTATGGCAGCATAAAGCCACATAGAAATTAATATTTTAGAGATGTATCTCAGTGAGGTCTGCTCTCAGCTGAAGGGAAGGGGAATCTGAATCTTAGCACTTAGTAAACCACACTTAAATCTTGATTCTTCCAAGGGTTATCTCTTAGGCAACACTTTTCCCAGTTCAAAAACTTAATCACAAATCACAAGTTGCTAATTGACATTTGAGCCTTCTGAACTTTTCAGTGCTCACCTTGGCACACCCTCTCGCTTTGAAATTTCACAACCCAGGATACGTCTCCTGTCCTTGATAAGCATTCCTCTGGGCTTTTCTTATCCAAACAATGAAACTAGGTTTCAGATCCTGACACCTGCAGCCTTAGCAAAAAACATTAAACAAGTAAGCTTCATATTGAAGGTTTGAGCACAGGGAATATATATATATGCCTTCACTGTGGCCAAAGTAATTAACCCCTTCTGTGCCGCGGACGTAGTGGTTACGTCCCGCGGCACAGTGCTGCTGTGCGAGGACGTAACCACTACGTCCTCGGCACACAGCCCAGAGGGAGCGCTCTCGCTCCCTCTGTGTGCTTCCCCCCACCCTCCCAAAGTCAGGGATGGAAGGGGAAGCCCTTCCCCTTCCACCCCCGACCCCCCCACCCCCCCATAATGACGTCAGCGCGCGATCGCGCGCTGACTTCATTATGGGGATTTCGCCGCACAGGAAGCCATTTGCTTCCTGTGCGGCGAACGGAGAAGAGGTGAGTTCCTCTTCCCGGTGGGTGGGGGGTTTGGGCTAAAGAGGCACCGGGGGAAAGGAAAGGCTTTTCCTTTCCCCCGGTGTCTCTTTGAGCATTCCTGCTGCCCGATCGCATTGCGATCGGGCAGCAGGAATGCCCACTAGACACCAGGGATTTTTTTTTTTTGTTGTACTTTCTGTTTCTTGTTGGCGGGGAGCGGCCCCTTGGGCAAGGGTCGCTCCCCTTGTGGGGGCAATTTGTTACGGCCATTTCTGCCCCCCTTGGGGGCAGATTGGCCTACTTTTTAGGCGGATCTGCCCCCAAGGGGGGCAGAAACCACTGGATCACCAGGGATTTTTATTTTCTGTGCATTTATGTTGGGGGGGGTGCCCCCTTGGGCAAGGGGCGCCCCCCCCAAGGGGGCAGAGAACTGTTGGCCTTTTCTGCCCCCCTTGGGGGCAGATCGGCCTATTTTTTTTAGGTCCATCTGCCCCCAAGGGGGGCAGAAGCCACTTAGGCACCAGGGATTGTGTGTGTAGTGGATGGGGGGGCGCCCCCTTGGGCAAGGGTCGCTCCCCTTTGGGGGGCATGTCTTTTAGGGCCATTTCTGCCCCCCTTGAGGGCAGATCAGCCTATTATTTTTAGGCTGATCTGCCCCCAAGGGGGGCAGAAACCACTAGAACGCCAGGGATGTTTTTTTATGTGTTTATTTCTGTGGGGGGGGGCGTCCCCTTGGGCACGGGGCGCCCCCCCAAGGGGGGCATTGACCTGTTGGCCATTTCTGCCCCCCCTGGGGGCAGATGGGCCTATTTTTCTAGACCCACCTGCCCCCAAGGGGGGCAGAAGCCACGTAGACACCAGGGATAGTGTGTGTGTGTGTGTGTGTTAGTGGATGGGGGGGGGGCTTGGGCAAGGGTCGCCCCCCACTTTGAGGGCACATGTACCCAGGCCATTTCTGCACCCCTTGGAGACAGATCAGCCTATTATTTTTAGGCTGATCTGCCCCCAAGGGGGGCAGAAACCACTAGAACGCCAGGGATGTTTTTTTATGTGTTTATTTTTGTGGGGGGGCGTCCCCTTGGGCACGGGGCGCCCCCCCAAGGGGGGCATTGACCTGTTGGCCATTTCTGCCCCCCCTGGGAGCAGATGGGCCTATTTTTCTAGAACCACCTGCCCCCAAGGGGGCAGAAGCCACTTAGGCACCAGGGATAGTGTTGTGTGTGTTTTTTTTGTTTGAGGGCTGTCCCCTTTGGCAAGGGTCACTCTCCATGGGGACACAGTACTAAAGGTATTTTTTGGCTTCCTTGGGGCAGACAGGCCTATTTTTTTAGTAGGCCCATCTGCCCCTATGGCAGAATCCACTTAGGCACCAATTTCTAAAATGTTTGATGGTGGGGTGTTTGTCAACTGAAGAAGTCTTTGCATTTGTGATAAAAAATGTTTTCCTCCTTTTTGTTCTAGTTCAAAGCTTTTGCTTTATTTGCTGTGGCTCCTTGCGGTTTTGGCGGTGGTTGACCTGCAGTTTGCACAGTTGCATGTTTTAGGTAAGTAAAAACAATTTACTCCAAAGGAGTATTGTTGCCATGCATGAATGACATGTTTGTAGGGGGTGTACTAAATGCAGGATTGTGTGTGAAATTGTCCTTAGGTTTGTGCACAATGATATTTGTTTTGTCTTATTTCTAATTTGCCTTTCTTTCTTTCTTTTTAGTGGGATATCATTGGTGATTGCTGTGTAGTTGCTGGTGAATCAAGCTTTTTCAGGCAAGTGAGCGGTATAGTTTTTGAGTTTGTAACTCTTACTAACAAAGCTACACTTTGTTACTTGTCTTACACAGTGCTGGTTGTTGGTGGTGAATTTGTCCAGTTAATTTTAGCAGGAGAGATCATGGCTAGCCGCAGGATGACCGCTCAGCAGGTGGTTGGTATGCTTTTTGAGTCACAGTCTGATCATGACTATGAGACGGACTCTGCATCTGAGGCAGAGGAGGAAGTCAGAGATTCTGGCAGTGATGTTTCTGTTGGAGGGGAATCTTCTGATGATGAAGCCACACTCAGTGCAGATGAAGGTTCTGTTTTAGAGGAGGACATTGATGTGCCAATAGTGCAGCAACCTGGGGCTGAAAGGTTTCCCGTTAGAAGACCTGATGTCTGGGTTGCCCCAAACATGGAGCAGCCAGAGTTGCCTGCCTTTACTGGTCTCCCGGGGTGTAACGCCAATACAGAGAACTTTATGCCTATCAATTTCTTTGAGTTATTCATGGATGATGTGTTTTTGGAAGAGATTGTTGAGCAGACTAATTTGTATGCGGAGCAGCATTTGAGGGACAACGCTGCTAGACTTAGGCCACACTCTAGAGCTGCCCAGTGGATTCCCACAAATTTGGAGGAGCTAAAAAAGTTTTTGGGTTTGACTTTTTTGATGGGGTTGATAAGGAAGCCGTCACTGGCTTCTTATTGGTCTACTAGTCCCTTGATGGCAACAGCTATATTTCCAGCTACCATGAGTCGTAATCGGTATTTGCTTCTTCTTAGGATGCTGCATTTTGTTGACAATGCATTAGCCTTGCCACGAGATCACCCAGATTCTGACCGTCTTTTTAAGATTAGGCCTGTCCTTGATCATTTTGTAGATCGGTTTTCGGAGGTCTATGTTCCAGGCAAAGAGATAAGTGTGGACGAGTCTTTGGTCCTCTTCAAGGGTCGTTTGGTTTTTAGGCAGTACATTCCTAGCAAAAGGGCACGATATGGAATTAAATTGTATATGCTGTCTGAAAGTAGGACAGGATATGTGTATAGTTTCCGTGTGTACACTGGTAGGGATTCCAATATTGACCCCCCTGGTTGTCCTCCCACTTTTGGAGTTACTGAGAAAATAGTGTGGGATCTTGG
Organism: Pleurodeles waltl; assembly: GCF_031143425.1. Classification (NCBI taxonomy): domain Eukaryota; kingdom Metazoa; phylum Chordata; class Amphibia; order Caudata; family Salamandridae; genus Pleurodeles; species Pleurodeles waltl. The sequence goes on along the minus strand of NC_090450.1, from coordinate 306,786,542 downwards.
TAGACGACTGTTCAACAAAGGTCACCATTTGTATGTAGATAACTTCTACACTGGTGTGCAGTTGTTCAAGGAATTGTTTAGAGTGGACACAGTTGCTTGTGGCACAATCCGTTCTAACCGGAAAGGCTATCCAAGGGAGCTTGTCTGTAAAAAACTTGAGAGGGGACAGTGCTGTGCCTTGCGGAACGAGGAGCTGCTAGCTTTGAAATTTTCAGACAAGAGGGATGTCTACATGCTAAGTACCATCCATGATGAGAGTACTTCCCCTGTGACTGTTTGGGGCCAGGTTGCTGAAGTGCGCAAACCTGTGTGCATTTTAGATTATAATAAGCACATGGGAGGTGTAGATAGAGTTGACCAGAGGTTGGAACCTTATACTGCTATTCGTAAGTCTTATGTTTGGTATAAGAAGTTAGCACTTCACCTCTTCCACTTAGCAACCTTCAATGCTTTTATTGTGTTTAGGGATAGGTCTCCAGACTCAAAGATGACATTTGTGAAATTTCAGGAGTCAGTGATAGAGAGCCTTATTGTGGTGGAACAGGCCAGAGTTCCTAGAGAAGCAGTGGTGGAGGATGTGGCTAGATTGAAAGATCGCCACTTTACTGAGCACATTCCTCCCACACCCAAAAAAGACTTTCCAGCTAAGAAATGTAGAGTGTGTTTTCGAAGAGGTATCCGGAGGGAGTCTCGAATGTACTGCCCAGATTGTCCTTCAAAGCCTGGGCTGTGTGTCGGTGCTTGTTTTAAGAATTACCACACCCAGAAGAATTTCTGGGAACAACCATGAGTGTAAACTCATGTCTGTTTTGTATTTTCATGTGTTTAGTTTCATGGTTAGCATTTCTGTCATGTTGTTAGTTAGAGCTTTTGTGTTTGTTGTTTTGTAATTCTTTCTACTTAGTTAGGGGTTCCTCTGTTTAAAAAATAAAATAAAAATATGATGCCATTGTGTGTGGAGTGGGGCTTGGCTGAGACTGTACATATTGACTTGATGTTGGCTACTGCAACACACTGCCAGCCAAACACCAGTCCACACACTCCCATCAGCTGGTGTGATTGTTGTATCAGGCATGTGGGCGTATGTAAGTGATGGGCCCTTGAGTGGCGCTGTCTGTCGATGTGAGTGTTGTAATGTGCTGGGCCCGTGGCTGGCGGTGTGAATGGCCTTGTGTGTGTCATGTATGAAAGTTGTGTGAATGGACTGTAAAGCGGTTGGTGCCTTGTCGCGGCTTTACAGCTCACGAGCTGTGAGTCATTGGTTCAGTTTTTTGCCTTTCAGTTACTAACAGTGCTTTTCATTTTTGTGAAAGCTCTTGTTAGTAAAATTTGATCCACTGAACCATCACTCACCCTCGTGCCAAATCCAACCAGTATGTGTGGTAAAAATGACCAAACCTGCTCCGCTGTAATCAGGCGTCGCAGCACACCTATGACACGCTAGGTGCCTCAGGTGGGACCCCGATGATGAAGCATGCCACCAACTTGGTTGGTGGGTGAGGGGTCTTTTTCACATAACCTAAGTGTGTTTCTTTTCAAAATTTTAGTGTTTGGCACATCACGGACGTATGTGGGCACATCAAAACGATATATTACAAAACTACCTGTGTTTGGGGGGGGAGAGGGCACCTATGTTTTTGGTCCTGTGTGCGGCCTTCATCTAGGGAAACCTACCAAACCCAGACATTTTTTAAAACTAGACACCCCAAGGAGTCTAGGGAGGAGTGGCTTGCGTGGATCCCCCAACATTTTCTTACCCAGACTCCTCTGTAAACCTCAAAATGTGCTTAAAAAAAGCATATTTTCCTGACTTTTCTTCGTACGATCACCACTCCAGCACAAAATTCCTACTCCCCAGTGTTCCCCTCAGTCTCCCAAATAAAATGACACCTCACGTATGTGGGTCCCCAAAGCAGAGTCAGTCTAAAGATGTATAAAAGAATATGTCCTTATAAACTCGCAGTACTATCCCCTGTATCTCTACAAGTTTTGGGCCTTATTCTGTTGGAGGCACCTGGCCCACCCACACAACTGAGGTATCATTTTTATCGGGAGACTTGGGGGAACGCTGGGTGGAAGGAAATTTGTGGCTCCACTCAGATTCCAGAACTTTCTGTCACCGAAATGTGTGAAAAATGCGTTTTTTTAGCCAATATTTGAGGTTTGGAAAGGATTCTGGGTAACAGAACCTGGTCAGAGCCCCTCAAGTCACCCCATCTTGGATTCCCCTAGGTCTCTAGTTTTCAGAAATGCACAGGTTTGGTAGGTTTCCCTAGGTGCTGGCTGAGCTACAGGCCAAAAACTACAGGTAGGCACTGTTTTCAATGAAAAAATGTGATGTGTCCACGCTGCGCTTTGGGGCGTTTCCTGTCGCGGGCGCTAGGCCTACCCACACAAGTGAGGTATCATTTTTATCGGGAGACGTGGGGGAACGCTGGGTGGAAGGAAATTTGTGGCCCCTCTCAGATTCCAGAACTTTCTGCCACAGAAATGTGAGGAACATGTGTTTTTTTAGCCAAATTTTGAGGTTTGCAAAGGATTCTGGGTAACAGAACCTGGTCCGAGCCACACAAATCACCCCATCTTGGATTCCCCTAGGACTCTAGTTTTCAGAAATGCACAGGTTTGGTAGGTTTCCCTAGGTGGCGGCTGAGCTACAGGCCAAAATCTACAGGTAGGCACTTTGCTAAAAACAGGTCTGTTTTCTGTGATGTGTCCACGTTGCGCTTTGGGGCGTTTCCTGTCGCGGGCGCTAGGCCTACCCACACAAGTGAGGTATCATTTTTATCGGGAGACGTGGGGGAACGCTGGGTGGAAGGAAATTTGTGGCTCCTCTCAGATTCCAGAACTTTCTGCCACAGAAATGTGAGGAAAATGTGTTTTTTTAGCCAATTTTTGAGCTTTGCAAAGGATTCTGGGTAACAGAACCTGGTCCGAGCCCCGCCAGTCACCCCTCCTTGGATTCCCCTAGGTCTCTAGTTTTCAGAAATGTACAGGTTTGGTAGGTTTCCCTAGGTGCCGGCTGAGCTAGAGGCCAAAATCTACAGGTAGTCACTTCGCAAAAAACACCTCTGTTTTCTTCCAAAATTTTGGTGGTGTCCACGTTGCGCTTTGGGGCGTTTCCTGTCGCGGGCGCTAGGCCTACCCACGCAAGTGAGGTATAATTTTTATCGGGAGACTTGGGGGAACGCTGGGTGGAAGGAAATTTGTGGCTCCTCCCAGATTCCAGAACTTTCTGCCACAGAAATGTGAGGAACATGTGTTTTTTTAGCCAATTTTTGAGCTTTGCAAAGGATTCTGGGTAACAGAACCTGGTCCGAGCCCCGCCAGTCACCCCTCCTTGGATTCCCCTAGGTCTCTAGTTTTCAGAAATGCACAGGTTTGGTAGGTTTCCCTAGGTGGCGGCTGAGCTAGAGGCCAAAATCTACAGGTAGGCACTTTGCTAAAAACAGGTCTTTTTTCTGTGATATGTCCATGTTGCGCTTTGGGGCGTTTCCTGTCGCGGGCGCTAGGCCTACCCACACAAGTGAGGTATCATTTTTATCGGGAGACGTGGGGGAACGCTGGGTGGAAGGAAATTTGTGGCTCCTCTCGGATTCCAGAACTTTCTGCCACAGAAATGTGAGGAACATGTGTTTTTTTAGCCAATTTTTGAGCTTTGCAAAGGATTCTGGGTAACAGAACCTGGTCCGAGCCCCGCCAGTCACCCCTCCTTGGATTCCCCTAGGTCTCTAGTTTTCAGAAATGTACAGGTGTGGTAGGTTTCCCTAGGTGCCGGCTGAGCTAGAGGCCAAAATCTACAGGTAGTCACTTCGCAAAAAACACCTCTGTTTTCTTCCAAAATTTTGGTGGTGTCCACGTTGCGCTTTGGGGCGTTTCCTGTCGCGGGCGCTAGGCCTACCCACGCAAGTGAGGTATCATTTTTATCGGGAGACTTGGGGGAACGCTGGGTGGAAGGAAATTTGTGGCTCCTCCCAGATTCCAGAACTTTCTGCCACAGAAATGTGAGGAACATGTGTTTTTTTAGCCAATTTTTGAGCTTTGCAAAGGATTCTGGGTAACAGAACCTGGTCCGAGCCCCACCAGTCACCCCTCCTTGGATTCCCCTAGGTCTCTAGTTTTCAGAAATGCACAGGTTTGGTAGGTTTCCCTAGGTGGCGACTGAGCTAGAGGCCAAAATCTACAGGTAGGCACTTTGCTAAAAACAGGTCTGTTTTCTGTGATGTGTCCACGTTGCGCTTTGGGGCGTTTCCTGTCGCGGGCGCTAGGCCTACCCACACAAGTGAGGTATCATTTTTATCGGGAGACGTGGGGGAACGCTGGGTGGAAGGAAATTTGTGGCTCCTCTCGGATTCCAGAACTTTCTGCCACAGAAATGTGAGGAACATGTGTTTTTTTAGCCAATTTTTGAGCTTTGCAAAGGATTCTGGGTAACAGAACCTGGTCCGAGCCCCGCCAGTCACCCCTCCTTGGATTCCCCTAGGTCTCTAGTTTTCAGAAATGTACAGGTTTGGTAGGTTTCCCTAGGTGCCGGCTGAGCTAGAGGCCAAAATCTACAGGTAGTCACTTCGCAAAAAACACCTCTGTTTTCTTCCAAAATTTTGGTGGTGTCCACGTTGCGCTTTGGGGCGTTTCCTGTCGCGGGCGCTAGGCCTACCCACGCAAGTGAGGTATCATTTTTATCGGGAGACTTGGGGGAACGCTGGGTAGAAGGAAATTTGTGGCTCCTCCCAGATTCCAGAACTTTCTGCCACAGAAATGTGAGGAACATGTGTTTTTTTAGCCAGTTTTTGAGCTTTGCAAAGGATTCTGGGTAACAGAACCTGGTCCGAGCCCCGCCAGTCACCCCTCCTTGGATTCCCCTAGGTCTCTAGTTTTCAGAAATGCACAGGTTTGGTAGGTTTCCCTAGGTGGCGGCTGAGCTAGAGGCCAAAATCTACAGGTAGGCACTTTGCTAAAAACAGGTCTGTTTTCTGTGATGTGTCCACGTTGCGCTTTGGGGCGTTTCCTGTCGCGGGCGCTAGGCCTACCCACACAAGTGAGGTATCATTTTTATCGGGAGACGTGGGGGAACGCTGGGTGGAAGGAAATTTGTGGCTCCTCTCGGATTCCAGAACTTTCTGCCACAGAAATGTGAGGAACATGTGTTTTTTTAGCCAATTTTTGAGCTTTGCAAAGGATTCTGGGTAACAGAACCTGGTCCGAGCCCCGCCAGTCACCCCTCCTTGGATTCCCCTAGGTCTCTAGTTTTCAGAAATGCACAGGTTTGGTAGGTTTCCCTAGGTGGCGGCTGAGCTAGAGGCCAAAATCTACAGGTAGGCACTTTGCTAAAAACAGGTCTGTTTTCTGTGATGTGTCCACGTTGCGCTTTGGGGCGTTTCCTGTCGCGGGCGCTAGGCCTACCCACACAAGTGAGGTATCATTTTTATCGGGAGACGTGGGGGAACGCTGGGTGGAAGGAAATTTGTGGCTCCTCTCGGATTCCAGAACTTTCTGCCACAGAAATGTGAGGAACATGTGTTTTTTTAGCCAATTTTTGAGCTTTGCAAAGGATTCTGGGTAACAGAACCTGGTCCGAGCCCCGCCAGTCACCCCTCCTTGGATTCCCCTAGGTCTCTAGTTTTCAGAAATGTACAGGTTTGGTAGGTTTCCCTAGGTGCCGGCTGAGCTAGAGGCCAAAATCTACAGGTAGTCACTTCGCAAAAACACCTCTGTTTTCTTCCAAAATTTTGGTGGTGTCCACGTTGCGCTTTGGGGCGTTTCCTGTCGCGGGCGCTAGGCCTACCCACGCAAGTGAGGTATCATTTTTATCGGGAGACTTGGGGGAACGCTGGGTGGAAGGAAATTTGTGGCTCCTCCCAGATTCCAGAACTTTCTGCCACAGAAATGTGAGGAACATGTGTTTTTTTAGCCAATTTTTGAGCTTTGCAAAGGATTCTGGGTAACAGAACCTGGTCCGAGCCCCGCCAGTCACCCCTCCTTGGATTCCCCTAGGTCTCTAGTTTTCAGAAATGCACAGGTTTGGTAGGTTTCCCTAGGTGGCGGCTGAGCTAGAGGCCAAAATCTACAGGTAGGCACTTTGCTAAAAACAGGTCTGTTTTCTGTGATGTGTCCACGTTGCGCTTTGGGGCGTTTCCTGTCGCGGGCGCTAGGCCTACCCACACAAGTGAGGTATCATTTTTATCGGGAGACGTGGGGGAACGCTGGGTGGAAGGACATTTGTGGCTCCTCTCAGATTCCAGCACTTTCTGCCACAGAAATGTGAGGAACATGTGTTTTTTTAGCCAATTTTTGAGCTTTGCAAAGGATTCTGCGTAACAGAACCTGGTCCGAGCCCCGCCAGTCACCCCTCCTTGGATTCCCCTAGGTCTCTAGTTTGCAGAAATGCACAGGTTTGGTAGGTTTCCCTAGGTGGCGGCTGAGCTAGAGGCCAAAATCTACAGGTAGGCACTTTGCTAAAAACAGGTCTGTTTTCTGTGATGTGTCTACGTTGCGCTTTGGGGCGTTTCCTGTCGCGGGCGCTAGGCCTACCCACGCAAGTGAGGTATCATTTTTATCGGGAGACTTGGGGGAACGCTGGGTGGAAGGAAATTTGTGGCTCCTTCCAGATTCCAGAACTTTCTGCCACAGAAATGTGAGGAACATGTGTTTTTTTAGCCAATTTTTGAGCTTTGCAAAGGATTCTGGGTAACAGAACCTGGTCCGAGCCCCGCCAGTCACCCCTCCTTGGATTCCCCTAGGTCTCTAGTTTTCAGAAATGCACAGGTTTGGTAGGTTTCCCTAGGTGGCGGCTGAGCTAGAGGCCAAAATCTACAGGTAGGCACTTTGCTAAAAACAGGTCTGTTTTCTGTGATGTGTCCACGTTGCGCTTTGGGGCGTTTCCTGTCGCGGGCGCTAGGCCTACCCACACAAGTGAGGTATCATTTTTATCGGGAGACGTGGGGGAACGCTGGGTGGAAGGACATTTGTGGCCCCTCTCAGATTCCAGCACTTTCTGCCACAGAAATGTGAGGAACATGTGTTTTTTTAGCCAATTTTTGAGCTTTGCAAAGGATTCTGGGTAACAGAACCTGGTCCGAGCCCCGCCAGTCACCCCTCCTTGGATTCCCCTACGTCTCTAGTTTTCAGAAATGTACAGGTTTGGTAGGTTTCCCTAGGTGCCGGCTGAGCTAGAGGCCAAAATCTACAGGTAGTCTCTTCGCAAAAAACACCTCTGTTTTCTTCCAAAATTTTGGTGGTGTCCACGTTGCGCTTTGGGGCGTTTCCTGTCGCGGGCGCTAGGCCTACCCACGCAAGTGAGGTATCATTTTTATCGGGAGACTTGGGGGAACGCTGGGTGGAAGGAAATTTGTGGCTCCTCCCAGATTCCAGAACTTTCTGCCACAGAAATGTGAGGAACATGTGTTTTTTTAGCCAATTTTTGAGCTTTGCAAAGGATTCTGGGTAACAGAACCTGGTCCGAGCCCCGCCAGTCACCCCTCCTTGGATTCCCCTAGGTCTTTAGTTTTCAGAAATGCACAGGTGTGGTAGGTTTCCCTGGGTGGCGGCTGAGCTAGAGGCCAAAATCTACAGGTAGGCACTTTGCTAAAAACAGGTCTGTTTTCTGTGATGTGTCCACATTGCGCTTTGGGGCGTTTCCTGTCGCGGGCGCTAGGCCTACCCACACAAGTGAGGTATCATTTTTATCGGGAGACGTGGGGGAACGCTGGGTGGAAGGACATTTGTGGCTCCTCTCAGATTCCAGCACTTTCTGCCACAGAAATGTGAGGAACATGTGTTTTTTTAGCCAATTTTTGAGCTTTGCAAAGGATTCTGGGTAACAGAACCTGGTCCGAGCCCCGCCAGTCACCCCTCCTTGGATTCCCCTACGTCTCTAGTTTTCAGAAATGTACAGGTTTGGTAGGTTTCCCTAGGTGCCGGCTGAGCTAGAGGCCAAAATCTACAGGTAGTCACTTCGCAAAAAACACCTCTGTTTTCTTCCAAAATTTTGGTGGTGTCCACGTTGCGCTTTGGGGCGTTTCCTGTCGCGGGCGCTAGGCCTACCCACACAAGTGAGGTATCATTTTTATCGGGAGACGTAGGGGAACGCTGGGTGGAAGGAAATTTGTGGCTCCTCTCAGATTCCAGAACTTTCTGCCACAGAAATGTGAGGAACATGTGTTTTTTTAGCCAATTTTTGAGCTTTGCAAACGATTCTGGGTAACAGAACCTGGTCCGAGCCACACAAATCACCCCATCTTGGATTCCCCTAGGTCTCTAGTTTTCAGAAATGCACAGGTTTGGTAGGTTTCCCTAGGTGGCGGCTGAGCTAGAGGCCAAAATCTACAGGTAGGCACTTTGCTAAAAACAGGTCTGTTTTCTGTGATGTGTCCACGTTGCGCTTTGGGGCGTTTCCTGTCGCGGGCGCTAGGCCTACCCACACAAGTGAGGTATCATTTTTATCGGGAGCCGTGGGGGAACGCTGGGTGGAAGGACATTTGTGGCTCCTCTCAGATTCCAGCACTTTCTGTCACAGAAATGTGAGGAACATGTGTTTTTTTAGCCAATTTTTGAGCTTTGCAAAGGATTCTGGGTAACAGAACCTGGTCCGAGCCACACAAATCACCCCATCTTGGATTCCCCTAGGTCTCTAGTTTTCAGAAATGCACAGGTTTGGTAGGTTTCCCTAGGTGGCGGCTGAGCTAGAGGCTAAAATCTACAGGTAGGCACTTTGCTAAAAACAGGTCTGTTTTCTGTGATGTGTCCACATTGCGCTTTGGGGTGTTTCCTGTCGCGGGCGCTAGGCCTACCCACACAAGTGAGGTATCATTTTTATCGGGAGACGTGGGGGAACGCTGGGTGGAAGGAAATTTGTGGCTCCTCTCAGATTCCAGAACTTTCTGCCACAGAAATGTGAGGAACATGTGTTTTTTTAGCCAAATTTTGAGGTGTGCAAAGGATTCTGGGTAACAGAACCTGGTCCGAGCCACACAAATCACCCCATCTTGGATTCCCCTAGGTCTCTAGTTTTCAGAAATGCACAGGTTTGGTAGGTTTCCCTAGGTGGCGGCTGAGCTAGAGGCCAAAATCTACAGGTAGGCACTTTGCTAAAAACAGGTCTGTTTTCTGTGATGTGTCCACGTTGCGCTTTGGGGCGTTTCCTGTCGCGGGCGCTAGGCCTACCCACACAAGTGAGGTATCATTTTTATCGGGAGACTTGGGGGAACATAGAATAGCAAAACAAGTGTTATTGCCCCTTGTCTTTCTCTACATTTTTCCCTTCCAAATGTAAGACAGTGTGTAAAAAAGACGTCTATTTGAGAAATGCCCTGTAATTCACATGCTAGTATGGGCACCCCAGAATTCAGAGATGTGCAAATAACCACTGCTTCTCAACACCTTATCTTGTGCCCATTTTGGAAATACAAAGGTTTTCTTGATAGCTATTTTTTACTCTTTATATTTCAGCAAATGAATTGCTGTATACCCGGCATAGAATGAAAACCCACTGCAGGGTGCAGGTCATTTATTGGCTCTGGGTACCTAGAGTTCTTGATGAACCTACAAGCCCTATATATCCCCGCAACCAGAAGAGTCCAGCAGACGTAACGGTATATTGCTTTCGAAAATCTGACATTGCAGGAAAAAGTTACAGAGTAAAACTTAGAGAAAAATTGATGTTTTTTTCACCTCAATTTCAATATTTTTCTTTTTCAGTTGCTATTTTCTGTAGGAAACCCTTGTAGGATCTACACAAATTACCCCTTGCTGAATTCAGAATTTTGTCTACTTTTCAGAAATGTTGCGGTTTATGGGATCCAGCGTTGGTTTCATGCCCATTTCTGTCACTGACTGGAAGGAGGCTGAAAGCACAAAAAATCGTAAAAATGGGGTATGTCCCAGTAAAATGCCAAAATTGGGTTGAAAAATTGGGTTTTCTGATTCAAGTCTGCCTGTTCCTGAAAGCTGGGAAGCTGGTGATTTTATCACCGCAAACCCTTTGTTGATGCCCTTTTCAGGGAAAAAACCACAAGCCTTCTTCTGCAGCCCATTTTTCCAACTTTTTTAAAAAAAATGAAATTTTCACTGTTTTTTGGCTAATTTCTTGGCCTCCTTCTGGGGAACCCACAAAGTCTGGGTACCTCTAGAATCCCTAGGATGTTGGAAAAAAAGGACGCAAATTTGGCATGGGTAGCTTATGTGAACAAAAAGTTATGAGGGCCTAAGCGCGAACTGCTCCAAATAGCCAAAAAAAGGCTCGGCACAGGAGGGGGAAAAGGCCTGGCAGCGAAGGGGTTAAGCACAAATACATTTGCAGGTTAAGTAAATTCTATATATCTGTTATGTCATACATATAATGATTATAAAGGATAACATTTCTAAAATACTATAAAAGAAACATTCTTCCAAAATTATGATATATAATATGGCATACATGAAACATTGCATTCATCTGTGCACTTTATTCATATGTGTCACAGCTCACTACTTTTAAATGAAAACATATCTTAATTTAAGCTGAAAACAACCACCCCTTCATTTCATGTTTAAAAAGACGTAATGGCACAGCTAGATTATCATCTCTCAATTCATTTTACATATATTTGTATGGTGAAGTTTTCTGCTGTCTTTGTTTTTTTCAAACATATTTATTGTGACATGATATCTGGAATTGGGTGTGGAAGGGTTCATATTTACTTCTAACATGGCTTTTGCCTTCTAATCCTATTGGAGAGAGTGGTGAAGCAGCGTAGATAAGTGGTTCTTAACCTTTTCTCCAGGAGAACCCATGGGATAACAGAAGCCTTCTCAGGGGGTCCACAACTGATTGTAAAACTAAATAACAATAGATTAAAGAGGTGTGTATGAATGAAGAAGCAAAATTTATAATTTAAAATAAATGATAAAACTGTCTATAAATGTGAAAGAATTTGAAATTGGAGGTTAAAAATTGTATGTAACCTTGGAATGTTTCATGGGAGCAGTGCAAGTGCATTAACCAGAATACAGTATGAAGAATGAGTGGCCTCACTTAAATTTAAAAATGCTCTAACTTTCCTATGAAAATAAAAAAAATATTTGTATTATACTTGTTTGTGAGTTCCTTAAAATATTTCCCAATTTATGTTTGTTTCATGTTTTTGTGTATTTATTTGCATTGTTTTGAGGTTCTAATCATCAGAAATGCTTAAGCCATGGTCCCTGCTTGCAATAATGATTTAGTGGGAGTTAACTGCTTTCAGTAATAATTATGTGGAGGTTCACAAAAGTCAATAGGTGAAGAACCATTGACTAGATTAGGGATGGGTATAATTTGCATAATTCTGCATAATTTAATCATGTGGAATTACCCAGCAATTCTGAGTTATTCTGAGGAATTACGCATGATGTCTTGTGCACCGCATGTCAGAAAAACTGACATTTGTGACTCCGTTCATGCTAAAAAGAAGTGTGAAGATCTTTTTGTGGTGCACAAGCTCGTGGCTATTTTGTTTTCTAAGGCCTGCTCCTGCCAAGCCATCTCCTTGTGTTTCCTGCTTCCTAGCCACATTCAGCCTAATCCACACCAGTCTGCTTTAATAGATGTTCCCTTTTTCATTAGTTTCCTTCTCCCCTGTGTGTTTATTTTTTTATTTTTCCCTGTTGTGTATCTATATATATATATATATATATATATATATATATATAATATATATCAATACAATTCTTTAGAAATATTTTTTTATAAATAATGAAGGTGCATGTGATCTCAACATAAACAATATATTTTTTCTAAATTATAAATATTATTGTTATTTACAGTATTTATATGATCAATACATGAATGTGTGTATATAAGTAATTGTGTTTTTGTATGTTATGTGCATTACCTGCATACATGATATATATGCATACAAATAAATAGTTAAACATTTTGAATATGTATTCAAAAATGTTATTTTGTCTTTATATTGATATGTGCAAAAATGTGTATACATATTAGGTATGTTCATCTTTACATTAGAATAAGGTACATAACATTTGCAATTTTTAAAGATATATATATATATATATATATATATATATCACCTAGTGACGGTCACCACTAGGTAGTTATAGTTAGGACCCAGTTTCTATAGAAAAAGTGATTTTCAATTGCCTATATCTTTGGTACCAAATTTTTCAAGAAAGATTCAGGGTGATCTGTCAAGTGGGAGACCAAGAAAAAGGAAGGTCCCACAATGCTTTTTCGCCATTCATTCTTTGATAGGGACTTTGAACAGTGATAGCGCCAAAACTACTGGATGGAATTACACCAAAATTGGCAGAAAGATAGGTCCTGCTTCATAATAATGACCTTTTTGTGATTTTTTGTGAACCCATTCAGTGGTTTTGTTGTAATTAACTGGAAAACAAATTTGTATATATAGGGTCGTGGATCTTCCTTGGATCCTCTGCTGATTCAGAGGAAAAGTAAGGCCCTGATTGGCTGGCCACAACATGACAGAAAAGTTGCGCCCATCATTTTGTTTCTCACATTGCATAGGGGTGGGGAAAAAACTGTGTAAAAACCTATAAGGAGTCAGGATACAGGTATTCTGACCCCACAGGACACATGGAGGGGTCATTGGCAAAGCATTTCCCTTTTATTTCCAGCCGATCCATGGATTCACAGATCCTCCTCAGATCCTTGGGAAAAGCAAGGCCCTGATTGGCTTGCCACAACCTGACATAAATATCAAAGTGTGTGTTAAAAAAACATAGAAATGTACTGAAAATATCACAGGTTACAGGGACGTTATATTTAGGTTCTGAATTTACTCCTATAAAAGCTTAGAAATTCAGCAGTTATAGTTCAAGTTCTTTCAAGTAACTATAACTCGTGCCCTATGGTAACTGTAAGTTGCGCCCTCGCCATGAACTACTAATTACCCCAAATTATTCCAAATTATTGAAGCAAAATCTGTGCATGGCAGGGGTGCGTGTTATTGTGACCTTAAGGCACGAGTTATAGTTACTTGAAAGAACTCTAACTATAAACATCTATGGATCTCCTTAATGTCCTTTTTTCATATTTAATTATGATACACATCATGTTCTTTGAACATTCAATGCTGTTAGCTCCCCATTCCTCTAGCAATTCGGGTTTAGTGTCTGGGTGGTTTGGTAACATAAAATGTTCTAGTCCCCTGGGCACGCTCTCAACCTCCACATATTTCTCCAATGTGATGACCTCTCAGCTTTTTTGTTATTTCCTTTTTCAGTAAACATTCTAGATGGCTATATAATTCCTTCAAGTTCTTTCCTCCCATATCAGTTGTTGGTTTGGAATTATTTTGGTCACTCAAAGTCTTTATTGTGTCTTTATTAAGCAAGAGTTCTGATCTTTGATTTTGTTTCACTGCTCTGGTCTCCATGTTAAAAAACGTAGGCCCATATTCATACTTTTTGACGCAAACCTGCATTAGCATCAAAAAGTATAGCACTGGGTGTTGCCATTCCAGTACGCCAGCCGGGCGCCATATTTAAGGAATGGCGTAAGCCAGCGCTAAGGCTTACCCGGTTAGCATCATGTATTTTGATGCTTACCGGGTAGGGAGGCGTAGAGAAAACTGGAGATTGTGCAGAAAAGAATGGCACTAGTCAGGTTAGAGTAAAAATATTCACTCTAACCTGACTAGCGTCATTTTTTGACGCACAACTCCCATGGAAATGACTCCTGCCTTAGAAAAGCCAGGAGTCCTGCCCTCAGCCCAATGGCCATGCCCAGGGGACTTATGTCCCCTAGTCATGGACATTGGGCACACTGCCATGTAGGGGGCCCAAGTTAGGACCCCAATGGCACTTTGAAAAAAAGTTAAAAATACTTCCCTCGACTTACCTGTGATGGGTTGCCCCATCCTTCGGTGTCCTCCAGGTGTGGGTTGGTGGGGGTGTATCTGGTGTCCCTGGGGGCAGGGAAGGACACCTGCGGGTTGTTTCCATAGTCTGTGACCATGAAAAAAGGCCCACAGGTCCCCTAACGCCTGCCCTGACCCAGGTGTTAAATAATGGTGCCAAGGAGGCTTAACGCCATTATTTAAGGCCCTCCTCCTCCCTTGCGTGATTTTTGCACGGGAGGATAAATAAGGCGCTAGGGCCTTTGAGTCATTTTTGCCCAGGAATGCCTACCTTGTGTTTCATTGACGCAAGGACATTTTCTGCAGGCAAAAAATGACGTTAACCCCAATATGTTGACGCTAGTCATGTCTAGTGTCAAAATATAAATATGGAGTTAACTTTATGCCAGATTTGCGTAACAAAGTGATGCAAATCCGGGGGCAAACAGAGTATAAATATGCTCCTTAGGCCCTCATTTTAACATTGGTGGTAAATGCCACCACGGTGGCGAGTATAAGTTCCTCATTTCATGACACACACAAATCAGTCCGACAGAATACCGCCACACGCACAAATCCGCCAGCCCAAACCTCAGTGGTAAAGTGGAGGTACCAACACCCATACAGTTACACCAAAAAAACAATGCCCACAACATCATGACCCACGAATCACCACGGCGGACATTCAATGGCTGTAAACCATTGGTGATACATTCAGCTGCGCCCAGAATGGACACCCAAACACAAAACAACACTACATTTGCCAATATTAAATCACACACCTGCCACATACACACACCAAACCCACCCACCCACAGTACCATAAAACACATACCCACATTACAGACAACCCTTTATGAACAACAATTACTGCCAGGAGATAGACACAAACAGCACAGAGACAAATAGACACACACACCACATACACCCATACATCCCTCACGCACCCCACATCACACATCCCACCACATTAATCAATACACTCTCACCAACACACACCACACAGCACCCATATCCCCACTAAGGCACCTCCGTTTCACTGATGAGGAGTTAAAGGTCATGGTGGAGGAAATAGTCGGGGTAGAACCACAGCTGTGTGGAGCACAGGTACAGCAAATATCCATTGCCAGGAAGATGGAGCTATGGAGGAGAATCGTGGACAGGGTGAACGCCGTGGACAGCACCCAAGAACAAGGGATGACATCAGGAAGAGGTGGAATGACCTACGGGGAAGGTGCGTTCCTTGGAAGCAAGGCACCAGCTCACCATGCAGAGGACTGGCAGTGGACCTCCACCTCCTCCCCCACAGCTCACAGCATGGGAGAAGCAAGTCCTGCCATTACTGCATCCTAAGGGACTCGCTGGAGTAGCTGGAGGACTGTACGTTGGTGAGTCAATGTTTACTACTTATCACCCCCCACACCTGCATGCCATCACACCCCCTCAATCTCACTCCCATCATTCCACTATATCCCACACACTGCACCTACACATATGACTAGCCCCAACGCCAAATCCTGCATGCCATACCAATGCATGGACAGCCCTCCCAGCCCTGCATGGACACCAATCTCTAAAGTATGCACAGCATAGGGAAACTAACAATCCCACAATACATCACCATACACAAACAAAGGTGGCAGGGCAACAGCAACAATAGAGGGGAAGCCAGGATGTACAAAAAGCCACAGACGTGAAGCATAATACATCACTTACATCCTTACAGGTGCCCCAGCCAATGTCAGCGGAGAGGAGGTGCCACGACTATCCAGTCCCCCAACAGAAGATGACCCCAGTGATGACAGTAACTCTGGACTTCAAGATCTGGACCAACAACATGGCCCATCAGGGATCACTGGACAGTCGATCACCCCAGCCCACTCACAGTCCACCACAGACCCTCCCCCCTCAGTATCCAACACCACAGCACCCACCCAGCGTACCCACACTTCTATCCCCAGGACTTGTCAATTAGCAGTTTGCTCACCTTTACAGGGACCCCAGTCCACACCTCACCCCCAAGACAATCAGGGACCTGAGGTCAGTGGCAGTGGGCACACCGTTCAGGGGACAGAGGCACAGGGCAGCAGGGATACTGGGAGGATTGCTGTGCGCCAAGGGGAGGACAGGCCCAGGAAACCGACTCTCCAGGAGGCACCCACCAAGCTCCTGAAGCCTATCAACATTCCCAGGACACGATGGGCCAGATCCCGGACAACGTGCAGGAGAACAGGCGGCTGCAGGAGGAACGGTATCAGGGGATCAGGGAGGACTTGCAGGCCATCAACACCACCTTGATCTCCATAGCAGTGGTGCTGGCAGACATGGCTCACATCATGAGGGAAGCAACAGCACAACAAGGCGCCCCTACCACTAGCCAGTCCATTGACCAGCCCTCCACTTCACACACCCAAATGGGTGTCATGCTTCATCATAGGCGTTGCTCCTTGTCAGACCGGCGCTGCAATGTCTGACGGGCACACCCCAAAGGGGGGCTCTTTGCCGGAGATCTTTTCTCGATGATGCCACAACCCCAAGGGTGGATTCGAGAAGGTAGAAGAGAAAGGAATACAATAGGATAAAATTGGCTCACAACCCTGGTCTCAGAGTAACAGATTTATTACTCCATACAGGGTATGGGCCAAGATTAAAAACGATAGGGAGAGTGCACCTGAAGCAATGATCAGGTACTCTCAATCACACTTGTTGCAATTTAGGAAGGTCAGGCACGACCACACCTTCCCTGAAAAGAGGGTCGACATGTTTTGCGTCTCTATGGTTCAGCTGGATCCCATGACGCTTCTTCAGGACCAAAAACAACATATACTTCTCCTACCACAAATTGTTGAAATGATAAGGCTCCTATAACTTACAACTGTTAGTTATAATATCTCCAGTCACTTACATAAAATCTGAGGTAGCATAGAATTTACTAATCCTACATGTCGCCCTGCAAACAAATGAACACAAGTCACTTGTGAGGCTCAATAAAAGTTAGTTAATATCAGTTCATTAATGATATTGTGCAACACACATGTGTAGATCTGTGAGCAATCAGGTGATGGTGCAGAAGGTGGCATACTAGTGTATGTATGTCAAAAGAAAAAGAAAAATGCTTACCCCCCCTAATTTGAGGAACGCGCTTCATGGGATTGCATGGGCCACAGATCTACACATGTGTGTTGCACAATATCATTAATGAACTGATATTAGTAAGTTCTATGCTACCTCAGATTTTATGTAAGTGACTTGAGATATTATAACTAACGGTTGTAAATTATAGGAGCCTTATCATTTCAACAATTTGTGGTAGGAGAAGTTTATGTTGTTTTTGGTCCTGAAGAAGAGTCATGGGATCCGGCTGGACCATAGAGACGCGAAACATGTCGGCCCTCTTTTCAGGGAAGGTGTGGTAGTGCCTGGCCTTCCTAAATTGCAACAAGTGTGATTGAGAGTACCTGATCATTGCTTCAGGTGCACTCTCCCTATTGTTTTTAATCTTGGCCCATACCCTGTATGAACTAATAAATCTGTTACTCTGAGACCAGGGTTGTGAGCCAATTTTGTCCTATTGTATTCCTTTCTCTTCTACCTTCTCGAACCCACCCTTGGGGTCGTGGCATCATCGAGAAAAGATCTCCCGTTGGGGTGTGCCCGTCAGAAATTGCAGCGCCGGTCTGACGAGGAGCAACGCCAATGATGAAGCATGACACCCATTTGGGTGTGTGAGGTTTTTGCTCCTAAATATTAGGACTCCTTTGTTCTTGTTCTCCTGTCTTTTTCCTTTTGGAACAGTGTACCATGATTTTTGTTTCATAGTATCTAGTTAGGGAGACTCTACACTGGACCATCATCTCTCCCTAGCCCCCCATTCTTTTGTTTTTTCAGCCCTCCACTTCCTCTGCATCTAGTGGGCAGGAGGCCCCACCACAGGACCCACAGGCAACTGACACCCCTCCTTCTTAAGAAGGTGAACCACCCCGCAAACGTTCCCTGCCACCCAGACAGAAGCCAGAGACAGTTGCCAGGACCACCACCAGGAAATGAGACTCTCTTGATTGTCCCCCTTGTGTCCCACACTGTCACCTTGTCCACTTTGAACTGCCTTTGCTCTCTTTCATATGACCCTTTAGACACTAGTCCTGTGCTACAAACAGACTGGAACAATACCCTTGACTTTCCTCCACCATCACCCCATTCCATTGAAGTTTTCCCTCAATTTCATAGCACTACAATAAACACCCTTGATCACAACTTGATTACTAGTATTTTATGTGATGAAAATGTGCATTTATAGAAACAGACATATCTAGTGCAAATGATCTGAACACTATGAGGGCATATAATTGTTGACCTGCAGCTTTCTGTAGTCATCACACCAGTACACAGTTGTTATCTCACCAACATCTATAAAATGACAAGCTATAGGTGACAATAAATTGAGATGCAAAGGAAGTTAATTCCATCATGCTACAGCCACACAGAAAACATCAATAGTCAGAGGAATGGCCAGTTGCGCTGTCTCACCTGTGTCATTGGAAGTATTGATGTATAACTGATGTTCGGTTGTCCTCATCCTCATCCTCTGCCTCCCCATCCTCATCGTCCTCAGGGTACACTGCTGCCACATGGCCATCTCCAGTCTACTCTTCCTGCAGAAAAGGCACATGGCATCTGAGAGCCAGACTGTGCAACATGCAGCATGCCACTACTATCTGGCAGACCTTCCCGGGTGAGTAGCACAGGGATCCACCTGTCAGATGGAGGTGCATGAACCTGGCTTTCAGGAGCCCCAAGGTCCTCTCAATTATCCTTCTGGTTCACCCATGTGCCTCATTATAACATTCCTCTGCCCCTGTCCTGGCATTCCTCACATTTATCAGCAGCCACAATAGGTTTAGGTAGCCAGAGTCACCTTCAAGTATTGCGGGACAACATTTAGCCTCGCACAATGCTATGGGGATGACACCTGAAGGCATACACAAACATACATTGGGTGAGGACCCTGGCTCACCTATTAGCCACACCCTGTGCCTCTGTAGTTGGGCCATCACATTTGTGATGCTGTTATTCCTCAGGACAAAGGTGTCATGCACCGGCCCAGGATACTTGGCAGTGACGTGGGAGATGTACTGGTCCACCAGGCACACCATTTGCACATTCAGTGAGTGGAAACTCTTACAATTCTTGAACATCTGTTCATTCTGGTGTGGGGGACAAATGCTATATGTGTCCCATCCATCACCCCAACAATATTGGGGATATTTCCCATTGCATAGAATCCAGCCTTCACAGTGGCCAAATCTTCCACCTGGGAGAAAGCTATGTAGCTGCACATGTGTTTCACCAGGACAGACAAAACTCTTGCCAGCACGATTATAAACATTGGCTGTGAAATTCCTGCTGTCAAGCCCACTGTCACTTTGAAAGTGCCAGGAAATGGAGCACTGATAGCACTTGTACAAGAGGGGGGATCCCAGTCGGATGACGGATAGCAGATATCAGGTCAGGCTTCAATTGGGCATACTGCTCGGTCATTGTAGCCCTGTCCAGTCTACAGATGAGTATAATGTGCCTGTCCTCCTGTGTAGCCAAGTCCACGAGGGGTCTGTACACTGGGGGTTGTCTCATCCTCCTATTCATCCTCAGCAGTAGGTATCTAAGGGACACAAGAGTGAGTAGGCTGTCACAATTTGAACAATGGAACCACCACCTAGTGTACATAGTGCATTTATGATGGGACAGTGGGAATGGCGAGGTATGTGCTAATCTAGGCTGTGACTCAGTTAAGGTTGATATGATCATTGTCTACCACCATGAAATGGCGACCGCCTGTCCTGTATGTAGGGACAGGTGGAAGTGAGGTAACTCCGCCGACGCTGGGTGTCGTGGCGGAAGGCGGACTTGCACCGCAGTGCAATTTCTCATTGGATAATATGGGGCTCTATGGAGTACAGTGGCCAAAGGGGATCAGCGCCGGCGGTGACGGTGTAAACCGCCGCTGACGTGACCACCATTTTCCATCAGATTCCTCACTTGTTTCCTGACCTTCAACAGAAGAACACCTACACTGCGTGTGCTGCTGTGACCTGTGTCTAGAACCTACCATGGCCTGTGTGAAAAAGCCCCTGGCTTCTCTGTGGAGGAGTTGGAGCAACTGGTGGATGGGGTCCTACCCCAGTGCGGACTGCTGTATCGGCCTCCAGACCAACAGGTGAGTACACCTTGGACATGGGGCATGTGTGAAAGATACATGGAGATATGTGTGCAAGCATTGTGTCATCAGGGGGTGTCTTATGGTGGTGTAGATGGTGTGCGCCAGACTATGTTTGTGCTAATGGTGATGGAAGCTGGATTGGTGGGCCATATGTGAGTCAGGCTGAATTGTATGTGTAATGGTATCCTTTTGTCTGTATTATCTCTGCAGGTCAGCACCCATCAAAAGAAGGGATTTTGGCGCTCCATCTCTAAAGACGTGCAGAAACTGGGGGTTTATGGCAGGCGGATCACCCTCTGTTGGAAACAGTGGGATGACCTAAGACACTCGGCATGGAAGTCCGCGGAGCCCAGCTGGGGATGGCCTCCCAACGAGAAAGGGGTACCCATCGAACCCCCCTTATGGCCTGCATACTGGAGGTGGCCAATCCGGAGCAGGATGGGCGCTTGAGGGCATCACAGCAGCCACAAGGGGGTGAGTACAGTACCCATCATTACAACTTACGCATGGTGCAGTGATATCCAGGTGGTGGATATGTGTCTGTGGGTGCCCCTAGGCCCTGACATTGCAGAGTAGGTCCCATGTTGGGCAGGGTTCTAATGTGATATCCCTCCTACCTAGCTTGTAGGCATCCACTACTGGGCAAGGCTGTGTGTGTCCCAGGTATGCTGCAGTTGGCGGAATGTGTCCCTCCCCATGCCCTTGTGGCTAGCATTGTTACTGTTAGTGCACTGCATAGTGCGTAGGCATGTTCCCTGTGTGTGAGGGTGGTGTATGCCAACAGTGGTGTTGGTGCAGCCATTGACCCAGTGTATCTTTTGTCTCTCCCCCCCTTTTTGTTTAGTCATCCTTTCCTCATGTGCATTAGCATAATCTGGCAGAGGAGCAGAGGCACGTGCGACAGAGGGAGCTGCATCCCACAGGACCCAGGAGACAGAGTCCACCGACAGTGAGGGCACCAGTGGGATGGAGGGCAAGGGGAGCACCATGAGGGAGACTGGAGGGGACAGTTCGGACACAGATACCTCCTCCGATGGAAGCTCGCTGGTGGTGGCGGACACCTCTGTGTCCACCCCAGCTTCAGATACAGTCACCAACCCCCGTACCAGTACCTCCCTCCCAGGAGCCCCTCAATGAGTTGCCTGTGCCCCCTCACCCAGGAGGGTGGGCATCTCCATTGTCCCAGGTACCTCAGGCCCTGCCCCTGTGAGCCCTGCTGCCCTGAGTGAGGAGGTATTTGACCTCCTGAGATCCATCTCTTTTGGGCAGTCAACCATTGTGAATGCCATCCATGGTCTGGCAGCCCAAATGCAACATAACAATGCATTTCTGGAGGCGATTCACACTGGCTTGGCGGCCCAACAGAGATCAGTCCAGGTTCTTGCCTCCCCTCTGATGGCAGCCATTGTCCATGTTTCCACCCTCCCCCATCCAACTTCCTCATCCCAATCCTATTCTCCTCAACCTCAGCCTATCCCAAGCACACACACAGACGAGCATGCACACAAGACAACACACATGAGTGGCAGAGTCAAACACAGGCATCACACTTCATCCCACAAGTACTCACACAAACACCAGACAATTGCAGACAAAACCATATCCACTGCCTCCACTGTCTTCCCCTCCTCCTCGTCCTCCACCTCCCTCACAATCATGTCCACACTCACACCTGCATGCACTGCATCAACATCCACCACCAGCATGAGCACAACAAGCAGTACACACACACCTCACTAGCAGATACCTACACTACATCCAACCACCCATCCCCTGTGTCCTCTCCCACCCTGTCTGTCCCCCCTGCTAAGGGACACAAATGAAAGTACTCAGACACCCAACAGCCATCCACCTCACATCATCACATTGCCCATGCACCTGCACCCAAGTCCAACAGACATACACCTCCAACAACCACTCCCTCAAACTTCACTCCCATCCCTCATCCCGCCCCACTGTCCCTAAGAATTTTTTCCTTGCCTAACTTGACCTCTTCCCTCCCCCTCCCTCCCATCCTGCCAGTAAGAGCAGGGTCCCAGTGACCCAGCCCAGCACCTACGCCAAACATTCCATGCGCAGAGTGGCGGCACCTGCTAGTCTTGGTGGCAAGACAGTGAAGGATCCCACTCCACCAGCCAGGAAGGATAAGGATCCCACACCTCTTGGCATGAAGGGGAAGAAGCCCTCAATGCCTGGCATGAAGGGAAAGGAGCCCGCACATCCTGCCATGAAGGGCAAGAAGCTCTCAACCCCTGTCAGGAAGGCTAAGGATCCCACACCTCCTGCCATGAAGGGGAAGAAGCACTTGACTTCAGCAGAGGCTGTTAGGGTCACACCACCACCACCAGTGGTCACGGACCCTCATCGCCAGCTGAAGAAGTGCAGCCTACTCCTTCAGCCGAGGCTGCCCAGGAGGCACCTTCACCTGCTGACACAGTGCAGCCCTCACCTCCAGATGAGACAGTGCAGCCCTCACCACCAGCGGAGGGCATGTAGGCTACCCACCAGGGACTGCTGCACAAGGGGCCTCCTCCAGAAGCGGTGGGCAAGTCAGGCACCTGAGAGACTGTGACCATGCACTCCCCAGCAGATGCATCCCCCTCCAGAACCAGTGGGCATGTTCCCGTATTTGTCTGAGGTGCCCCCACCCCTCTGAGGTGCCTGCCCAATTGCAAACTGATACACCTTCAGAGTTCTATCCGGATGATGTCAGGATTCATGTTGGGCCTTGGACTGTGCCCATTGGCCATGTGGGCCCTTAGTACTTTGGACTGGACATTGGCCCTTTGTGTACATTTGTACATATCTGTTTTTCGTACAATTGGTTTATTTGGTAGCTGTTCACAATCAATACATTCTCATTACTGCATTCTTGATGTCCTTGCATTATTATGGCATGTGTTGTGCACATTGTTTTTCGTCTTCAGCTGCTTGTGTGTATGATGTGTGTGTGTATGGTGTGTTGTGCATGTGTGTGTGGCACTCTCCTTTTCTTCCCTCCCTCCCTTGTGTGCTAGACGGCTCTACTCTCTGTAGTCATCTTCATCAGCACTGGCGTTCTAGGTGGAGCATGGCGTAGATGAGCATGGGGAAGACTTGCAGTTCCGGTTCCATGGCGGCTTTGTCCTTCTTTGTTTTTCCAATGGTGAGCCTTTGGTCATCTGAGATGGGTTTCCGCTAGGCTTTTGATGGCGTTGGTACCGCCCCGGAAATTATGTCGGTTTCCTGTGTCATTATATGGTGGGCGGTACTTTGTCTTCCGCTTGGCTGTTGATGGCTACCGCCGTGGCGAGTGTTTTTAACACCCTGGCGGTTGATGTGGTACATTGGCTGTCTATGGAAGCTATCCCCGCCATGCTCATAATTTGGCAGTAATTACCGCCAGCCTGTCGGTTTTATTACTGCCACTTTATCACTTACTGCCAATGTCATAATGAGGGCCTAAGTATCTTATGTGGTCAATACTACAAAGAAGATAGGTAAGCAGTGCTATGCTGCCGGCACTCACAGCAGGTGGGTGGTACTGCTCACATTTAATAATATACTCCATTACAAAGTCTTTTCTGATGCCTGTCATGGGGAACAAATTACAAACCCACTGGATTGCTCCAACAACAAGTAAGATTTGAGCTTCTCGCTGCAGGTCAAATTGTGAGATATTGAGATTTAACAACAAAAAAATCTTTTCCGCCTAGATTATTTCTTCACAAGTAGTACATTGTGGATTGTTAATAACTGGATAGCTGTGAA
This sequence comes from Pleurodeles waltl, assembly GCF_031143425.1. Lineage (NCBI taxonomy): Eukaryota > Metazoa > Chordata > Amphibia > Caudata > Salamandridae > Pleurodeles > Pleurodeles waltl. Next base: position 306,762,737 of record NC_090450.1, on the reverse strand, counting down.
TTATTGTATATTGACATCTGAACAATGTGTTAAGATTTTACACAACAATGATGACACTGACAGGCATAATTTGCAGCTATAACTAAATTGCATATTTACACCCTGAGAGAGGAGCAGACCTTATTAGAATCAATAGTGACCCCTGCACCATATAGGCACTAAGCCTACACTATGTATATGATAACATGGTTACAAGGTAAACATACATCTGTCAACTACTAAAGTGTAATTTGAGATTAGGAATTGAATGTTCTGTGTCGCTCCTGGGAAGTAATGTAACTATTTGATGTGTGAATAGAATACCAGCATGGCAGCTCTGTGAATCACTCACACATAGAATTAAACATCTTCGCTCTAGGCCAAGGTGTACAGTAACAGGCATTGATGTGGGTCATGTACAGTATATCAGAGGATTTATGCGAAAGAAAACAATATATAATATGGGTCTGCTTAATATAGGTATACAAGTATAGAAAGGTGAAACATATTGGCTTCACACATTAATTTAGTTTCATTACTGTGTGTTATGTTATTTGTTTGCTCTTATATGTCTATCCAACTTTTATATTAATTACTGGTTTCAACTGTGTTTAATGAATGGTTCTACTTGTGTTAGTACAACTCCCATAATGCTTCTTAGTTGGTCAGCAATGGGCGAGTACAAACAGTAGTAGTGGAAGATGGACTCACCATACCATGAGCAAGACTTGTAGTCAAAACGCATCAGTGGTGGGGTAACTTGGTTTTTGCTCAGAAATAAACTGAAGAATTACTTTCCTGGAGTGCAGTGTATATTTTGTTTCTGGAGGATGAATTTCAGGGAAGGTCCATCCCTGATGCTAGCACAAGCTTGAGGAAAGCACACTTCATTCTACCATTTTGCTTTATATATATATATATATATATATATATATATATATATAATATTAAAAAAACAAAGGTTAAAACTTATATTCCCAATACAAACCAAGTTTAAACTTCACAAACATCTAAAGTTATAGTTATGAATTTAATTTACAATTTATCCACCACCTTTGAACTATAAGTAGTGGACCTTGTTACACACTCTTTTCAGCTTGCTATCCAGACAACACTAACTATAACTCACCACTCGACGATGCACTGTGTTGTGACAGATAATGTAATTTGAGACGTTATAAGTGTTGTTATGAATGCTATAATTTCACATGCTATAAGTGCCGTAGTATGCGTGGGTATGAACAGTGTATGACAAAGGAAAGAGTTAGTTAAAGCAGTGTGGTCAGTGAGGTGATTAGATTGTGTTCAGAGGTGTGTGACATACTAATTTGAAGGTGTGCAAACTATAATTGAAGTTATAAATAAAACTTTACAATTTAAATGTTTGTGGATTTTAGGTTGGATTTGTATTGAAAGAATACATATTTCTAACTATAAATTATTCTTAACCTTTGTTTTTTTCATTGCATGTTGTTGGTTTTTATTTTTAATAAAAATCTTTCAAATCGCAGTCTGGAGTGTCATTAATTGGAATGTGGTTGAGTGGAGTGTATGCAGTACAGTGAAGGAGAGTCATAGAGTTTAGTGGCATAGAGGGTCATTTTGACCTCAGCGGTCTTTTTTGAAGACCGCCGAGGGACCGCCGTGCGGAAGACCGCCATTGGTGGCGGTTTGCCGCTTGGCCTATTATGGCCGTTGGCAGCTCTCCGTCCTTTTACGGACGGAGAGCCGCCAACAGCCATACGGGCGGGAGGCGGGGACATGGAGGTTGCTCCACCTCCACCGCCACGCCAACAGAACACCGCCAAGCGAATCACGTCATGTGATTCGCTGTGGCGGTGTTCTGTTGGCGGTGTGGTCTCGGAGGAGCTGGCCCCATGGCTCCCGTCCCCTCCCGGAGGATCGTCGGACCAGGTAAGTTGATCGTCCGTGAGGGGAGGGGGGGTGTTGAGTGTTGTGTGGGTGCATGGGGGTGTGCGTGTGTGTATGTAGAGGGGGTGTGTGAGTGCGTGTGTGCCTGCGGGGTGTTGTGTGTATGGGAATGAGTGCGTGTATGTCTGTGGGTATGTCTGTATGGATGTGTGCGTGTATGTTTGAATATGGGTCTGCATGTTTGACTGTGTGTGTGGATGTAGGCATGTATGTCGGCGTGTGTGCATGTAAGTATGTAGGTGGTGCCTGCGTGCGTGTCGTGTGGGTATGGGTGAAGTGATGTTGGGGGTCGGGTGGGGAGGGGGGCCCTGCCACCTTTGGGGGGTGGCAGGGGTGGTGGGGGGGTAGGGGAGGGAGTCAGGGTGGGGGTTGGGGGGTGGAGGAGACCCCTATCAGTGCCAGGGAAGGAATTCCATGGCACTGATAGTGCTTACCGCCATGGATTTCATGGCGGTTCAAACCGCCCGAAATCCATGGCGGTAAGCCGGGTCCAAATACCGCCGGCGGTATAGTGAGGGCCGCCAGGCTGGAGACCCAAGTCTCCAGCCCGGCGTTCGTCTCCGCCCTGGTGGGCGGAATGGAGAACCGGCAGATGACCGCCATAATTCCACAGAGCAAGACCGCCATCCTGTTGGCGGTCTTACCGCCGGTTCTCCGCCTTCCGCCAGGGTTGTAATGACCCCCATAGAGTGGATTATTCTAGAGCTGAATAGAGGGGAGTGACATAGCGTACAGTGGAATAAAGTGTTCTACAGTGGAGTGGCATGGTGTGTCATATAGTGGAGTGTGGTGGAGTCGAACTGTAGAGTTGAGTGTTGCTGACTGGAGCGTCATAAAGTGGAGTGTGGTATAGCAGAGCTTTGTAAAATGCAGTGTCATAGAGTGAAGTTCACTGAAGTAGAGCCACATAGTTCAGTGTTATTGAGTGAAGTATCATGCAGTAGAGTGGTGGAGAGTTTAATGCAGCGTAGTGTTGTACAGTGGAGTATAATTATTTGTGGGTACCCAGTGCATGGTAGAGTAGAGAGTTACAGTTAGTGTTGTCTGGTTACTGAGCTGAAAAGAGTGTGTAATGAGGCTTGCAACTTATAATAATTTGAAGGTGGTGGATAAATTGTAAATAAATGTTATAACTAACTTTAGAATTTGTAAAGTTTCTGCAGTTTAATATTTGTTTGTATAGGGAAAATATGTTTTCCTGACTATAATTAAGCTTTAACCTCTAGTTTTTCATTGAATTTCAATGTTTTTACATTTTTAATAAAAATGTGTTTCAAAACATAGAGTCCACTGTCTCAAGTGGAGTTATGTGGTGTGTTGAATAGCAGAGGAGAGTGTTGAGAAGCCTATTGTCATAGACTGGAGTACTGTAGATTGGAAGTGAGTGGAGTACTGTATAGTGTAGTAAAGTGTCAAATAGTGTATTTATATGGTTTCTCATATTGGGGAGTCATATATTGTAGACTGGAGCAGAAAGTTGTACAGTGGAATGGCATGTTGGACAGTAGAGTAGGGTGAGATAGATTGTCAGAGTAGAGTAGAGTGTTTTGGAGTGGAGTAGGGTGAAGTAGAGTGTCAAAGAGTGGAGCATCTCCAAGTGGAGGAGCATGTCATAGAGGGGAGTACAGTGTCATGCAGAGGAGTAGCATATCATGGAGAATAGTTGAGTGGTGTGTTATATGTTATACAATGTAGTACACTGGCATAGATTGGAGTAGAGTCATACAGTAGCATAGAGTGTAGTACAGTATTGTAGAGTGGAGTTGCATACAGTGGAGTAGAGTGTCAGACAGTGGAGGAGTGTAGAGTGAAGTATAGTGTTGTGGTGTAGAGTGGGATAATTTGAACATCTCCAGCATGCCACTTTGGGAACTAGACAAGCCTTATATAATTTGAAAGGAGATCAATACCAATTATGAAGGATTTTGAACTAGGTGTACTTTAAGTGTACTCCTCTGAGCGAGCAATCATGATAATTTAAGAATTATTTCCAGTCATTCTTTGAGTATTCCACAGCCAGTAGCTCCGCCAATAGATTTCAGCCACAAAGCTCATGTCACTTGAGTAGAGATTGTCAATGTGAATTTGCTATACATTTGACATTTTCCTTTGGAGGATCCCTGCCGCTTAAGGTAGATTGTAATCAGCAATGTTGACAGTTGAATCAGATCCCACCGTAACTTACCTCTTAAGCAATGCCTTAGTTGCCAATATCTCCATAGTTGTGATTGGCAAAGGGTTATAGTTTTTAACATCTCAAAGGAACAAAATAAATCCCCAGCAAGTAGGTCTTCAATTGTTTTAATTCCCCATTCTTCCCATAAAGCCCATATTATCATTTTTTAGCCCACTATTTCCCTCATTGCACCAAATTGGTCCACTTTTGTGCACTTTTCTATCAATTCTCAAGAGTCAATGCAGATCTTTCCATGCAGCCCACCTAGCCCTTAAGGTAGGAGGGCAAAGTGAGGCTGTCAAAATGCAAGTATTGTATAAAATGCCTAAACCCAGTGTCGTTGAACAACGTTTTGCCCCATAACGTTCAATGAGACTGTTCATCTGCTGGAATGATCAGGTGTATTAGTGGAGATAAATGTTTTTCAGATAGTAAAGCACCATGTCAGGAGGCTGGAGGCCACCCGATCTGGTATCCGCATACAGCTTTGAAATTGAGATGTGGTTTCCTGCCTGCCCAGATAAACCTCTTTTTAGTCTGATTTATATTGTGGAAGGCATGCATGGAAGTCATCAAGGGCAGCATACCAAAAACATAGTTAAATCTGGCAACTGTTACCATCATTCGTACTCTATTCCAAAAGAAGACATGCAGAACAGGCCAGCTTGAGAAATCATGTTCCATTCTATTCATCAATGACTGGATATTATCCACAACCATATTTTCCAACCCCTTATTTATCAGCAAACCCAAATACGTCAAACCTGAGCTCGTCTAAGAGAAGTCAAAAGCATTCTGAGAATTCACAAATACCTATGCGGAAGTAATAGCACCTCAGACTTAGACTAATTTATCTTATATCCAGACAAGACTGAAAAAGATTTGATTAGAGACATACGCTGGGAGATGGAAAAATCTGGTTTACTCTGTCAATAAGAAATCACCTGCATATAACAAGATTTTGAAAGTTCCAACAGGCATTTCTGTTCCCTGTACTAGGGAAGACTGTCAAATTGCTGCAGCTAATGTTTCAATTGATAAAAGGAAAAGCAATGGCACAGTGGGCAACCCTGTCTTGTTTCCCAGGAGATATGTAAGGGCTTTGATAAATGGCCTCACAGTCTATCTGTGCCAAAGGGGTTGAGTATCACCATCGGTCTTTTCAGAAAGTCAGGTCCAACTTGTGCCCTACTTAGGGTACATAAAAAGATACCCCCATTTAACCCAATCAAAAGCATTCTCCACATCTAAAGAGAGCAGCAACAGATCATCTGAATAAATTTGCACTTTCCATATTACATTGGACAGAAGACACACATGGTTACGGGAAGAATGCCCAGGTAGAATACCAACCTGTGAGCTATTCATTAAACTATGGAAGACTTTCTTAAGGGGGGATGTAAGGACCTTAGCAAGTATTTTCATGTCTGCATTAGTGAGTAATATGGGACAATATCTTGCTCAGTTAGTAGGATGTTTATCAAGCTTCAGAATAAGGCTAATAAGCACTCTATTGAACTCCAACCTAATGACACTGCAGCACTCCAGGTATTTATAAAGCCTATAAAGAAGAGGCATCACCAACTCAATGGTAATCTTATAGAAATCAATCGGGAAACCATCATCTCTTGGAGCTTTGTTATTGGGCACACTCTTATTAGCCTCAGGAATCTCCTCCTCTGTGATACGTCCTTCAAGAAGATGCCTTCTATCTTCAGATGAGGAGGGAAGATGAAGATCTCTGAGAAAATCTAGCTCAGAAGTGGTACAAATTGAAGACTTGGGGGGTCATTCCAACCCTGGCGGTCGGTGTTAAAGCGGCGGCCAACCCGCCAACAGGCTGGCGATCCAAAAAATGGAATTCTGACCCTGGGGCGAACCGCCAACACAGCCCGCCAACTTAACACTCCGACCGCCACGGCGGGACAGACAAACAGCGCGGCGGTCACTGCCAACAGGCAGGCGGCAGACAATGTACCGCCCACCCTATCACAACTCACCAATCCGCCACCTTTTCCGGGGCGGGAGCCCTGCCGATAAAAACACAGCGGAAACAGACTACGAACGGGAAAACGCTCACCTCTATGCACTCCACGAGGACAGAGAACAGCATGGAACCCGAATTAAACATCCTACCAGCTATTGTCTACCTGCTCATCTACCACGAGTACGAACTCCGGCGCAGAAGACAACGGTGAGTACTGCACCTACGACACAGGGGAGGGGGGAGGAGGAAAGGTTACGGGCACACACATATGCGACCCCCCTCCCCCCAAACTATCTACACACCAATGCAGAGCACCAAGTCACAGTGACACCACCCAAACCCACCGGAATAATGCAAAGACATAATTAAAGTGAGAAACTAAATTTATCTATAAAATAGGTTCTTTGAAGCCATGGCAAAATAGCAAAAAGAAATGTAAAAAAATCAAGTAAGAACATTGCAAAACCGATAAATATAGGCAATAAGTCCTGCACAGTCACGTAAATTTCCACTGTCCGCGGGCCAAAGTGTATCAACACACGGGCAAAGCCCACACAGGAGACCTGAGTCCGTTGGAGAGAACACTGCTGGGGCATCAGATGACAAAACTACAGGCACCTCAGGGGAAGGGAAAGGGGGTCACCTCAGCCACATGAGTCCACGACGCCAGATCCACGAAGGGTCCACCATGCCCACTGTTCCATCCTGGGGAGTGCAAAGCCACAGTCTCACAAGTCTCTACAGTGGGTGGGCTGCCCACTGTGCACTCCTGGGGAGTGCAAAGCCACGGTCTCTCAAGTCTCTACAGTGGGTGGGCTGCCCACTGTGCCATCCTGGGGAGTGCAAAGCCACGGTCTCACAAGTCTCTACAGTGGGTGGGCTGCCCACTGTGCCATCCTGGGGAGTGCAAAGCCACGGTCTCACAAGTCTCTACAGTGGGTGGGCTGCCCACTGTGCCATCCTGGGGAGTGCAAAGCCACGGTCTCACAAGTTTCTACAGTGGGTGGGCTGCCCACTGTGCCATCCTGGGGAGTGCAAAGCCACGGTCTCACAAGTCTCTGCAGTGGGTGGGCTGCCCACTGTGCCATCCTGGGGAGTGCAAAGCCACGGTCTCACAAGTCTCTACAGTGGGTGGGCTGCCCACTGTGCCATCCTGGGGAGTGCAAAGCCACAGTCTCACAAGTCTCTACAGTGGGTGGACTGCCCACTGTGCCATCCTGGGGAGTGCAGACACATAGGCCATCAGGTGGATTACAGACTCCACAGGTATTGGAGGAGGCATCGTGCCCAGAGTGCAGCGTGAACACTAGCTCGACACCGAACCGGCACTGTCAATGGGCCAGCGGTGCTTGACAGGAAGGGCCCAGCGGAGCGGTGCTTGAGACGGCGGGGCCCAGCGGAGCGGTGCTTGAGACGGCAGGGCCCAGCGGAGCGGTGCTTGAGACGGCAGGGCCCAGCGGAGCGGTGCTTGAGACGGCGGGGCCCAGCGGAGCGGTGCTTGAGACGGCAGGGCCCAGCAGAGCGGTGCTTGAGACGTCGGGGCCCAGCGGAGCGGTGCTTGAGACGGCGGGGCCCAGCGGAGCGGTGCTTGAGACGGCGGGGCCCAGCGGAGAGGTGCTTGACAGGAAGGGCCCAGCGGAGCGGTGCTTGAGACGGCGGGGCCCAGCGGAGCGGTGCTTGACAGGAAGGGCCCAGCGGAGCGGTGCTTGAGACGGCGGGGCCCAGCGGAGCGGTGCTTCAGATGGCAGGGCTCAGCGGAGCGGTGCTTGAGACTGCAGGGCCCAGCGGAGCGGTGCTTGACAGGAAGGGCCCAGCGGAGTGGTGCTTGACAGGAAGGGCCCAGCGGAGCGGTGCTTGAGACGGCGGGGCCCAGCGGAGCGGTGCTTGACAGGAAGGGCCCAGCGGAGCGGTGCTTGACAGGAAGGGCCCAGCGGAGCGGTGCTTGAGACGGCGGGGCCCAGCGGAGCGGTGCTTGACTGGAAGGGCCCACCGGAGCGGTGCTTGAGACGGCGGGGCCCAGCGGAGCGGTGCTTGAGATGGCGGGGCCCAGCGGAGCGGTGCTTGACAGGAAGGGCCCAGCGGAGCGGTGCTTGAGACGGCGGGGCCCAGCGGAGCGGTGCTTCAGACGGCAGGGCTCAGCGGATCGGTGCTTGAGACGGCAGGGCCCAGCGGAGCGGTGCGTGACAGGAAGGGCCCAGCGGAGCGGTGCTTGAGACGGCGGGGCCCTGTTCAGCGGTGCCTATCTTCACGGCGGGGCCCTCTTCAGCGGTGCCTATCTTCACAGCGGGGCCCTCTTCAGCGGTACCTATCTTCACGGCGGGGCCCTGTTCAGCGGTGCCTATCTTCACGGCGGGGCCCTCTTCAGCGGTGCCTATCTTCATGGCGGGGCCCTCTTCAGCGGGGCCTATCTTCACGGCGGGGCCCTCTTCAGCGGTGCCTATCTTCACGGCGGGGCCCTGTTCAGCTGTGCCTATCTTCACGGCGGGGCCTTTTTCAGCGGTGCCTATCTTCACGGCGGGGCCCTCTTCAGCGGTGCCTATCTTCACGGCGGGGCCCTGTTCAGCGGTGCCTATCTTCATGGCGGGGCCCTCTTCAGCGGTGCCCTTCTGCACGGCGGGGCCCTCTTCAGCGGTGCTTGTCGTGTCTTTCAAGGGAGCCAGACCTGGCCAGGACTCCCTGCTTAGTCGCCCTCCGACCGTGCAGTTGCTGGACCCTTCTGTGACGGAGTCCTGGGCCCGTGGGTGTCCTCCGTCACACCCGGGATGGGGCTTGTAGGGCCTTCCTGGTCCGCGCCCCTGCTGGCTGACTTCTCCGCCCTGCGGCCCTTGCCCTCCTTAGATGAGGCTCTCTGGCCCTTGCCTCCCCTGGATGTTGTGGCAGGTGACGTCCCAGGACTTTGCTCCTTGGGGGCAGCCGTGTCAGCCTTCTCGCGGCGGCCCTTGACTTTACGGGTCCTCTTACCAGGGGGGGGGCTGGCTGTCCCCTTGCTGCTGGTCGATGTGTCAGTGCTGGGAAAGGGTGGACTCCAAAACCCATGCACAAAGTTGAGACTTGAAGCAGGGCTGGTGGTGGCTGAGGTGCTCTTGGGACTCTTCCCAGATGGAGGGGGTGGGTCAGGTGGGGCAAAGAGGTTAACTGTGGAGAGGTAAAGTTTTTTAGGACCAAGGTAAAGGGTAGGTTTAGTGGTTATGGGAATGGAGGAAGAGGATGTGGTTGTAGGAGAGTCAGGGGTGCTGTCTGTGGGTGCAGGTGCTTGTGACGTAGGCTGTGGTGAGGCGGTTGGCTGTTGGGTGGGTGGCTGCCTGTGTTTGTGTGTCTTGGAAGAGGGGGTGACAGACACAGTGGGAGAGGACACAGGGGACGTGTAAATGGCAGTGGGGGTGGTGACTGCACGTGTGCGGACTGTACTGGAGGGTGTGCTGGTGGTGGAAGTACTGGCTGATGGTGGTGTGCATGCAGGTGTGAGTGGAGACGTCACAGGGAGGGAGGAGGGAGACGAGGAGGAGGGGGACACAGAGGTGGTAGTGACTGTTGCCATGTCTGCATCTGGGTGTTGCTTGGGTGAATGTTTGTGGGATCTGTGGTGCTTATGTCTGGATGAGCTGCCCTTGGGTGTTGAGGTGTGTGCAGGCTGGTCAGATGGTGTGGATGGGATAGGCTGAGGAACAGGAGACAGAGACAGGGTGGAGGCAGTTAGTAGAGGGAGGCTGGAAACGGGGACAATGGCTGCCGTCAGTGCTGAGGCCAGAGCATTGAACGATCGTTGATGGGCAGCCTGACCCGAATGAATGCCCCCCAGGTATGCATTGCTCCGATGCACCTCCCTCTCTACCCCCTGGATGGCATTCAAAAGGGTAGACTGCCCAACAATGATGGTCTGTAGGAGGTCAATGACCTCCTCACTGAGGGCAGCAGGGGTAACAGGGGCAGGGCCTGAGGTGCCTGGGGCGAAGGAGATGCCTGCCTTCTTGGGCGAGCGGCACGGAGCGAAGGCTGAGGGGCTGCTGGGAGGGCGGAGCTGGTGCGCTGGGTGGCGGCTGTACCTGTTGAGGCGGGGGGTCCGGATTTTGCCGCCACCGCTAGGGAGCTCCCATCCGAGGACGTGTCGGTGTCGCTGGTGTCACCACGGGTCCCCGTTGTGAAGCTCCCCTCGCCCTCCGTATCACTGGTGACCTCGGTGTCTGTAGCATGGCCCACCGGGGCCTTGTGAGTTGCAGCTCCCTCGTGCTCCGATGTCAATTCTCCTCCGCCTGATGATGCTAATGCACACATGCACAAGAAGATAAAGAAAAAGGGTGGGGGGAGACATAAAGACAGGTTGAGTGCATGCATAGTCAACACCGTTGGCGGAGAGGACAGATACAGTAGCCTCATGCACTACGCCGCGCAATCGGGGTACACTACTCAGTACTTGTGACTAGGCCAACAGGTCAATGGACAACAAATGCGCACATGGGTAATGCTGGACCATCGATTGCTGTACTTGGCACCCTACAGAGGTTGGGGGCGGGGGCACAGGGCCATGCCTAAAGGAGGGGACTACACTACAGAAAGCGCCCTGGCCTAATGTCACCCACAGCCCTCCTCCCCCACCCAGACGCCTCCACTGCGTGTAAAGATAGCTGAATGTACTGGTACTCACCCCCTTGTGTCTGCTGTGATGTCCTCACGCGCCCATCCAAATCGGGGTAGGCCACCGCCAGGATCCGGGACATCAAGGGGGTCAATTGTCTGCTGGCACCCCTCCTACGTTGGGAGGCCATCCCCAGCAGAGACTCGGCGGTCTTCCTGGTCCAGCGGCGGATGTCCTCCCACCTCTTTCGGCAGTGGGTGCCCCGTCTGTCGTGGACCCCCTGGGCCCGGACGTCCTTGGCGATGGCACGCCAAATGGCGACTTTCTGATGGACGCTGACCTATTTGACATGTACAGGGTGGAAAAGTAAATATCATTAATTCTCTGCATGTTAGATGTGATTGCCCCCCCCCAACCTTGCCATGTGGCACATGCTCTCATCTGTCGTGCCTTGCACTCCTCATTCTCTCCCCACCCCACCATCTTACATCCACCATACAAAACCCAGGCATAGCCCATTCAACGTGCACACAGTGTTCTTACCTGTTGGTCTGGAGGACCGTAGAGTAGCGCATACTGGGGCAGGACCCCATCCACATGTTTCTCCAACACTTCTGAAGTGAAGGCAGGGGCCCTTTCCCCAGTCGCAGCAGCCATTGTCTCTTCCAGACCGAGTTCACAGAAGCACTTGCAGTATAGGTCCTCTCCTGTGGATGATCAGGTCTCGAGTGATTAATCAGATAGAAAATGGCGGTCACGCCAGCGGCGGTGCGCACCGCCGCGGTGCGTACCGCGACCGCCGGCGCACCTCGTCATTGGCTCCTGAAACCCATAGGGTTCAATGTTAACCAATGCGGCTTTGAGCCGCGGTCTTCGACCGCCTACCGCCACGGTGTGCCACGCCAGCGCATTGACCTCACATCCCACTGTCACACTTCTCAGGTCAGGCAGCCGCCATTTCAAGGGCCCACAGGGCTTAATTTCTACTGTGTCACACAGGCCTAGGCCTTGCATTGCCACTCATACAAGCCATTCAATGCATAGCGATTCGTGTACTGTGCAAGCTGTGGTTACGTACCTGTGGGTTGCTTGACTATGTACTCCATGTTGTCCTTCCTAGGCACCGTCCGCTGGGACTTGCGAGGAGAAGGAGGAATCCTCCCGTGTACCGACCGCTGGTGGACCTGTCGACAATGGAGTAACGTCATATAATACTGCGATACCGACTTGACAGAGCCACTATACATGAACTGTGTGCCCAGCTGGAGCCAGCCCTGATGTCCCCCATCCGCCAATCCACAGGGATTCCCCCTCTGGTGCAGGTTCTGTCAGTGCTCCATTTTTTGGCAAGTGGGTCTTTTCAGACAACAGTGGCCATGTCATCAGGGATGTCTCAGCCAATGTTTTCCAAGATTTTGTCCAGAGTGTTGTCTGCACTGACGAAATACATGCGGAGCTACATTGTTTTCCCTGAGGAGGGTGATTTGGCCACTGTGAAGGGTGATTTCTATGCCCTTGGACATATCCCCAACATCATTGGTGCCATTGATGGGACCCATGTGGCCTTAGTACCCCCAAAAGACGCTGAGCAGGTGTACAGAAACAGAAAAAATTACCATTCTATGAATGTGCATGTGGTCTGTTTGGCTGACCAGTACATCTCCCATGTAAATGCCAAGTTCCCTGGGTAAGTGCATGACGCGTATGTTATGCGAAATAGCAGCATCCCCTATGTGATGGAACAGCTACAGAGACAACGTGTGTGGCTAATAGGTGACTCTTGTTACCCCAACCTGCCTTGGCTATTGACCCCAGTGAGAAATCCCCGGACAAGGGCAGAGGAACAGTACAATGAGGCCCATGGGCGATCTAGGAGGATCATAGAAAGGACCTTCGGCCTCCTGAAGGCCAGGTTTAGGTGCCTGCATATGACAGGTGGATCCCTAATGTACTCACCAAAGAAGGTGTGCCAGATCATCGTGGCCTGCTGTATGCTTCACAATCTTGCATTGCGACGCCAGGTGCCTTTCCTGCAGGAGGATGGTCCAGATGGTGGTGTTGTAGCAGCTGCGGAGCCTGGGGAGAGTGAAGAGGAGGAAGACGACGGGGACGACACGGACAACAGGGACACAGTCATACAACAGTATTTTCAGTAGCACACAGGTAAGAATCCCCCACGCCATTTTACATTTACTTCAGGCCTCCTGCATCTCTACTTTCTGTGTTTCCCCCCAGTTCCTTTAAACTGAATTGTGACTTTCCCTTCCCTTTTCAGAGCTGTATGACCCACTGCGTGACTTCTACTTTGTTTGCCCATGGAGTAAAGCACATTGACATTGGTATGTTGTCATCACAATGTAACTGAACATTTTTTAACCGTTATGTGTAATACATTTGTTAAGAAAACAAGCAGACTCCTGAGTTTTTTAAGTGCAATTAGTGATTTATTGTAAGTGCTACGTATAGGTCCATGATAGTAACGTGGAGAGGGGTGGGGGTGGAGTAATGTCCATGGCAGAGTCCAGTTCTCAGTCGCACAGGTGCATTGTCCATATGCCTGTGGAAGGATGGAGCAGGGGCAGTTCAAGGTTGGACAGGGTGACAATGTGGGACAGTGGAATGACATCAGGGGGTATCTTATGCTGGCGGGGGTCTTGGCATCCTACTCTGTCTTCCTTTGTGATCTCAGGTTCCTCTTGCGGGGTGGTTGATCTTCAGCAGGAGGTGGGGTTCTGGTGGCCTGTCGTTGTGTGGGGGCCTCCTGTCCACTAGCGCCGGTGGAGGTGGTAGGCTGTTCCTGGTCCAGGCTGGTGACGGGGGCCCTTTGTGGTGCCACATGGTCCCGCAATGTGGTGACTAATTGGTTGAGGGCCAGGACGATGTTCCGGAGTTCGTCTCTGAACCCCATGTACCGTTCCTCCTGCTGTGCCTGGATCTTCTGGAACCTGGCCAGTACCGTCGCCATCGTCTCCTGGGAGTGGTGATATGCTCCCATGATGGTGGTGAGGGCCTCTTGGAGAGTGGGTTCCCTGGGCCTGTCCTCCCCCCCCTGTCGCACTGCAGCCGTCCCAGTTGCCCTGTTTCCCCGGGCCTCTGTACCCTGGACGGTGTGCCCACTACCACTGCCCCCAGGTCCCTGTTGTTGTTGGGGTGTTGGGTCAGCCTGGGTGCCCTGTAGTGGCGGACACACCGCTGATTGATGCGTCCTGGAGACAGAGGCATGGGCCCGCTGGGTGGGAGCTGTGCTAATATTTCCAGAGGGGGTTAGGTCTGCTGTGGCCTGTGTCTGTGTGTGGGGAACCGACTGTCCAGAGGTCCCCGATGGTCCGGGCTGGTCATCAGGTTCTAGGTCGACAGAGCTGCTGTCCTCACTGGGGGCCTGTTCTGGGGGTGGGATGGACAAATCTGGACCCTCCTGGCCGGTGTGTTGGCGTTCGGGCCCTGCAGGGGTAAAAGAGTATGGTTATTGCTTCTGTGTGTTCCATGGCGTGCGATTTGTGGGTGCCCTTGTCCCCAAGTGCTGGCATTCCCTTGTGGGAGGAGTTGTGAGGGTGGTTTGTGGGGGGGGATGGGTATGTGCAATGGTCATGCATAGGTGATGGGTGTCCATGGTTTGTGTTGGCATTCAGGGTTTGGTTTTGGGTTGGGTGGGTTGTGCTGGTGAGACATTGGCATGGAGGATGTGTGCTGGGGGTTGGGGGTGACGGTGGGGGTGTGGGTTGGCATGCTGGTGGTTGGGGGGGGGAAGTAGTTGAGATTAGACTTACCAGAGTCCATTCCTCCGCCTACTCCAGCGAGGCCCGCAGGATGCAGGATGTTTAAGACCTCTTGCTCCCATGCTGTGAATTCGAGTGGAGTGGGTGGGGGTCCGCCGCCAGTCTTGTGCACAGCGATGTTGTGTCTTGAGACCATCGACCGTACCTTCCCCCGTAGGTCGTTCCAGCGCTTTTGGATGTCTTCCCAGTTTCTGGGATGCTGTCCCACAGCGTTGACCCTGTCGACGATCCTTTGCCATAGCTCCTCCTTCCTGGCTATTGTGGTGTACTGCACCTGTGTGCCGAAGAGCTGGGGCTCTACCCTTATTATTTCCTCCACCATGACCCTGAGTTCTTGGTCCGAAAATCTGGGGTGTCTTTGGGGTGCCATGGGGTGGTGTGGATGAGGTGTGGGGTGGTGTTTGTGGTGATGTGAGTGGTGGTGTGTGGTGATGTGTGCGTAGATGTGGTGTGGTTGATGATGTTGGGTTCCTGTGTGTGTTGTGGTTTGCGTTCCCTGTGCTCCCTATCTGTGTCTTGCGCCTTCTCTCAGAATTTCGATTTGTGGGGGTTTGTGGGTGATGTGGGTGTGTGTTTTATATTGTCTTGGGTGTATGGGAGTGTTGTTTGTATGTGTATCAGGTGTCTGTATTTTGAATTGGCCAATGTGGCTGTGTTTTGTAAAGGTGTGTGTATTTTGAGCACGACGGTGTGTACCGCCAATGGAATACAGCGGTTGAAAGACCGCTGCGTGGATTCGTGGGTCGTAATGGCATGGGCGTGTTTGTGTTGGCGTGGCGGTGGAGGTTTGGTCATCTCCAGTTTATCGCTGCCCGCTGATGAGGCGGCCTTCCGTGGATGTCGGGTTTTTGGCGGTTTGGCAGTTGGAGGTCAGAATGACCGTTGCGGTTTACCGTGGCCGCGGCGGTATGATGGCGGTCTTCTGACCGGCGGTAAGGGCCTTTTACCGCCGAGGTCAGAATGACCCCCTTGGTATTGTAAAGCATTTAAAAGAAATTTGCAAATACTTCTGTAATCTACACTGGGAGTCTAAACAAACCCTTATTCTCGCTATGGATAACTTGAGATGGCAGAATATGCCTCTTATTGGTGTAAATGCATTGCAATTGGCTGACCTGTCTTTTACCTTGCTCATAATGGCACCATTTTAGGCAAAGTAGGGCATATTCTGCTTGCAATGTAAGATGTGTATTAAGATCATATCATGCTTGGGGGCGTGGCCATGGTTTGGAACATGGCGCGCGCTTAATCGTCCGGCTCCGGAGGGGCCGACAGTAAACTGCCTAATAGGCGCGCCAGCCCGGGCTGTCCCTCACCGGAGTGCGGGCGCGGCAGTCCGGACAGACGAGCGGTGCTGTTGAGCCTTGGCCGAGGTCCGGGCGCGGGCTTTTGACTGCGTCGAACCCTCCGGCGCGGGCGGAGGCCTGCGGCCCCTCCTCCTGATTGGCACTGCGGCCCTGAGTGGAGCTGCGAGCCACGTTTAGAGCAGGGTGGGCGGCCCGCGTGCGGTGGCGGTGGCGCCCGGGCGCTGCCGCCAGTCTGAAGTGCCTGAGGAGCCTGACGGATGCGGTGGGCCCTGGTAGGTCCCAGTACCAATAAACATTTCTGGCCTCTCGCGGCCGGTAGAGCGGCTGTGGCCCTGATTCCTTTGGACTCGGCCCAGACATATGGAGTGGGGCCCCGGCAGCAAGTGAAAGACCCGAGGCGACGTTATGGAGGCCACCCAGGGAACCGCTGAGGGGAGTATTGACCCCCGGGAGTTACCCCTCGGGGGGAGTGCGCCCAGCAAGGAGATCGCGACTGGCTGTCTGGCGTGGTAAAACGAGGGAGCTACTGGAGACCAGAGGACACCATTGACTCCTGACTGGGGATACCGGGCGCAACCATAGGAATCACAACGGACATAGAAGTGGCACCCAAGAGAGGGTGAGTGCACCGAGTGGGGAGATAATCAATCGACAGTGGTGGCGTGTGCTTGACTCCGGTTGACAAAGTGGGGCTCAGTGAAAGAGAAGAGCGCACGGATGGCCTAGGGCGGGAGCAGGTGGCGGTCGCTCATGGTTGGCTAACGTACCCCCCTCACGGGGACTGAGCGCTGGAAACGACTGGCGGCACGCCTGTGGCCCACCCTGGAACACCCGGGATCAGTGGCTAAGACAGCTGAGGCCTAAGTGAGTGGACAAATCAGAAACAGGCAGCACAGGTGCTTGAACCACGTGCCAGGCCCCCTGGGGCACATCCCCCTGCCTGACCGATGCCCCCCAAGGGCCGACATAAGAACAAAGCCATGGACCCCCTGGCACCACCGGGGGACAGTGAGACGACCTTGCAGAACCAGTCACAAGCCAAAGTGCAAGACACCCTAGACAAGATACTGGGAGCCATAGAAGACACCAAATCAACATTACAACGCAACATCAATCAATTGGCGATAGAGGTGGGCCTCCTGAGAGCTGATCACCATAAATTAGCCGACAGAGTTAAAGAAACGGAAACAATACTTTCTGATGTCATGCCGAAACAAAAAGACGTGACGGCAGAGGCGACCTCTTTAGCTGGCAGAGTGGGAAAGCTTGAACAACGGGCTGAAGATGCAGAGGGCAGAAACAGGAGGAACAATGTGCGCGTAGTGGGGATTCCCGAGAGAACCGAGGGGACGAACATGGTGGAATTCCTGGAGAAATGGCTGAGCACGGTTGTCGCGCCGGGGTGCCTGACCCCCTTCTACACGCTGGAGCGAGCGGATCGTGTGCCGTCGAGACCGCTGGCTCCTGGGAGGCCCCCGCGGGCTGTAATTGCTAAACTCCTGCATTATAGAGACAGAGACATCCTCCTACAGAAAGCCAGGGAAACAGGCCTGTTTAAAGTAGCCAACGGGGAAGTGACACTGTTCCCGGACTTCACTTTGGAAGTCCAGAACAAGCGCGCCTCATTCCTGGCGATTAAAAGAGCCCTGCGAGATGAGGTACTCGCTGCTTTATCCAGCAAGACTACGAGTGATCGCGGAGGGGAAAACCACGTTCTTCCAAACTCCAGAGGAAGGATGGGAATGGCTCGAGGGGCATGGGTCACAGACGGCGCGGCCCATGCACAAAAACCACGGAGCGGGCGGAACCCGCCGGGCCCCGAGGGGAAAGAGGTTCAGGGATCACCCATGACTGACGCCAAGGCGGACACAGAGGGAAACGGGCAAGAGAGAGGCCCTGGAGGCAGCAGCCCGAGTGGGTGGAGAAACATCCCCCTGGGAGGGTTCTGAAGAAGAATCTGATGACACGATGGTGTCCTCTGCCGATGGCTCCGGAAGTTTGACTTACACACCGAGGGTGACCCCGCAAACTGCTGACGAACTTGCATAGATTTGACCTACGCTGGCGCCGATCGACAAGACGAACTGAGTGAAAGAATGGCCCCTCCAGACCTGGCTGCCCCCCTGATTTGACTCTCGCCTGTCTGATTTGGCTGGCGAGTATTGCAGTGATGTGTTTGAACAAGTTGCACTGTTGCACAATTTGCTGGGCAACCTACAGTTCCGGAGGTGCCCTGGGGATGGGGAGTTGGGGTTTGCAGTTACTAGTTATATCGGCTACATGTGTGAAATGGATCCACCACAATGAAGGTACGAGCTTGCGGAGGGGTCAATCAGGGTTCCGGGCGCGCCAGGCTCACATTCAACAGGCTTTAAGAATAAGATGGCAGACCACAATATCATGACCTGGAATGTCAGGGGGTTGGGTACTCCAGCCAAGAGACATAGAATTCTTTCCTTCCTAAAGAGAAGGGGGGTGCAGGTAGCTATGTTACAAGAGACCCACCTGGTGCCAGGAGAGGGAGAAAAGCTAAGACGGAGATGGAGGGGACAGGTGTTTGCCACAGAATATTCAGCCTATGCAAGAGGCGTTCTAATTTGGATTAGGGCGGGGGTCCCCCTGACGATTGATTTCTCCAACATAGATAAAGAGGGAAGGTTTGTCATATTGGAGGGGAAATTACATGGGTTCCCGTTGATTCTGAGTTGCATCTACGCCCCCAACCAGGACCAAACTTCATTTATGACGGGCCTATCTAGACACCTTACTCGCCAACACACAGGGGAAGTATTAATAGGAGGAGACTTTAACGCAGTGCTAGACATAGATATGGACAGGTCCACCCCCCCACTGCAAGGGGCAACTTCAACTAAGACAGCACAAAGACTAGTGGAGTGGCTAGGTACCTGGGGACTGGTGGATGTCTGGCGGATGCAGCACCCGACTGTCAGGGACTACTCGTTTTACTCGGTCCTCCACCAGGTGCACACTAGAATCGATAGGATGGTCTGCACTGCGGGATTGGCTCGAAGTGTGACCCACTCTGAATACCTTGCCCGTACGATATCGGATCATAATCCTCTATTGTTGACATTGAGGGTATCACAGGACAGACCCCCCATACCATCATGGAGACTGACCCCCACGGCGCTCGAGGACCAGGCATATAGGGAGGCACTGTGCTGCCACCTAACAGAACACATTGAAACCAAAAAGGGATCCACCCCTTCCAGAGCCGTAGAATGGGAGACACTCAAAGTGGTAACGAGGGGTTACTGTCTCGGGCAGTCCGTAGGGGTAAGAAACACAAGAGACGGAACTAAACGCTCTGGAGAAGGTCATTCATGAGGGTGAACTGAGACAGGGCCCTGCAGCGCAAGTAGATGAAGAGCATGACTGCGCAGGCAGAGAACACTACCAAGTCGAAGAACGGCTCAGATGCCATAACATACAGAGATACCTGACATCCCTACAGTCGGAAGAGGGGAGATCAGGTAAACTCTTGGCATGGCTGGTACGCCCGAATGGGGACAGCGAAGCTATCACAAGCGTATTAGACAGTGGGGGAAATCGCAGACTCAGCCCAGGCCCCATTAATGATGTATTTAGAGATTATAACATGCACTTGTACAGGAAGCCTACCAGCCTGGGGACGGAAACACTTGACAATTTCCTGACCCGGATCCCCCTGCCAGTGCTGAACTTAGAGGACAGGGTCAGTCTAGGAGGGCCAGTGACTACGGAAGAGATAAGCGATGCAATAGCACAGCTGGCCCCTGGGAAGACCCCTGGCATGGACGGTCTTTCTATGGATTTTTATAAAAAGTATAAGTCCTTACTAGTCCCCAGACTGGTGGAGATGTATGCGGAGGCGGCACAGAGTGGAGAACTACCGTGCACACTACGTGAGGCGCTGGTGGTGCCACTCCCCAAAACAACCAACAGGGAGGCATCAGTAGCTGACTTCTGCCCGCTATCAATGTTAAATAGCGACTTTAAGATCCTCAGCAAGATCATGGCCAACCGACTGCTACCCCACATGCCCACGCTGTTACATGATGACCAAAACGGTTTCATTCCTGGTCGCAGCACCTCCCTGAATCTTAGACAAATTTTCTCCATCATACACATGCCTGACGAGTCGAAGCCACCAGCTGGGACCTTATTGGCGGTGGACTTTGAGAAGGCCTTTGACTCGATCAGGTGGGACTACCTGAGGGCGGCAATGTTAAAAATGGGCCTGGAGGAGAGCTGGGTTAGATGGGTGGACCTGTTATACTCGTCCCCACTAGCTAGGGTAAAGACGGGTAGAACAATCTCCAATGCATACCCGGTGCACCGTGGAACCAGGCAGGGGTGCCCCCTATCCCTGTTGTTGTTTGCCCTGGTAATAGAACCCCTAGCGGCCTGGGCACGAGCTGAAGGAGCGGGCATGGGGATTGAATGGGGACCAACTGAGCACGTTATCTCACTATATGCATATGATATACTGATCTATCTCAGAGACGGAACAAGTGGTCTCCCTTGGGCCCTGGAGGTCCTAGAGGACTTCGGAGAGGTATCGGGATTACGTCTCAACCGCGGCAAAACATATGTGTTTCCCTTGACGCCTGGTTACAGACGCCCTGCAGTATGCCCAATGGACTTGAAATGGGCCCAACGGACCTTTAGGTACCTGGGGATTCAAATATTCCACGAATTGGGAGACCTAAGAGAGGGTAACCTTGGCAAAGCGCTCCGATCCCTGTGGTCCTCAGTGGGTTTTTGGCACTGTCTGAAATTGCCAGTGATGGCCAGAGTGGCACTGTCCAAGATGATCATGCTTCCCCGACTTCTCTACTATTTTGCCAACTTGCCACTGCTGATCCCCCAGGCATGGTTGCGCGACCTGAATGTGTTGCTCAGAGAACTGATATGGGATGATGGACGTAGACGAACTACACTCACGACTATCTGTAGGCCGCCCTGCATGGGAGGGCTGGGAGCCCCTGACTTTGAGGCATACTACTTGGCATCCCAACTATAGTGGGTTTCCGGCTGGCTGGCGGGTAGGGGCCTACTGGATTTATGTACTGCCCAAGGTGTGACGGACATGGCATGGATTGCGGCATGCTTGGCAAATAGGAAAATAGCCCTCCCTGGGAATAATATAATGATAAAAGTTGCGATGGCATGCTGGAAAAGATGCACGAAAAGGGTGGGAGTGGGCCGTCCATACGCTCCAGCTTTACCACTGTCGGTGCTTGCCCTGGAATCTGGGGGGAAGGGACCGGGAAGTGTGGGGCTTGGCCCTTGGTCGACAGCTGGAATAGAAACAGTGGGCGGGCTCTTCGAGGAAGGTGTACTGAGGGGATTTGCTGAACTAAAAGAAGAGGGTGTTCCCCGGGGTCAATTTTTGCTCTATGGGAAGCTAGTGCACACTCTTAAAATTCACTGGGACACAATAAATGCAGAACCCACTGCCCACGGGGTCCTGCACTTACTGCTGACATCAGGGGTGGAACCACACCTGATCGCTAAAATATACTGGGCCCAAGTTGAGGCAGCCTTAGACCCTTTACAGTCTTTGAGAGGTCGGTGGGAGAACACGATTGGGCGGGAATTGTCTGACTCAGAGTGGAACAAAACACTGGCTTACCCCCGGGTGATCTCGCGTAACACACGGTTAAGATACATTCAATATAATTATCTACATAGGACGTACCTCACGCCCCACAGACTGTTCCGCATATACGGGGGGCCCCTAGGACATGCCCGAGATGCGGAGGAAGAGAGGCGGATTTCGACCACATGGTATGGGGATGTCTAGTGATCCAATCCGGTTGGAGAGAAATACTGCCCTTTCTATCTGAATTATTTGGGACGGAGTTGCGACTCACCCCTGAGATGTGCTTGCTGGGTCTCAGACCGGTTGCACTGTGAGTAAAGGTGAGGGGACGTTTCCTGGACCTATCCCTGGCCCTTTACAAAAGACTAATCTCGAAGGGCTGGAAGGCCTCAGGCCACCCTATGCTAACTGACTGGAAAAGGGATATTTCAGCATGGTCCAGAGCTGAACTACAGGTCCTAAAAGCAGAAGAAGCAAAGGGCATCCGCCGGGTTCCCATTGCCCCAGGATGGGAAGACTTAATGACGAGTTGGGATGGTATAATCAAGAGACTAACAAACCCCGCAGGAACAACAGGCGAAGTCTAACACACACTAGGAAACAGACCAAGTGGGGCAAATTTATAAACAGGCACCCAGAGTTGGTCCAAATTACAAATAGACTGCACCGGGAGTAGCAATATGAAGACAATTGATCCGCTAGCTCCCGCTCCACCATTAGAAACAGCGAAAGGCGTGAGTGACCTACCATCCCCTCTGGCGCTGGTGCACCCCGGGCTGGCCCCCCCCCCCCCCAAAAGTTGATATGTTATCATACCTTAAATATCAACAACTACAAGCTCCACCCACACAAAGCTGTAAAGTTGACCCTTTGTGGTCTTTGTTTCCCTTCCTCTTTTCTTTCTTTTTACTCCTTCCAATATCAACGCCCATTTAACCTTACACCCCCCTTTTTTTTTTTTAATCTCTCTCCTTTCCCCTCCCCTTCTTCCTCCCCAAGTTATAGTTGAGAAGGGACTTAAGTTCATTGTTCGGTTATTAGTTCTACAACAATAATGTAATGAAACAAGGAACGCATTATAACATGTAACAGAGCACAGTTTATTAAAACAAGAAGCAAGCAAGTCAACAACGTTAAAGCAATAAACAATGAACCAAAGTAATGTATATTGCAAAAGTGAATTGTTAAAAGGGCATGAATAATAAATGCAAGATTATATCATGAACAATCACACAAATGTAAAACAACAAAATGCTAATAAAATATAATTTAATTTTTTTAAAAAAAAATGATCATATCATGCTTGCTCCAACCGACCCAAGGAAACTGCTGTGGAATGTCAAACATAAACCTCTGTAAACTCAAGTACCACATTCTCTAATTAAGTTTGTGTATCATACATTTCAGCTTTCTATTGCAGAATCACACATTAGCAAACCTCTTAAGGTGGCCTTTCCTGATGCCTATAACACCTGCGTAGAAGTTGCAGAGGAATGTCTAACAAGAACTGACATGGATGGCCAATGAATTTCTGTTTAGTCTCTGGAGTTTAATAGTGTAAAATATTCAGCTGACAGTGCTTGGATACAGGAGTCATATGTCCTAAATCAAAGTCCAAAACTATCAGGGCATTGTCAAATATTCTTCCAGTATCAAGAGTACAAGCACTCAAATTGGGCAGCGAGGCATGAAACTTCAAAAAGAAAACAATCTGGGAACAGGTCCCATGAACACATGAATTAAATGTATATTGCCTATCCCTTGGGTGTGTCAAACACAATGGATCTTTAAGGCCATGATCACTCATTACATTATGCAGAATGGCTCTATCTCTTGCATTAGCTCCATCCATTTGGCCAGAATTATCTGAATAGGGATCAATTGCTATATTCCAGTCTCCACCAATTATTGTCTGAATGTAACCAGACTCTGTCAGCAGTCTTGATAACATTGTGAAGAAAGATGCTCAGTTATAATTGGGAGCATACACTGACCCCACAATCCCAGTCTGATCCATAGTTTTACATTTTCTGAACACGTAACAGCCCAATGGGTCCATCTACATCTTCAGAACAGTGACTGGTATACATGTGTGGAACAGAATGGCAACTCCACACCTTTTGAAAGTAGAGAGAGTATCAGAAAGGGCAGCAGGCTGTACTACTAGCTATATGGTCCTCCCAATCTCCCCTAAGTTTGCTAACTTCCAAGGCTGAAAGATGAGTCTCCTGCAATAAGGTGATGTCTGGGAGTTTTGAGGCATTGTATTACTTCTTCCTCTTAATGTAGTGGGTGAGACCACTAACATTAAGGGATGGTATATGTAATTTATTTAATTTTGATTGCAGTGACATGAATCTAGGGCAAAATTAAGCTGTTCACAGTGTGAAGGTGGTGACTAATATTAAAATTACATTTTTTAAAATTGAACAATGATTAATACAGTCCTTGCACACTTATATATAATCAGGCCTAAGACAATAGATTCGTAGAACCTGTAGAGCAAATTTAATGCAATACAATTTTTAGAAAGGCAAGAATTCAATTCTATAAATAGACCAACATACTAAAAAAGAAAAAAGGTAAACAAGGTTCCAGTAAAAATATAAAATACTTTGTACAGGCAAGTGAACCTCCCAACTCATCGCCATCCCAACACCCCCAACCAGAAACTCATTTCTAATTAACTACTAGGACATCTCTGGATCCGAAATCACATCTGGATTTCTACACTTCCATGCAACTAATGGACATATATAGCAGGTAACAAATGTGTAAAACGAACAGGACAAATACGCATCTTCAGATCATACCTCTCAGAGTTACACACAGATACAAGGAGCTCCCCTACAAATCAAACATCAGAAAAAGAACATACATTCATCCATCCAAAGCTCCTATGTTCACATACAAAGCACATTCAAATTCTCAGTACAGTGATCACAAGCTCAGTATAAAATTTAAGGGTAAAAAATAGTCATATCAATCAGTCAAAGTATGATGGATGAGTGAGACTTGTGTCCTCTCGCAGCAGCTTCAAATCCTTCTCTAGGGCCCTTTCTCTCCTGCCATTTTAGCACAGAGACCCCCTCTGATGTTCCACTGTACTATCACCCAGACCTCCTTGTTGTGCAGCTACAAAACTCAGACATGGTTGCGGTGCACTGTCAGGGTCAGGATGAGACACCTCCATGCCTCTCCAGGCTGATATGACAAAAAATCATCAAGATCATCTGGATCCTCAAATTCTTTATGCTTGCCATCAATGGAAAGGAACATAATAGCTGGTTCCAAAAGATGATAGCAGATTACAAGTTTCCTCAGAGTTGGTCTAAATGCCAAGAACTTCTTCCTATGAGGTATAGTATCTGTAATTATTAGGACACAAAATGAAGGCCTAGATGTATCTTTATTCAACTGCAGAAGTACAAGTAACACAGGACAGTCCGGTGCAACACCATCCTCCCTTCTGCCTTCCACCCATTCCTCAAACCATAACATCACATTCCAGGTCTTACCTCACCCCATTCTAGTGTTACATCAGCCTACCCAATATTCTATTACTTACGTATTCTATTACATTAGTTTTTCTTACCTAATATTACCACACTCCTTCCCCTTTTATACAATTAGAAAATATGCAGAAAGTAGACCCTATTTATATTGCAAGATTTTGACTATTAATCCAGTTTAAATAATTAAATATACATGTTTAGTATTTACGCATAAACATAATCTTCAGATTTTTTCGGCTTGTGAATTTTTCTTTTACATCTTCCCTTGTTTCAGTATTGTCTTGTTGTTGACTGGTTTTATTCATGACCTCCTTAAGGTCAGTTCTTAAGTTATGTGCACCAATATTTATATCTTTCCCATCAAGAACTTCCATAAAGTCATCCATCAAATCATACTTTCGCTCAATGACGTCACTTTCTTGGTTATAATTCTTTTCATCCCCATAATATCTACATTTTGCCAATCTACTAAGCTGCCACACTTTTCCATCACTGAATGAAGCTGAATTACCAGTTTCTGGACTCTGCATGGTGATGAAAATGTACTCTCCCCTTTTGGGAGTTTATCTTTCTTCACTTTCACCCACTCACCAATTCCTTGTTGTTTATCATGGTACTCTTTATAAGTTTGTTTGGTAAAACTTAAGTTTTTTATTACATTTCAAGTGACCATTCAATCAGTTTAGTGGTTTGCATCTCTGCAATGTCTTTGCTTAATGGTTCGTGACCTTTCATAAGACCAAAAAGACTTTGTCAGTACAAGTATTTTGAGTAATCCTGTATACCCACAACATTTTGAATACTTCTGCTTCCCATTTCAGGTTGTTACTAACACCAATTTGTATTGATCCTTTATTTACTTTTATTAAAGCGTTCCACCAGGCCATTCCCAAAGGGATGGTAAACTAATGTAGTTTTATGTATTATTCTGTTCCTATTCAAAAAAACTTTAAACTTGTCTCTTTGGATGGCCATATCGGAACCAGAACAGCAATAGTTGTGTTTGACTCTTTGTTTAGTTTTAGAAATACCTAAGCGTCCCTCATGACATATTTCCAATATTCTCTTTTGTAATTCACTTGGTGGTACATATTTCCCACTCCTGAGCAGAACACCATTCTCTTCGCTCAATTCATTTCGTACTTCCCAAAATACACACACTTTTTTGTCAATTTTCTGTTTTTTACAGCCATCCCTTATTAACACAAGTACATTCCTTCCATTCGTTCATAAAAACACCTGACACACAATCCTCAATTAAATGGTCACTGTTACTATCATTTGGTAGAAGCATGCAACTTAAAAAGTCTGCTATTCTGCTATTAACACTAGGTAAGTATTACATTTCGTAACTGAAATCCAGTAATATAATGGACATACGCCCCAAACTTGGAGATGCCCTCTGTAAACCCGTCGTAGATAATACCTTTGTTAAAGGTTTATGGCCAGTTTTTAGTAAAATCTTGTATCCCCACACATACTGTCTAAAATGATTTAGACCCCACACACATGCTAATGTTTCTCTTTCAATGACAACATATCTTTCTTTCACAATTGTAAGAGCATGTGATGCAAAAGCCACAAACCATTCATTTCCCTGCTCATCTACCTGAGAGAGTACTCCACCAGGCCCTTTTTATTGGCATCTGTGGTGATACACATTTTGAGTTTGGGATCAAAACCTTTTAAATATGGCACTTTTCATACAAATTTTGTCTTTAAATTTGTAAATTCGTTTTGGCAATCTGTCGACCACAGAGAGTTGACTATTTTTGATTAAATTCCTGATGGCATGAGGGGAAATACCCGGAAGAACAAGTCCGGAACCACAAGGCTGTGAAAAACGAAAGCAAAACAACGCTTTCATTTTCCATGACTTCCTGGTTTTAGTACCTTAACCACGCATGTCTGTACAAGCGTGGTTAAGGTACAGAAGAAGGGAGTCGGAGTGGACGCGGTGAAGGAGGATGTAAGTTGGGCTGGGACTGGGGCTGTTTTTGGGGGGGCTCGGGGTGATTAGGGTTTAGGGGAGCAGGGTTTAGGTTTAAGGGTTGGGGGTTGGGGTGTTTAGGTTTTAGGGGTTGGGGACTCGGGTAGTTTTAGATTTTGGGGTGGGGTGGGGGCTGGGGATGATTAGGGTAGGGGGCCTGAAGTGATCCCAGGGGGGGCCCCAGACTCTGGCCAAAATAAACATTATTCAGATAACAGGCCTTTGTTTTCAGCAGAAGCATGTTATTGCAGTTTTAAAAAGGTAACAGTACTTTACTGCAATGTTTAAATAGGTTCAGACATATTTAAACATTGCCATGTTTATAAAATAATTGTGAAAAATTCTGAGGTGGGGCCCAATGATGTTTATTTTTCAACTGGGGGGCGCGGCATAAAAAAGTTTGGAGACCTCTGGTTTAGGGGGAGGGAGGTCAGGGTTTAGGTTTAAGGGGTGGGGTGGGTGGCTGGGGTGGAAGCATGCTGGGTCGTGCATGCTGATTGCTAATGCCTTTACCTGGAATGTGTTTACAACGGGAAAATCATTGTAAACGCATTTGTGGTAAAGGCATTAGTGGTTAGAACAAGGTCGTTGTTCCGACCTCGTTGTTGAGCCACGGGTGGTTTAGGCACCCGTGGTTCCGAGATATAACCGGCATGAGTCTTTTCAGAAAAGTTCAGCACACATTTTGAGTAAAATTCCACTAGACATAAAAACGCTCTGACATCGTCTTTGTTTGTTGGAGATGGCACATTATAAATAGTATCCACTAATTTAAGCTTAGGTTTGATCCTTTTATTATTGAAACTATGCTCCAAGAATGCCAACTCTTCTTTAGCAAAATTGCACTTATCAAAATTCACTGTCAATCCCTTTTTCTCTACATTTTTCAGCACCTGTCCCAATTTGTCATTGTATTCCTGGTATGGTATTCCCCCATTGCCAGAATGCCATCCTGAAAGAACATATGTTAGCTATGGCCTCAAAAAATCACTCATCAAGTGTTGGAACATAGCCACAGCTGATGCCAGTCCAAATGACACTCTTAAGAACTGAAAACAACCAGCATGTGTAATAAATGTTGTGTATTTTCGACTTTTTAGGTGTAACTGCACCTGGTGGTAAGCTGATTTCAAGTTAAATGTTGAAAACTATTTGGTATCTTCAGTGTTTTCTAACTTTTTTTGACTCTTGGTCATGGAAATTGATCAATCAGTATGTTTTTATTCACTTCTCCGAGATCAATACATAATCTGACCTTTCCGTTAGCTCTTTTCACCACCACCAGAGGTGACACCCATTCAGCCAATTCAATTTATTTTATAATCCCTTTCTCCACCATTTTTTAAAATTTCACTTAAAACCTGATCTTTGATAGAGGAAGGTATATGTCTTACTTTATGTATGTATGGTGTGGCACAGGCTTTTTATTCAATTTTGTGACTGAACCTTTTTACCAACCCCACATCACCAGAAAACACACTAGGAAACTCATTAAGTACAGGTTTACCAATATCTTATTCCACATGCAACACAGAATCTGGACTATTTGAATTCGAAATTATTCGTAATTCTCCTTGGTCATGCCAGCCCAATACTGATTGCCCTTTTTCTGAAAACACATAATTTGCATAAGGCTTTCCTTCCCTTAAATGTAAATTCCAATGTTTCAAAACCAATAAGGTCAATGTTCTCTCCTATATGTGTTCTAGTCCTGACATCTGGCTTTTCTAATACATAGCTACTACTAAATAATTCTTCCCAAACACGTTTGTTAATAATTGTAAATGGTGAACCTGAATCTGCTATCAGTTTAACTGTTATTCCTTCCACTGATATTTCACAGATAGGTTTTTTCCTAATTGCATGCTCAATATTGAGTACATTATACTCAATGCAGAACACACTATTGGAATCAGAATCATCTCCCTGCTGATTCGATTCTGAATTGTGTTCTTCCTGAATGAACTTTACTTTACCATCCTTTCTTCTTTTACATACTCTAGCGTAATGTCTAATTAAACAGCAATTGGGACATTTTTTATTTTGTGCTCGACATTTCCTATAGTACGCTAAATGATCCACAGTTCCACATCTGTAACATTTCTTACTGTTGTCATCATCTTTCTTTTTTTAACACTTCTTACTAGATGAAGGCGTGGTTTGGTGATAGTTTTTTCGTAGCATACTCATCCTTCTTATTCTCCTTTGTGCCTTTTATAACATATTTGCTGTCCAATGGAGACTCTTCCACCACAGCGTTTGTGCATCTGCTGGTTAATTCTGCTTTCTTTACTAGAGTCATAACCTCCTTCAATATAGCCTCCTCATTAACCAATAACTTATTTAGAATTTTAGGATTGCTAGCATGCATTATAATTTGGTCTCAAATGAGTTCTTCTTGTGAAGTTCCAAATCTACTATTTATAAATATATTATTATATATACAAATGATGACAATCACCTTAGATTTATAATGAAGGTCTGCCTGTCACTGTGTGCACAAGCACAGTAGTCGTTTCCACTAAATTATGTTTTGCAATGATTGTTGAGCCCCGGGCGTGATAAAATTTACTGAGCTGATCCTTCCCTTAAAAATGCTGAGGGAATGAAAATGGGCGCTGGCGTGCTGTACGTAATTTTTGACATCTGATAGAGCTTGTTATGAAAACACCGTCAACATGATGATATCATGACCATACTTTGGATATTCCCAGGATGTATGTGATCTGCTGAAGTGACACCTGATCACAAGCGTAGCTACTTAGCTTGGTGTTCGGTGAGTGCATTCTTTGAATTAGCGGCTGCTCGTAACCGTCATCCAGGAGTGGAGTGGCATAGAGTGGAGTGGTGTACACTGGAATGGCGTAGAGTGAAGCCCAAACCTCTTGAGACGTACCCCAACCAGAAACAGAGGAAAATTTCAGTGTCCACAGTACAGTGCTCACTGTTTCAGTAGTATCAGCCACAAATCTTGGCTCAGCTATAGTGCAGCTTCAGGATAAGAGTCAGCCAATGCACCAGTATTGTAAAGTGCCTGAGTTCTGAGTCAGCTAATGCACTTGTACCATAAAGTGCAAGGCTTGTGTCCATAAATTTATCTCCATACTCTGTACACCGTTTAGCAGCGTTTTCATTGGGGAAGTTGGGACACCTGACGCTGAGGTTAATATTGTAGGAATCGTCCAGATGTAGTCCCAAAAAGTGTGCTGTGTCTGAAGTTGATTTTCCCTCATCGCCAATTTTGTAATAATTAGGCCACATCGAAGTTTGTGATGGAGTATTCCCCTCCGGAGGTATGTTTATTCAGCTCCAGGAGTACAAGTAACACAGTACAGTCCAGTACAATACTGTCCTCCCTTCTGACTTCCACCCGTTCCTCAATTCATAACATCACATTCCAGATCTTACCTCACCCCATTTTAGTGTTACATCAGCCTACCCAATATTCTGTTTCTTACCTATTCTATTACATCAGTTTTGTTTACCTACCATTACCACAATATCATGTGAGAAATTGAAAAGGAGCATTATGTCTCTTGACTGAAACAATGGTCTGACAAGCTTGCTAGTGACGTAAGAAACAGGCGGTAATCAGTCATGGAGCATTCTGATGAGTAGTTCCTCTATCATGAATCTAGTGTGCCTTCTATAACTAGAGGTGAAAAGGTCAGCCCTGTGAGTTCAGAAATGAAGACAGAAAGCATTCCATGTACTTTAATTCTGCACCCTCTGGCACACAGAAAATCGACCATTACATCTTCGTCTACAATCTTCAGTCTCTGTTAGCTTTCTTCGCAGGTGCCACACCACACTTTCCACATTAGGATCAGTTTCTAGAACAGACAGTTTCAACCCTGTGATTCATTTAATCTAGCTGTTTGTGAACAGAGCCAAGATGTATTTTCAGGGATTTAAAATCAGCCACTGTAG
Organism: Pleurodeles waltl; assembly: GCF_031143425.1. Classification (NCBI taxonomy): domain Eukaryota; kingdom Metazoa; phylum Chordata; class Amphibia; order Caudata; family Salamandridae; genus Pleurodeles; species Pleurodeles waltl. The sequence goes on along the minus strand of NC_090450.1, from coordinate 306,731,964 downwards.
ACTTTGTCTGCCTGCGTTAGATCTTTGTTGTCTTAATGCTATTAAGCCCATTAATACCTCTAATGTAATTTCCTGCATGTTAGGGTTAACAAGTTTTGATTTTCCAGCTGCAATGTCTGAGAAGTAGCTGAAGGGTGTGTTACGCGTGGACATCAGGAAAACCTGTAGGGAGCAATAAATGGTTAATTCTATCATCCTGGCACATTAAGGGACAACAAGCCACAACTACTATAACAGTCATCAACAAAACACAGAGGTCTAACTCTAGGAATTCCATATCCAGTGCTAAAAAGTATTCTTGACAATTTAGAAACTGACAGCAGAGGAGATAAAGAAGTAGATACAACTTCAATGACTGGTTTGGAATACACTGACAAAAATAAATTGGAGAAATGTTTAGAAAACTGGCATCAATATAAAAGTAACAGCAAGATAATTGGTAGATGCTTGTGATGTGATGTAGGCAAGCTAAAATTTAAGTACTTATTCGAAATTCCCATATGACATTTTAAAATATTTATGCCGTTGTAACATTATGTTTCACCTGACTTCTTTGACAAACATTTCCTTTAGAATCTGTATTGGTGCATTTTTGTTGAATTAAGTGTGTTGAATCAGCAGCTTTTTGTGGAGTTTATTTTATTGAGCACCTTTTGAGCAAACTCGTCCACCCAACTTTGAGCTGCCATTTTGAGCACTCTTATCAGCCATTATCTACTGATGCCCTTTTTATTCCAAAGTCCCTTTCACACTTCAGTTGCCCAAAACCCAAAACCAGACCAGATGGAGCCCCATTGCCTCTGCAACGGTCTCTCATCTCTAATCTGATGCCCCGGTCTCGTAAATACTGTCATGCAATCCTGAGCTTTACTTAGAAGTGACCATTTTACTTGTCATTTTACCATCTAAATTTTCTCCCTTAATTCACCATTAGCGCTTCCTGTGACTGCAAAACTAGATCAAACAGTGAACCTTTACTTCCGCGTCAGTCGCTTTTCTGATTATGTAGCAAGTTGCCTGGGGCCTGCTAATTTTTCTGAGAGGCCATAAAGTGGCATTGAGCTTTAACGGGAAGTGTCTATTTTGTGTGCAGCTGCCATCTTCTCCAAATTAGTACAGTACAGTGGTGTAGAGCTGGAATAAAGTATAGTAGGGTGGGGTAAAGTGTCATAGAGTGGAGTTGTGTGTCGTGGATTATGTTGGCATGGAGTGCAGTAGAGCAGTAGAGAGGAGTGGCATAGCATACTGTCGAGTAAAGTACCAAAATTTAGAGTACAATGCTGTAGAGTGTAGTGAGGTGTCCTACAGTATTTTAAAATGATGTAGATAACGGTAGAGTGGCATACAGTCTGTCTGATGTTTGTGGAGAGGTATACAGTAAGGTACAGTGTTGTAGAATATGGTACAGCAGATTGACATATAGGCCCTCATTCTGACCTTGGCCGCCGTCGAAAGACCGCGGCGGTAATTCTGACATTCCCGCTGGGCTGGCGGGCGGCCGCCTTCAGGCCGCCCGCCAGCCCAGCGGGAAAGAGGCTTCCACGATGAAGCCGGCTTGGAATCGAGCCGGCGGAGTGGAAGCTGTGCGACGGGTGCAGTTGCACCCGTCGCGTATTTCACTGTCTGCGCAGCAGACAGTGAAATACATTTAGGGGCCCTCTTACGGGGGCCCCTGCAGTGCCCATGCCAGTGGCATGGGCACTGCAGGGGCCCCCAGGGGCCCCGCGACCCCCCCTACCGCCATCCGGTTCCCGGCGGGCGGACCGCCGGGAACTGGATGGCGGTAGGGGGGGTCGGAATCCCCTCGGTGGCGCAGCAAGCTGCGCCGCCTTGGAGGATTCCAACGGGCAGCGGAAAACCGGCGGGAGACCGCCGGTTTTCCTGCACTGACCGCGGCCAAAGCGCCGCGGTCAGAATGCCCTGCGGGGCACCGCCGGGCTGTCGGCGGTGCTCCCGCCAACCGCGAGCCTGGCGGTCACAGACCGCCAGGCTCGTAATGAGGGCCATAGTGTCAAATAGTACAATGGCAATTAAGGGCTGACAGTGGAGTGGCATACAGTGGTGTAGAGTGGAGTTCTGTGTCAGATTAGAGTGGATAAAAGTGGGATGTAATGGCATACAAAGAGTTTTGTACATTGTGGTATAGTGCTCTAGAGCATCGAAGATTGGTATAGTATTGTACATTGGTATACAGTATATTGTCATCTTATACAGTGTAGAGAATGGGTATAGACAGGAGTTAAGTGCTGGAGAGTGGTATACAGTGTAGTAGACAGTTGTAGAGTCGAGATGCATAGTGTACATTGGTGTATGAAACAATGGATCTGCATACAGTGGACTATTGTATAGTATCTTAGACTGAGGTAACATCTTGTACAGTAGAATAGAGTGGAGAGGTTTGATGTAATATGTATTAAAATACAATCATGTATTGGTGTATCATAGAGTAGAGTGGCATAAAGTGGAGTGTACTGGTGTGTGCTAGGTGCTAAACTGTTAAAAATTGGAGTGGGGTCTCGTACAGTAGATTGCTGCGTTGTACTGAAAAGTGTTGTATAGTGAAATAGAGTAGTATACATTGGAGTGTATGGGCATAGAGTGGAGTATAGAGTTAGACAGAGGAGTGCACGGGAATAGAGAGGATTAGAATATCATAGAATGCCATGAAGTGTAGTAGACTTTTGTAGAGTGGATTTATATAGCGTGGAGGAGAGTGTCATGCAATGGAGGGTTGTACACTGTAGTGGCATAGAGTGAAGTACCATAAGTGGAGTAGCGTACAGTGGAATACTGTACAATGGATTGTAGAAGAGTAGAGTGGCATAGAGTGGAACAGCATAGAGTGGAGTGCTCTACAATGGAGTGGCGTAGAGTGGAGTCGGGTACTTTGGATTAGCATAGAGTGGGGTGGCATACAATGAATTGGCATAGCATAGAGTTGAGGAAATTGTTTTAAATTTGATTGACGTCTCGTAGAGTAGAGGGCTGTGTCGTATAGTGCTGAAACTGTTGAGTTGAGTAGTGTTGTAAAAAAAAGTGTACGGAAATAGGGCTGAGTACAAATTTGTACAGTAGAGTGTATGGGAATAGAGTTGAGTAGAGTCTAGTAGAGTGGCATGGAGTAGTAGAGTTTTGTAGAGTGGAGTTATATGCAGGGGAAGAGAGTGCATTGGAGTGGTGTATTGTGGAGTAGTGTAAAGTGGAGAGGCATAAAGTGGGGAAGCATAGACTGTAGTGGTATACAGTGAAGTGGCATAGAGTGCAATATAGTGTAGTAACGTGCAGTGGAGTGGTGTAAAGTGTAATAGCGTATATTGGAGTAGCCATCAGTTAGATTAGAGTGGTGTCTTGTGAGGTGAGGTAAAGTGCAATAGCATACAGTGGAGTGCATATATTGCAGGGTGGTAGAATGGAATGCCATACGGTAGACAGGCAAACAGTGCGTTGCAAACAGTGTAATAGTGTAGAATGGAGTGGTGTACAGTAGAATTGCATAGAATGGACTACTGCAGAGTGGCATAGAGTAGAACTGCACAGAGTGGAATATAACAAAGTGGAGTCCAATGCACTAGTGTCGAATGGAGTGCCCTAGAGTGGAGTGGTGTATACTGGAATGGCGTAGTGTGAAGTAGTGTGTAGTGGGGTGGCATACAGTGGAATAGCATAGAGTAAACTGGTGTACAGTAGAGTGGCATAGACTGGAATAGTGTATAGTGGGATAGGGTACAGTGCAGTGGTGTACGGTGAAGTGGTGTAGACTGGAGTGGCATACACAGAATGTAATTGCTTGCAGTAGAGTGTGTACAGAAGAGTGGTATCAAATGGAGTAGTATAGAATAGTGTAGAATAGAATGGGGTTGTCATGTAGGCTCTCATTATTCTAATGAGACTACTGGATTTTGAGCGGCAGAATTGCCTGGGGTGTGGGAGACTAAGGGGGTCATTATGAATACGGCGGTAACAACCGCCGTGTTCATGCTGGTAGTCAAAACAATGACCGCCAGCTACCCCGGAACTCCGCCGGCCAAATTACGAACATTTATGTGGGCTGGCGGGCGGAAACATTGTTTTCCTCCGCCGGCTCATAGAAAGGCACTGCCAGGACATTGACGGTGGCTCCACGTGGAGCCGCCGTCAATGCCTCTGTGTGGCAGGTGCAGTTGCACCTGTCGCGCAGAGACCTGCGTGACGGAGCTCTGCACCGGGGCCCCTGCACTGCCCATGGAAAGTGCATGGGCAGTGCAGGGCCCCCAGAGGTGCCCCGGGGCACCACCTCCACCAGCCTTTCCCTGGCGGGATAACCCATCAGAAAAAGACTGGCCGAAATGGAAACATTATCCGCAGGGTAGAGCAGCTACCCTGGCGGATAGTGTTTCTACTTACTGCCAGGCTGCCTGATGGCCAAAGCCTGGCGGTGAGTGAGGGCCTGTTTCGAATGTGGCGGGTTGGCCCTTCATGCTGGCAGGCGGATTCCGCCACCAATGCCTGCATGGGGGGCCAACCCGGCATGTTCGTAATGAGGGCCTAAGTCTAACCCACTGTGGGTGACACCTGTCGCTCCAATCCGGGTTTTGCTCCGGCTAACTAGCAGTGCCTCATCTCTACCTTATATGACGGATATACCACCAGCCGTATTACGAGTTCCATAGGATATAATGGACTCGTAATATGGCTGGTGGTATATCCGCCACTTTACCGTCACTTTTGGGACGGATTAACACTTCCTCCAAAGTTGTAATAACCCCCTCAGTCTCATATATAAATGACAAACAGAAGCAGTACATGTTTAAATAATGAGTTTAATAAAACAATATCAGCATCTTAGATAGCAAAGCATGAGCTGCAATAACCAAGATGACACAACAAGACAGTATTAAAATTGTGACGAGAAGAGTGAAGCATAAAAACAACGCTATCATATTGTCACTATTATCGATGGACTAATTCCTATCTAGGTTATGATCAAGCACAGCATGTTAAGCTCTAATTCTGCTCTTCAGGTTCCCCGGGGGAAGACATCAACCCCCATACCTGAGCAAAGGCCCGCGGTCTGCGTTAGCATCTGTAGCAAAGCATTCAGCAATCGGCATACAGTTGTGGTTCACTGGCTGGAATCTCCCTCTAACGCGTAAGGGACAAGGAAGTGTTTTTATAGCAACACAACTGATGTTCTGAGAAAATGTCCCTACACAAGGATATGTATTTTCTACGAATTTCGGAAACTAAACTTCTACCATGTTCACCGGCATTGTACCGTGCTGTAGCCTTGGAAGAAGCACAGAGTGATCAAGAATGTCCTGTTTGTGAACAGAGTGCTGGCCTAGGAAAAACAGTTGGATAAACGGAAAATAAAACAAGACCGTAAAAATGGTTATTGCAAGAATAATAAGACGAAGCTGAATAAAATATATCTAGGTTAAAGTGCACAGTGGCCTAGTGTGTTAAAATTATGTGATTGGAGCTATAACTAAAACGGCTACACAAGAGGGTAATGTGGAGTGGTGTAGAGTGGAGTAGCATAGAGTGGAATGGCATACAGTGGGAAAGCACAGCATAGAGTGGCATACAGTGGAATGGCGTAGAGTGGAATAGCATATACTGGACAAGCATATAGCAGAGTGGCATACAGTGAAGTGGCATACAGTGATGAGGTGTAGAGAAGAGTTGCATACAGTATAATAAAGTAGAGGTGTAGGGTGGAGCTGTTTACAGTGTAATAGCATAGAGTGGAGTAACATAGGGCCAGATGTAGAAAGCGTTTTGCATGCCGCAATCTGCGAAATTCGCAGTTTGCGCCATGCAAAACGTGCATTGCGATGCACATTCCCATTTTGCGAGTTGGTACCGACTCGCAAAATGGAAATGCGACTCGCAAATAGGAAGGGGTGTTCCCTTCCTATTTGCGATTCGCACCAAGATGCAGAATTGCTTTTTTACCGCGAACGCGGTCGCAAAGCAATTTTCAGTTAGCACCCATGTCAAGTGGGTGCTAACTCATTCGCAAAAGGGAAGGGGTCCCATTCCCCTTTGTGAATGTCACCAAAAATATTTTTTCAGAACAGGCAGTGGTCCAATGGACCACTGCCTACTCTGAAAAAACGAAATCAAATGGTTGCATTTTTTCTTTTGTATTGCAACTTGTTTTCCTTTAAGGAAAACAGGCTGCAATACAAAAAAAAAAATGCTTTATTAAAAAACGAGTCACAGACATGGAGGTCTGCTGTCTCCAGCAGGCCACCATCCCTGTGAGTGCAGGGAATCGCAAGGGGGTCGCAAATTGCGACCCACCTCATTAATATTAATGAAGTGGGTCTTTGCGACCCCCCTTGCGATTCACAGAAGGTGTCTGAGACACCATTCTGCATATGATTTTGCGAGTCGGAAATTGAGAGTTTCACTGACTCGCAATTTCCGATTTGCAAATTCATATCTTGCTACATCTGGCCCATAGAGAAGACTGTAATAGTGTATAGTGAAGTAGTGTTCAGTGAGTGGTGTATAATGGAGTAGCGTACAGTGATGTGGGGTAGAATGTAATAGCATACAGTGGAGAGGCATACATTGGAGTGTTGTAGATGTAAATGATCTACCACAGAGCAGCATGCCCACCCAGCCAGCAATTTTAAGCTGGATTATTGTGGGCATCCTGGGCAAGCTTGGCTATCCTGACTGAGGTCACTTCATTGACAGTTATGGAATTTGTTTATTTTGGGAAACTTGAGCAGTTGAGCGGGTGATTCAGGGTGGAATTAAAAGTTATAGAGTCCCTGCTATTAAATCTACTGCCAGGTGGGCTGCTGTGAAGATCCTATCCTGCCCCATCACTGAATTCCATTTGGGTTCCCTGGACATCCAAGGGTTAATTTGTTCTTGCCCGAAGTCCAAGCCCCTCCTGCCCTTGATATATATCAAACAGAAGTTGTGGGCATAAACAACAATCTTCAACTCTCCTTTTGCTGGTCAAACTATTGGTAGCCCACTCAGAGTCCCATTATGTTCTTGTGGCTGGAGATTTTAACCTTACCTTTCCACCTCCTTTGAACCTAGTGGTATTGCCCAAGATCCCTCTGGTATTGAGGAATCACAATGGGGGATCCCTGAACTGGATTCATTGGTGAGACAAAATCTTCCATGGGCTGTTCTTCAAGTGGTGGAACTTATCTTGACACATGGTTTTCGAACCTTTAAGGGATATTCATTTTCTTATAAGACTCCCGTTCCCACTTTAAGAAGAGGGCCGTACTGTAGCTTTATCCACTACATTTCCTGGATGTGAGACTTTGGAGCCAATTGGGTACCATGATGGTGCTGGAGTGCGAGGAGAGCGACCATAATCCCTTGGGATTTAAAATGAAGCAGCTGGCTGCCCTTACATTCCTGTCAGACTCAGCAAGACTTCACAAACACCTAAACGTTCAGAATTATCACAAAAACGTCAAGTGGGAGGCAGTTAATTCTTTCCCTAAAGTTGTCTCTGAAAATATATTATACTCAATTCTTGCCTCCCAAATGGAGGTTATGTTTGAGAATTGGGGGAACAATGCATTGATTATGGCCGAGCACATTATAGTTTTTGCAAAACATAAGGATCTTTTCCTAAGGATGTTTTGAGTTCGAAAATGAACCCCTTCATGGCATGGTTTAATAATCTATGTAGAGCTGCAATATCTCATCTTTTGGATGCAATTGAGAGGGATCTGCCTAGGAAGCCAGGGAAAGTAGAACCTCATATTGGCTCACCCTAAAACAAAGAAAGTAGCTTTAAAAAGTGCAATTTGGATCCATATTTTGGAAGCTTGATGAACAATGACCAAATGAAATTCGGGAGAAGCCAGCAGAATCCAGAATTTTGTCCTGCAAATGGGTTGCCCATTTTGGAAACTTGCATTCCAGTAGTCATAAACCATATAGGGCCACCCTCTTATCAAAGACAGATGTATGCCCAACCTTTATTTGCCCCAGATAGTTTTTCCTCTGGAAGAGACTACCTGTACAATACCTTCTTTTGGACTTGGGAATGAACACCGGCTTGACAACATTCCTGCTGATCTTTTTAAATCAGATAATTTTTTATGGCTTCCCTATATGAATGCTATTTTCAATGTAATTTGTATGTGGGAGGGCTATTCCTGTATACTGGAAGGGTGTTGCGATTGTGCCAGTTTTTAAGAAAGTAAATGCCAGAACCCCCCTCGATCTCTCCCCTAATCACCCTTGTAGACAATTTCCAAAATGTTATATGTGAACAGGCTTTGGAACAACTCTTGGATTGGGGAGATGAAAATCAAATTCTTTTAAATTTGCAGGCAGGGTTTTGATCTAAAACAAGTGCCATTGATCAGGTTTTCCACTTTCTTTTACGCAGCTTGCAAGGTTCCTGTCAGGAGGGGGGCCATGTATTGCCTGTCTTCGGGCCACGTCGCAGAAGTGGCTACCCTCTCAAAGTTGGTGCAGAATGCGCCTGGGTCCTCTCCTTCTTGGTATTTCTGCAGGACAGAACTAGGCACATTAGGGTGGACCCGGGTTGCTGCGATCGTATCCGCTAGTTTCTGAAGGGCAGTCTCGTGCACTAGCTGGTTGTTGGCTATTATTGATGCCTGACTTTTCAAAGCGTTTTGAAGGGTCTCTCTATCAGTGTGCGCTTCTCTTTGCTGTTCTTCCCAAACGACCTGCAGCTGTCGCTGTCCTTCAGCCAGTCTTTGGACCATGTCTTCAATTGTGGACTTCCATTCTTCCCTGGTATAAACTGAGCTTCTCTATAGATGAAGTCTCCCAAAATCCCACTTCTGACACCACTGTAGAGGACATGGGATGTCAAACCAAGTTGGAGACGTTAATAACTTTAGCGGAGCCACTGTATAGTTCAGAAATTTTCTTTTATTAATACTTAGAGCTATTTCTCTCTTTATTGTTCACAGAAGTTACTTCCGTTTTCTTATGGAGTATCTAGCCTCCTGCTCATCATGGTGTCTCTATGTCTCTCTCTTCTCATCTTTTCTTTTGTTCTTCCTCCTATTGTCTTTTCTTTTATTCTTTCTTCTCTTGTCTAACACACCTCTTTTCCCTTTTCTCTATTACGGTTGTCTCTCCAGAGGATACGTCCCCGTCGTTGAATCAGGACGGAAGGATGGGACCAGTCAACCAAAAGAAAATAAAGAAACCAAAGGATGTGTTAAGAAATTGTATTCTTATTTCCTTATAATAGGGTTAGGGAGTGCATGTGCGGGCGTGGTGGGGAAACAAAAAAAACTCAGCGAGTTCTTCCAGTATTTTAACCTCTGTGACGTTGTGTTCCTATGTTATACAAAACAAAAGTATTGTCTCTGTAGACTTTTAAGACCCTGTTGTCTCCACAGGACCCGTTTCAGCCAGTGAAAATTTAGTGTTGTTTAGTCACAAACAAGGAAAAATATTTAGAAACTAAAATGAAAATAAAGGAGATGTTGATACGGACTGTCTCCTTGTCCTGTCTCCTGCTGTTTGTCGACCACCACTCGCACTCCTTCCCTTCTACCAATATTATCCCACAGGGTTTGACAAGCATGCACGTACCTGCAAAAGCCACATCCCTCCAGAGGCGTGGCAGGAGTTGTAGCCCGTGGTTATATCCTTCGGGGGAGCGTCCTCCCTTTGAGGTGTATCCGACTCCCTGTCTTCTCCGGTACTCGTCTCTGGCATCTCGGTTGGCGGCCTGCCCTGTGTCTCTTCTTTCACGTCTCCATCCATGGTCCGCTTTTCCTCCTCTCGTCGCCGGTCCTTCTCTTCTAGGATAAGCGGAGTTCTGCTTTGTCCGTCTTCACTTCCCAATTTAAACCAGATGTCTGGGTTAGAGTTGGGCGGTCCTGTTCTCCGGCTATCGGCGGTGCCCCCGGGGTATTGGGTTGTTGGTCCTGGGCACCGTCATGGTACAGGGTCAGCGCGACCCTGTTACACTGGGGTTTTGATTCCACTACTTATACTCATTTCTGCCTTTGAAGTAATCAAAGGAAAGTATCTTTCGTTCACAAGATCCTGCCTTGCCTGGGCCTGGCCCCAGACACACACCAGGGGGTTGGAGACTGCATTGTGTGATGACAGGCACAGCCCTTTCAGGTGTAAGTGTCAGCTCCTCCCTCCCCACTCTAGCCCAGGAAACTCATCAGGATATTGCAGGACACTCCTCAGCTCCCGTTATGTCACTGTCTAAACGGAATCCACAAACAGCCCAATTGTCTGTCTGACCCAGACGTGGATACCACAGGTAGGCAGAGGTACAGAATGGTTAAGCAAGAAAATGCCCACTTTCTAAATCTAAAAAACAAATTTACAAAAAGATGTATTTTTAAATTGTGAGTTCAGAGACCCCAAAACTCCAATCTCTGTCTGCTCCTAATGGGAAACTTCAGGTAAAAGTTTTTTAAAGGCAGTCCCCATGTTAACCTATGAGAGAGATAGGCCTCGCAATAGTGAGAACTGAATTTAGCATTATTTCCCTATCAGGACATGTAAAACACACCAGTACATGTCCTACCTTTTAAATACCCTGCAACCTGTCCATGGGGCTACCTAGGGTCTATCCCAGGGGTGACTTATTTGTAGTAAAGGGGAAGGTTTGGGTCTGACAAGTGGGTACATTTTGCCAGGTCGCATTGGCAGTGAAAGACTGTACACAGATAGTGCAGTGGCAGGTCTGAGACATGTTTATAGGGCTACTCATGTGGGTGGCACAGTCAATGCTGCAGGCCCACTAGTAGCATTTGATTTACAGGTCCTGGGAACCTCTAGTGCACTTTACTGGGAACTTACTAGTAAATCAAATATGCCAACCATGGATAAACCAATCACTAATACAATTTACACAGACAGCATATGCACTTTAGCACTGGTTGGCAGTGATAAAGTGCCCAGAGTCCTAAAGCTAACACACATAGCTCAGAAAAAAAGGGGGGAGGTAAAAGGTTTGGAGATGACCCTGCAAAAAGGGTCAGGTCCAACAACACTCAAAAAATGGGGGGAAAGCAGGGAGAAAGCAGGGAGAAAGCAGTGAAAACTGGAGAAAAGCAAGGAGAAGGCACACAAAAAACAAGGGAAATATCAAGGGGAGAACAGTGAAAATGGTAGAAAAGCAGGGAGAAGGCACACAAAAAAATGGGGGAAAAGGAAGGAGAGATCAGTGAAAAATAGGGAAAAGCAAGGACAAGGCATACAAATGAGAGAAAACGAGGAGAAAGCAATAAAAATTAGGAAAAGGAAGGAAAGAGCACAAAGTGGAGGAAACGGGAAAGAGAAAGCAGTGTAAATGAGTGAAAATGAAGGAGAGGACACACAAAAAGAGGAGGAAAATGAGGGAAAGGCAAAGAGAAGGCACACAAAAATTGGAGGAAAAAGGCAGGGAGAAAACAGTGAAAACAATGAAAAAGAAACGAGCAGGCACTCAAAAAACAGGAGACAAAGCAAGGAAAAAGCAGTGGGACCAAGGGAAAAACTAGGAGAAGGCACTCAAAAATGGGGGGGAAAGGAAGAAGATAGGAGCAAGAGCCATGCAGAAGCACAGTAGAGACAGGCATTTTTTTCATTTAGAAGACACACAAAATGAAGCAAGTAGAAAGCAGTGAAAATTAGTGAAAAGTAAGGAGAAAGCAGGGAAAATGAGGGAAAGGAAAAGAGAAGGCACACACAAATTGGAGGAAAAAGCTAGGAGGAAGCAGTGAGACCAAGGCAAAAGCAAGGACAAGGCACCCAAAAAATGGGGGGAAAAATCAAGGAGAGGACAGGAGCAAGAGTGATGCAGCAGTACAGGAACAGCTGAGTCCAAGTCTTAAGATAGCTGCCAGCACTTCCTGGTTGAAGTGTTGGTAGCCAGCCAGATCTCAGCAAAAAATCTGTTAGATTCAAGAAGGATCAGCCTCCCTAGATATACACATTTCTTTTTTCTTTAACAACTCCAAAACTACTGAACAGTCTACACTAAATTAGCAAAAGGGCTCCTTCTTGACCAAGATCTATCTTTCTGTCGAATTTGGTGTAATCCCGTCCAGCAGTAGTTATATCTAAAATCTCTATGGGAAATAACTTAGGAAACACACATGGTATGACCCCCTTTTTTCCACCCCTGTTTGGCATATCACTCCAAAACTTGTCATGCAGAATTAGACAAAGTAGGACACTTTTTATGGAAAATTTTATGACGATTCATCAAACGGCAGCAAAGTTATAAGCAAACCAAAAAGCAAATACCTATGGAAACTAGGACCAAACTATATTAACTAGCTCCTAACTAAAAAAACTAGAGATGGATGGATGGAGGGATGGATATTACCTACTGACCCTCGCCAGTGGGTAGTTATATTTAGAACGTAGTTTCCACAGACTAAGCATTTTTGTTTTGCAAATAACTTTGCCATCTTTTGACAGAATGTTCACAAAAGTTTCAAAACTAGTGTACTAGTCACTTCAGCTGCTGTTTGGAAAGTTTTGGGGTGATCAGTTTGACAGGGGCCGAGACAAAGGGAAGGGGGGGGGTCCCAAAACACATTTTCCTAATGCAGTTTCCCATAGGGATTTTAGACATGACTACAGCCTGAACCACAGGACGGAATTACACCAACTTTGGCAGAAAGCTGTCCCTTGGTCCAGAAAGAGCCCTCATAGAAAAAAGAAATATAGATATCTAGGATCGCAAATCTTCCAAGTATGCAACAGATCTCATTGTGAGATCTGATTAGCTGCCAACCCTTCTACTAGGAACACAGCTGAGTCCCAAGAAAAAAGTAAAAAAAAAGAGGGGGGCAGGATAAGAATACACTCACCCCTTAGGCCTGCAGGTGGTGAACCACAGGGATCATGCCAGGGCCTAAAAACGTTTTTTTTTTTGTTGCTGCAAATTTTCAGAGGATCTACAAATTCACTGCAAAAATTAAAAAAAAGAAAATCACGGTCTCCTCTGCTTGCTTTTCAATTTGCCCCTAACCACCCAAGGGGGCAATGTCTCAGGGATTTTAATTTTATAATGAAGGAGAAAGGGGTACATCTTGCCCCCCTCCCACGCCAATTTCGGCATTGCGACCCAAACCCTCAGGATCTGACCACAAAGTAAAGGGGAGAGGGCTCCATGGCTCAAATTAAACTCTACATCTTGAGCTGATCTCAATCACAGGCTAGACAAATGAAACCATGCCTAGCAGTAAGCTTCTATACCTTTCGTAAAGTACCGCACTTAACGATGAACGGCATAAATGATATCCTTGATACCGACCTTTTTATCCTGGAGTGTGCCCTAGCCTCCAGCAGGTATTGCTCCCTTCTGCATGCCTTGTGCGTGCTGGACCCGAGCAGCTGTGTGAGGACCTTCCATAGATACGCGGCCCTGCGGGGTGCATGTTCTTGAAAATCCACTGCCGGACACTCTCTCGGTTACTGATTCATTACATTTCAGCTCGGTGGCTGCAGTCTACCAGCTGATGACGCCATCACTAAATGCGTGAGAGTGACTTCAGGGAAAGTCTTAAGTAAACCTACGCGTTCTCTGTGAAGTAAGCTCTCCTGAACGCCACTTTCAGTATGCAGCAAGGTGGGTAGGTGAAGTCAGGATGTTAATTCAAATATGCTATGAAGCAACAAACAGATCCAGTACACCAAATATTTTGTACACATTGCAAAAACAACTTGGCTTGCTGTACTATTTATTAAAACGACGTTCTTCCATGATTTTTATACAATAAATGAAACTTCAGTTCCACATTCAAAAAAACTTTCAAGAAGGACAAGGGTGACGTAGGACAAGGGTGCCGTAGGACAGTGGCCTACATTTGTATTAATTGTACATAGAAAACGTCATCGAAACTGACCTGCATTGATGTAGATAGTGGTCGATTCTTTTTATTAACATGAATGTCAAGTGATCGATTACATGTCAACGGTTAATCCTTTAAACACTTATGGTATTTTACCCAATAACACTATTTGTGTTTAACACAATCTATAACTCAAACTATAAGCCCCACAGTGCACAAAAGCTGTTGGATAACAGCCCGGACGTAAGAGACTGTCACTCGTAACGTGGGAGCACTTACTAGGTTTGTTGTCACAATGTAGTCTCACTAGATGGACGACAATTTCAACTATTTGCCCGATACTTAAAATAAATGAACACCAATATATTGACCGCCACTATGAATTGTTTGCAGGTGATGCATTGCAACACTGTTTTCAAGTGAAAATATGTGCATTTCACTGTTTGTATTGCATTTACATTTTACCTCTTTTTTCAGCTACTTGACATTATAATGACTCACTACCACCTGTGTTATGTGACACAGTCTGTGAATAGAATGGTTCTGGTTACTGCGCTGCAGCTTCACTTGATGGTGGGTGTCAATGAGCCACAGAAAATAATTATTACCATATGCAAATCATTATGCAAACATTGTATTATTCGCAGGTTGGTACTCAGGTAGCTGATGTGACAACACCCCTTGGCACAATGAAATATTGTGGGTTGAAAAAGGGACGCTACAGAAATAAACTGAGATGATATTAAATCAATTATTGTTTAAGTGCACAGAGGATGAGTTACTCACAGGGTGTGCAGTGTGTACATCAACATGTTACTGTTCCAATGTTTCTCCATCACATATAAACCATTGTCACCCAACCTCTTTCTATCCACTGTGTGTTTCTATGCAGTGTGCATGAGGTAGATTGCTGTGCAATTAGATGTAGCATAATTGTGCTTTCATCAACCCACCTTTTATCTTGTTAGAACGCAAATCAACCAAGACATCAAACGCTATGCAGAATTTCATTGTGTTATGTTAGCAAATGTTTGTATAGTGCTGTATTGCCTTTATTATGGCTTTGTGGTGCTCTTCGGTAACCTCACATCAGGAGCCTCATTTACAAGCCCTTGGTGCCGCCACTGCGTCATTGTTTTTGATGCAGCGGTTGCGCTAGCAGTGCACATGCACTGCTCCAGATTTACAAACTGAGGCATTGGGCCCAATGCCTGTTTGTAAAGCCCTGCTTCAGATTATGCCTGCGCCAAATATAATGTTTGCAGGGTAGGTGTTTCCAGGCAAAAAGTCACACAGAACTGACACAGTGAAATTTACAACATTTCACTGCGTCATTCTGTGACCTCACTGCATCAGAGTTTTATCGCCAGCTCAGAGCAGATAAAAAATTGACACAGGGCTTTTTCCAATGGAAGGCTCCCGGCATTGCTAGAGTAGTGTTTATGATGCTACTCTAGCAATGCATGACTTTAGTGCCAACAGATGCGTCAGAATTTCTGACGCATCTGTGAAAGTATGTGCCATGGAGCTCTGTTTTTTAAATACAGCGCATCCATGGTGTCATTAAGGGATTGCACATGTCCCAAAGAATGAAAGAGGAGGGGACCGCACCTCAAACTTCACCACTTGGAATCAAAATATATAATGATACTACATACAAAGATCCCTTTTGGACTAAATGCGGATGTGGAATTACATGTGCATCTGTAACTGCATGAATGTTACTAGGTCCCTTCCTTTAAGAACACTAGCACTATTTGTGACTTTGGTGACACGTTTGTTTGGACAATATTATACTGGACAATTCAGAATATTTTATCATTCAGAAACATGCAGCAATACTGACAATGGTACTGGGCATCAGGGCACTTAACCCCACATTACGCTCTGCTGTGATGTTTACCGATAAGCACGTACTTTGCGGTTGTTATCTTGCCATACTGAGAATGGGAGAATATTGATGAAAGTACTGTACAAATGGGCACTCAGCCCTTGATTGTTTGGTTGCTACTATGTTTGTCTGTGGACAACCAAGCTGTGGCCAATCACCTTGCCATACTCTGCATTTGAGAATTGTAAAAATTGACTCTAAACTACTGCCTCCATGACCCTGACCCCAGACTCTTGTGATTGGGCACTTTGTAATGATTTCTTACCTGTCTAGTGCTGTGCTGCAGTCAATATCATACAATACTGTGTAAACCTATGACAATGTCATTGAATTTCTTGACTGTTCATTGTCATCATGGATTTTGTTTTAAAATGTGTGTTATGAGGTCTTCAGTACCCAGAATGCCTCATTGTCAGCAGAATGGGCAGTTATGATTTTAACAGAAAGTAAGAAAGAACTCACTGACCATGATCAAGACACAGTGGGAGTTAACACTACAATTGCAAGATCCTGGAGTATGGGGGTCCCTCCTTTCCCTGTGGTTGATATACATATTACCTACTGGCAGTCACAAGTAGGTAGTTGTAGGTAGGACCATGTTTTCATAGGAAAAACATTTTGTGACTTGCCTATATTTTCAGTATAATTTGACAAAGCTTCACAACATTTTTTTTAAAATGTGTGCCGGTGATTTTTGTTGCACATGAAAACTTTCAGGGTGATCTGTCAAGCAGGGGCCAAGAAAAAGGAGGTACAAAATAGTGCATTTCCTGTTTTAATTCGAATAGGAGTTTTGAACACAAATACAGCCCAAACTGCTAGATGGAATTGCAACAAATTTGGCAGAAAAGCTAGATTGTTTTCCGCAGATTGTGCTTTTTGTTATTTGGTGTAAATCCATTCAGTAGTTTTCAAGTTATTAAAAGGAAAAGAAACGTGTATATCTTGGCCGAGTCTAAGCACAGATCTCAT
The DNA here is from genome assembly GCF_031143425.1 of Pleurodeles waltl. Classification (NCBI taxonomy): domain Eukaryota; kingdom Metazoa; phylum Chordata; class Amphibia; order Caudata; family Salamandridae; genus Pleurodeles; species Pleurodeles waltl. The sequence continues at coordinate 306,715,329 of NC_090450.1, read as the reverse complement.
GGTGAGGTCTGATTGGCTGTCAGCACTTTAAGCAGGAAGTACTGGCATCCATCGTGAAACCAATTTACATGATACCACCTCTTTGAAATGCATTGTAGTGAATGGCAGGTTTTGAGGGTAAAATAAAGGAGAATGTCTAAATGGTGATAGCAAATTTTAATTACAATATAAATCATTTGTTGATGGTACCATGCCAATTTTAAGAATTGTGGTGTGTTCTAAGGTGATTTTACCCTGCTGGGATTTCATGAATCATGTTTGAAAGAGAGCTGTTTTCTCATGATTTTTCCATAGAGGCTATGGAAGGTGCTCCAGAAGCTAAAACGAGAGCATACTTTTCAGTAAATTCACACTATCTTTCCCAACCATATGAGAATGAAGTCTGACATTCTCAGTAAAACATGTACTTCCAAAAGGAGCAGTCTGTCCATTAATTCCCCTGTGTTGTACCACAACCTCCCAGTGTGTTCTAAAGAATAACTAGAGTGCTAACAGTCTTACTTATGACAAAAGTGTGGCACACCTGAAGCCATCTTGATATAATCAAAATTGTAAAACCTAAAACATTTAATTTAGAAAGGAATAAAATGATGGGTTAATTTTGTCATAGAAATTATGGTTAGTCCTGTAGAAAGAAAAATTAGGACACATTTTAAGAGAGTTCTAATATATATTCTTGTTCTACTTCCAACATGAGCAACCTGTCAGATTATTCCGTTGATTTCTACTGCAGCCTCCCAGAGTATTCTAAAGAACAACTAGAGCGCTAATAGTCTTATGTATGATAAAAGTGTGGCACACTTGAAGCTATCTTGATCAAATCAAACTGGTAAAATTAGGGATGATCTAACCCACACATATGAGGGGATTCATTTTGTCATATGGTTAGTGCTGTAGAAAGAAAACTTAGCACGTGTTAAATGAGTTCTCAAATATCTTTCCCTTCTATTTCCTTAAAATATTTTGGCATGTGGAATCAAACATGCACTTTCAACACCAGCAGCAGACTGCCAGTTAACTCCCTAGTGATCAGCAGCTTACAGTATTCTAATGAACAACTAGGGTGCTAGCATTCTGAAAATATGCCAAAAGTGTGGAACATCTGGATGTCATCTTGATGAAATTGAAGCAGAAAGCTAGAATCATTTTGTACTGAGGATACGGCAGTAAATAAAGAAATTAGGGAGCCAGGCCTGCATTCAGCCCCCCCACCGACCATGCATTGTGATGGGCATCTTATTTAATGTTAAACCCAAGAAATTTACAGAAAAAAAGGTTACAGGAACGTTTTAGTTAGTTTCAGATTTTATAAGCACAAAACTATACAAATTCAGCTTTTAGAGTTATTTCAACTAACTAGAACTCATGCCATAAGGTAACTATAACTCAAACCCTTGCCATGTACTGCTGGTTACACGAGATATTACACCACTCATGCCATCTTCCTTGACATCATTAATAACATCACTGTAAAAGTTGCAGTAAAATTATTGTTGAGAAAACTGTGCATGCGGAGGACACAAGTTAGGTACCTTAGGGCACGAGTTATAGTAACTTGAAATAACTCTAACAATAACAGATGAATTTCTCTGATTTTGTTTGTGTAAAATCTGAACCTAATCATAACGTCCCTGAAACCTTTGGTATTTTACTGAATTTCTAAGGTTTTTTTAAATTCTATTTCTTAACTATAACATCCCTGTAACCTTTTGTTTTTTTCAGTGAAAAAATATATACACATGCATATTTTACATATTGTTCTTGCTTTTTAATAGCAGGTAATTCATGAATCAACATGCATAAAGTGTCAGTTCAGGTTCATTATGAAATACTTTAAACAAAAATAATGTTTTATTTATGTTGGCTTAATTATTTGCAGTCAGTACTATGGGATGCATGGGTGGGGAAGCGTGGCCCAGGTTGTGTGGCTAATTATCAATCGTCACATCCAAATTAAATTCCAATGGCCCTAGGGGATCCACAATGTTCTGCCACAGTGCTGTGTCTCAATTGACAGTATAAACAAGTATTTGCTCTGAGCATCATCACAATTTGTGTTTTTGCTCCTCTTACTTTCTTGATATTGCTACTCCTGCCTCTGGAGTTGGCCACACTCAGCAACCTGCTGGTGCCATCATGGCAGGAGATAGCTGTCTGGCTGCGGTGGCCAAACTTGGAGGCGGCGGCTGTAGAATATCACTGGCAGGTGGCCTTGGAGGAAGAAGAAAAGGGATCACAGGCCTCAAGTTCCTTGGCTCATCAACCAGACCACCTCCAATTCGGCCACGCTAACACCATCACCAGCTGTGGTAAACTGCACCTGTACGACCAGCCTCCCCTTGTAGTCAGACTTATCATCCTGCCTCCTCCACCACGTACTATGTCAATGGGGGCATCTGAGAGATGAGATGGCACTGCTTCGTTGTGGGCAGCAGAACTTGGCCCAGGAGATAGTGAACATCCCCCCAAACAGGATGCCCTCAAAGCCATTTTTCAATTGATTTTTTTGTTTTGGTGGAGAGCTGTTGTTAATGTAGAGGGTGGGAAGGGAGGCAAGCTGGGAAAATGGAAGAAGGAGCTTTTTGTTGATTGGGGAGGGGGTGGGCTTGTTGTAGATGGAGAAGTTGGGTTTGAAAATGTATTTAATAAATGGACTTTACTTTTTTTTTGTTTGTCATCTGTCTTTCCATTGCTAGTTGGTATAATATAGTAATGTGGTTTTGACGCAAGAGAGCACCAAGAAGCTGCCCTCTAAAATTGTTCCACATTATAAATCAACTAGACATTCCATAGCTAAAGCCCTTTTCCATGTATGTATTGTTTATTAGGTTACTTAAATCTACGTGTAGTCCAGTAATTAATTATACCCCACCACCAGAAGGGCACTGTCTGGGAACAGAAAACTGGTTAATTCTCTTTCACTTGATGAGGTTTTGTAGCTCCCAGCCACCTATCAATTAGACTGTATAGTACACTAGTTAGTATAGTTACTGCTTTTGTCGTATTGACCACCAATGTGGTCTGTTAACAACACACACACATATGTAATATTATCTCTCCTTCCAAAGGACAGCTTCACTACTAAGCTATTAACTTGTTTTTCAAGTTCTTCCCTCAATGGAATAAGCAATAGTACATATTGCAATCTTCCCACACCTTATTGCAGGGTTTCCCAAAAGGGCTTTCCTAATGGTTGTAGAATTTGCGATCTTTTGCTAACAGGGAAGACATAAACCGAGGTCTCACTCTCACCTATTCCAAATGAGGTGAACTCTAGCTTGAGGACTATTCATAAAGAGTATCCATCACAGGCAGCTTGACTGAAAGAAAACAGAGTTAGTAGGTTATCAAAGACTAAGACCAGACCACCATGACAAAAAACATATATCACAAAAACTAGCAGTAGTAATTTCTAAGAAATCCAGGGTCTAATTTATTAAAAAAAAGAAGAAAACTAAACTTTCTAAATTCTCAAGTCAGGACTCGGAGGAGGTTTGGTTACTCCATGTTGCATAGATTTTGTAAGGAACACAGAGATGGCTGATTCACAAAGGTAAAGTTACACTTTTGATGTTAGTTTACTGAATCTTGCAGTGCACATTTACTACTAGTAACATTTCCATCATTAACTTCACATTTATTAACTTTGTGAGTCGTAAGTGATCCCTATCACTTTAAAAGAAGTTACTGCTGCTGGTTAGTTACTACTTGCAAGGTTACTACCTATAACGGTAAAGTTCTGGTAGTTCAATTAAACTGTAAGAATGAACTTACACCAAAGTATAATGTATCTTTATAAATCAGGCCAGATAGTGGACACTAGTACTACCTATCCTGGAACACACATTGGTCTGACTCTGCATGATGATGATGATGTTATTCCTCTCATTTCTGGGGACGTAAGTGGGCTGGCATGGGCTTTTGTTCAGGTAAGAAGATCTCGCAGTGAGCTGAAATCACTTTTCACCATATCTGCCCCACTAAATGTGTGATCCATTTATGGCATGAATTTGTAAATCACATCTCAAAATATCACACAGCCTGGGAGAAGAGTGTTGGGGGTTTGCTGAATGGATGGGAATAGGGAGTTGGAGAAAGGTGTGCAAAAACAAACACAACAACAATGTTTACCAGGTTGATGAGCAGCACGTTATCATCATCAAATCTTTTGTGGGATTAAACTGAAGGGATGACACAGTTCAGTTAATAATGCATTATAGTCATTCAGCCCCAGCAACCCAAATTACTATCTAATTGTTCTGTCACCTAGGTTTGAATAGTACAAATTAGGGAGGAGTGAATCCACACAGTTCAAAAAATCATGATTGTTACGAGAAAAATTATACTATATATAAATGCCAAATTGAGCAGAGAATCTGCATCCTTCTTCCATAAATTTCCAACTTGAGTGTATGGCTGAACGGGTCTGATAAGGCAAGCAGGAGTGTTACGGTGCTTTTGTGCAGAAGAAGAAAAGGCCTCTGGATTGTAAAACAGTAAATGTCGATATTGTAGAGTCAAGGAGAAGGTAAGCTCCATGAGGACCAAGAGGCAGAGCAAGAGCATAGACTGCTACAATCATGACTTATGTGTGATTAACTGAGAAATTAGAACAATTTTACAACTAATCCCAGACAAGTAGCTGCATGTTCCTGGCTGACCAATCTCACAACTGTAGTGACATTAAGCCAAGTTCATCCATCATGTTACATGCTTTCAGTTACAGTCCAACGCATACCACAACCATATAATTAGAGGAGTTTGACATTTGAGCCAGCACACTACTTAACATTTGTCAAATCAATACACCTCTTTCTAGTCCACAGGGCTGAGTAGATGTTTTTGAGTCATGTTGATTTCCCATTGAAGTAGGGAGGCATTGTTCCTTCTTCTGCCACCCTGGTCCAGTCTCCGAGTGTCGACTCTATCCCGACCCAAATGAGATTGAGAGGGATAGACCTGTAGTGCACTGCTGCTGATGAACAAGACGAGACAAATAACTTTAGCATTTTGGGTAGATTTGTTAACTAAACTGAGTGGTCTGGTATCTGAACAATCCAAAAAAAGTGCAGAAAGGAGAGGACCATGCAAGTAAATGTAGCTACGTATGAAAGTGGCAATCACATTTACCAACAATCAGCCATGAGGCCCCAAATATTGCAAACCATCGAAATTAGGTTTACAATTTAGTTGTCATTGTCTTCCACCACATGAATCATCATTACTCACACACACTCAATATATTGCACTCAATGGTTCAATAGTTACCTGGTCCAAGTATGGCGGTACAAGTTTGTCTTTTGTATCTCCTACTTTTCTAAGGAAGCAACAATGATAGTCTTGTAATTTAATGATCTTTACTGGGGCAGCACTGCTAGAGAATGAAAACAAGGATATGGATGTGAGGCATTGTCTTCAGATCCTTTAAGTGAATGGGGAGCCTTCTTCTATGCACACTGGTCCAAATCCAACCAAGTCCATTCATGTGAAAAAATGAACGGGCTACGTAAGTCAGACCCCAAATATATAAATGTTTCTCCAGTTAAACCCATGTTTTAGAAGGCAATTTAGCTTTAATGTGAAAGTCCTATTGTGGCCTACCCAGTCAGGGAAGTAGATTTTGTCCTCAAACTCAATGAGTTTGCCCAGAAGTTGAGTCTGACCAATTGCCCTCATCCTCCTCCTGTGCTGTTTCAGGAACACTGTAATCTTGCGGTATAAAGTGTTGGATCATTTTAAGCGCGGGAAATCGCTTCACGTTTTGAAGCGAGAGACTGTTATGTCTGACTGTGACAACTGTGCTAGCTACACTGACCACATGCTTATCAGACACACTGGCTACAGGACAAGCACAGTACTTTTTCACCAGCATGCTGAGCTCTGGCCATTGACACAGTGACCAAAGGGTTTTGATCTCGGTAGACCTCTTTTGGGACATCCAGATAGTCTTGGACCATCCTCTGAATGGTCATTGATGCTACCACTTGCTTAATCACTGTTGCCTTCATCTCTGCACTTTACTTAAGCCCTGCAGCTAAAACCAAGCCGTTTCAGAGGTTGACTCTGATTCATCTGTTGTTGGTGTTGTTGCTGGTGTTGGCTGCTGTGAAGCAACAGCACTGCTCTCTATGGAGGTTGAAGGCTGTACCCCAGAACTTCTGCCCCGGACTTAACTTCCAGCCATCCTTCTTCCAGGTTTATCATTTGCTCAACAATCCATGTTTTGTATTGTGAAACATCCCTTTGTGAAAAAGGAATGAAAGTGGCCAGTATTTTTTGTACTATGGATCAAGTATTGTGGCGTAGGTGTACTCTTTGGAGGACACAATCTTTTTGCTGCCTGTATTAAAGGCCAAGTGAACGATTACACTTGGAACCAATTCATATGTTTCTTCATTCACATCGGTGAAACTTTGCAACACCTTTTCTAACTGGCCCTGTAGCAGATGCAACAATGGGATTGCTTGGCTCATTGTACTATCCTGCTTCCTGACTTCATCTGTAAAAACCTAAAAATTAAGTAGCATTTGTGTCAGGCATTTGCTAGCCCTTGTTTGTCCATCTCTATGGTCATGTTTTGTCAGTTGCATCCCCTCCTTTTTGAAGTACATAGTGTTCGATCTGTTCTACTCAAACAGATGTTGCAACATGTATTAGGTTGAGTTCCAACATTTTGGCACCTCCTATTTGAAGGCTTTAACCGGTACTCTATTAGCATGCTGAGTGATCCTCAATTGCTTCCGGGCTTTAAACAAATTACTGAAATGAGTGCAGATTCTTCTGCAGGTGGCCAGTATGTTGATGTCTAACACAAGACCATGAAATATCCATCATCTGCCATGGCCTTGACTATATTACTGCCATTGTTAATTGCAATAAATCAATTTCTGAGACCTCTAAGTCACTCCCATTCAAACCCCTTGCATTTAATGTCTTCCAGGATGTTTGCAGCTATATGGGATTTCTCTGTGGTGAACACTGCTATTGCTGCAGGCTGCCAAACACTATTAACAATTTCTTGAGCCCTGAGACCTGCAGATACCTGTTGCTTAGCTCCCACAAAGGAAATTTAGTGTGCAGTGATACACCTGTAATCAGTTGCTTGACAACTGATGTACTACATGCTCGTCATCAGGAGGACAGTGTGAACAGCACACCATTGCAAAGCTTCTCCAACCAGTTATAGCACATCATGATGGAGCAATGTAACATCAGCTCTTGCATAATACATTGGGCTGGGAACCTTCAATGTTGGGCAGATGGCTGCCACAAAAAAAATCCCATCTCTTTTACAAAAGGAAAGGTCCAGTGCTAGCATCTTAGCCAGCTTCTCGTGGTTGCATTCATTAGCCCCTCCTGCCTAAACATGCCTGTAATAATAGCTTGGATTTTTTCTTCTGTGGTGCCACTGAAACAGATGATGTCGGGAAAGAACCAAAAGGAGGTGGGCTCAATGTGTGTCTTGGGCAATCACTGTATGCTGTGGTATTTGCATCTGTGTCTTGTACCATCTGGAGGTCGCTAATTCGGGTGATGCTGGCACAGTGCAGGGAAACAGGGATGACTTGTGTAAAGCTGTCCTCCTCTTCTTCCTTGTCTTATCCTTCTATCACCATGATTGGACTTGCTTCCTTTACCACACTACCACCATCACCAGCTCTCTTTTTAATGTGCTCCTTCCACCGGGTTGTGTGATGTTTTTTCGTCTGGGATGTTTGGCCTCCAGTACCTTAGTGGGAACCAGGCTTACCTCGAGGAGCACTCATGTGGCAATTGAAGCATATTACATTGTTATCCTTTTACTTGCTAATCATAAAGAAGTCCCAAATTGGGGAGGCAAACTTTGTCAGTGTGAATTGCCTATGCCTGAAGGATTGGAGGTAAGTGGGTGTTCATTTGTCTCTCTGCAGTGCATAGTTCAACTGAGGTAGTGATGGATGCAGGTCTCAGAGGGGGGCTTACAAATATGAAAGGTGTTGGTGGTGGAACCTGTGTCATATCCCTCCGAACATTTTGAATAGGAAGGATAATTTTGGTGTTTTCTCAGCCACCTTTCATACTGACAATCACTGGCTCATCCTCATCACTGTCCCTTTTCATAATTCTAAGTCTTTCAGGAACTTTCCTTTTCCCCCTGCTCTCATGGCGGGTCTTGGACTCGGAGAGGATTCAATCCATGTCCTGATCATCAGACGTGGGGCTTGGAGAAGATGATGCAGTACCCTTTCATTTTCTTGCTGAATTTCAGGAAGCCAATGTTTCAAGAGCTACATCTTGCTCAGCAGGAAGCAGAACCTCCTTTTCTGCTCCAACTTCAGGAAGAACTGTTGTTGGCTGTGGCTCCTGTTGTCCGTTTTGCTCAGTTTTCTGCAACGGTTGGGTACTTTGTGGCTGAGACAAATCCAGTTCAGATTCACTGCTCGTCCCCATGATTGGTCAATATACTACAGCTGAATCTCTTGCTTTTGCACAAAAAATCTTTTTTAATAACATGCATTGTACATTTTGCTGAAGAATAGATATTCTACTACTCTTTGCATTCCTAGTGAATGTTAAGCAACTCTGAAATATTCACGAGTAATGATGGTGATGAGAGGTGCTATATACACCTGCCTTTTAAAAGAAAGTAAAAAAAATGTTTTTATTGGTTTGCTAAGATTTTACTTAACTGCACAATAAATCTATCTATCTATCTATCTATCTATCTATCTATCTATCTATCTATCTATCTATCTATCTATCTATCTATCTATCTATCTATCTATCTATCTATCACCATTATTGCAGTGGCTGTCTCATTGAAAGATGTGGGCTTAGGCTGGGATGGTGCTGTTGATGAGGGATAGCTGCTCCCAGTTTGTTGCCTGGAGGAAGGTGCTGCAGGGGCACATCACATTTCCTGAAAAAGGTGGAGGGCTGCACATCTGTGGTGGCAATCTGCTTCTTCTCCTTCTCACGGGCCAGTTTCTTGGCAGGAACACCTTTTTGGGGCCATCTTCAACCTCCGTACTTAGCGGTACCGGTGGCAGCAGAGGACTCAGGTAGTGTGGTCACACTTTGTGCTGGCCTTCTGTCTGGCAGTACTGTGGGTGTCCACCTAAAAGCAAACAAAGAAGAAAAACATTCAGTGAAACATGGCATTTTTGCAGTTTGAAATATTCATACAGACAATATCATTTAGTGACGTTATCCCAACTGATTAACAACAATAGTGCATCCATGCCAATCCAAACCATAACATTATATTTCTATTAGGATAACAACAAAAGTTTGCTTTATGTGCCTCTAAGGTAAGATGCCTATGCCAGGCAGGTGCAGGGAAAATTGAATAATCCTTAAAAATGAATGCTGGTGTGTGCCTATGGCCTAAAGGACCTATGGCAGGCAAGTGGTGCACTGAAGAATGGAACAATCTTTGAAATAAAGAATGCTGGTGTGCACCTTAGCAGGCAGTGGGTGCAGAGGAAAATTACATAATCTTTAAAAAATGTATCCTGTGGTACACCTATGGCCTAAAAGGTGTATGGCAGACAACAGTTGCAGCTGGAAATGGAGTAATCCTTAAACACGAATGCTGGTGTGTGCTTATTGCAGGCAGGGCTTATAGGGGAAAAAGACATAGGTAGTCATTACAACCCTGGCGGTCGGTGTTAAAGCGGCGGTAGGACCGCCAACAGGTCGGGCGGTAAAAAAAATGAATTACGACTGTGGCGGAAACCGCCAACATAGACAGCCACTTTAACACTCCGACTGCCACGGCGATACAAACAAACAGCGCACCAGTCACCGCCAACAGACAGGCGGAGGACAATGTACCGCCCACAGTATCACAACCTACCAATCCGCCACCTTTTCCGGGGTGGATTCCCTGCGAACAAAAACACAGCAGAAACAGGACTTCGAAGGGAAAACGCTCACCTCAACACACCCCACGAGGAACCAGGACGTCATGGAACCAGAGCTTCACATTTTCCCAGCCTTCATCTTCTTGCTCCTCTACCAGGAGCACGAACGCCGGCGGCGAAAACCACGGTGAGTACTGCACCTACGACACAGGGGCGGGGGAGGGAAAAAACAGGGACACTCAACACGCAACACCCCCACCCCCACCACCACCCTCACCCATGACAACACACACACTAATACATATTGATACATCACAGTTACACCCCCCCCCGGGAAAAATGCAAAGACAAAAGGAAATGAGTGTAACCATTGTAATCTATTAAAATCCAGTACGCAAAAATATATATACACTATTAACAAATATATACACCAAGAATAGAAGTCCAGGTATTGCTCCATTTAAGTCCGTGGAACACTGGGCCCACACTGCATGAGCGAGGCCCACACAAGGTACCCGAACATGACGGAGAGAACACTGCAGGGGCATCAGATAGAAATAAAACAGGCACCTCATGGGGAAGGTAAAGGGGGGCACCTCAGCCAGATGAGTGCACAACGCCAGATCCACGAGGGGGCTCCATGCCCATTGATGTATCCTGGGGAGTGCAAAGCTACAGTCTCTCCAGTTGGTGGTTTGCCCACTGCTGCATCCTGGGGAGTGCAAAGCCACAGTCTCTCAAGTCTCTCCAGTGGGTGGGTTTCCCACTGCTTTATCCTGGGGAGTGCAAAGCCACAGATTCTCAAGTCTCTCCAGTGGGTGGTTTGCACACTCCTTTATCCTGGGGAGTGCAAAACCACAGTCTCTCAAGTCTCTCCAGTGGGTGGTTTGCACACTGCTTTATCCTGGGGAGTGCAAAGCCACAGTCTCTCAAGTCTCTCCAGTGGGTGGTTTGCCCACTGCTTTATCCTGGGGAGTACAAAGCCACAGTCTCTCAAGTCTTTCCAGTGGGTGGGTTGCCCACTGCTGTATCCTGGGGAGTGCAAAGCCACAGTCTCTCAAGTATCTCCAGTGGGTGGTTTGCCCATAGCTTTATCCTGTGGAGTACAAAGCCACAATCTCTCAAGTGGATAACAGTCTCCACTGGTTCTGGAGGGGGTTTTGTTCCCAGAGTGCTTCATCCTGCCAAGGACAGAGGTAGTGGATGTAATTCTTCACTGGTTCTGGAGGGGGCTTTGTGCCCAGAGTGCTTCATCCTGCCAAGGAGTGAGGTAGTGGATGCCTGTCTCCACTGGTTCTGGAGGGGGCTTTGTGCCCAGAGTGCTTCATCCTGCTAAGGACAGAGGTAGTGGATGTAAATCTCAACTGGTTCTGGAGGGGGCTTTGTGCCCAGAATGCTTCATCCTGCCAAGGACAGAGGTAGTGGATGTCTTTCGCCACTGGTTCTGGAGGGGGCTTTGTGCCCAGAGTGCTTCATCCTGCTAAGGACAGAGCTAGTGGATGTGAATCCCCACTGGTTCTGGAGGGGACTTTGTGCCCAGAGTGCTTCATCCTGCTCGTGGCGGACTCAGTAGTGTCAGTGCTCTTGGCGGTCATGGGCCAGCGGTGCTTGTGGCGGCGGTGTCCTTAGTAGCGGCGGTGTCCATTGCAGCAGTGCTTGTGGCGGCAGTGGCCTTGGCAGCGACTCATCTGCTGACTCATCTGCGTACCGTCACCGCCGGCGTACATCGTCATTGGCTATTGGGACCCATAGGGTCCAATGTTAACAAATGCAGAATTGCGCCGCGGTCTTCGACCGCTTACGGCAACGGTGTACAATGCCAGTGCAGTTACCTCATATCCCATTGTCCCACTTTACAGGTCAGGCAGCCGCCATTTCAGGGGCCCACATGGCTCTATTTTTAACTGCGTAACACATAACTAGGCCTTGCCTCAACACACATACATACTAATTTCAGATTATGAATTGTGTTCTGTGTAAGCTGTGTGTACGTACCGCTGAGTTGGTTGACTCTATGCTCACTGTTGTCCTTCATAGGCACCGTTCGGTGGGACATGTGAGGAGATGGTGGCATCCTCCGGTGTACAGACCGCCGGTGGACCTGTCAACAATGGAGGAAAGACATGTAATCATCATATACAGGCTTGATCGTGCCTAAATCCTGGAACTGTGTGCCCAGTTGGAGCCAGACCTGATGTCAGCTATCCGCCATCCCACAGGAATCCCCCCTCATGTGCAGATGCTGTCAGTACTCCATTTCCTTGCAAGTGGGTAATTTCAAACAACAGTGGCCATAGCATCAGGGATGTCCCAGCCTGTGTTTTCCAACGTGTTGTCCAGAGTGTTGTCTGCCCTGCTGAAACACGTGCGGAGCTACATCGCTTTCCCTCAGGTGGAGGATTTGCCTACAGTGAAAGGTGACGTCTATGCCCTGCGACATATCCCCAACATCATATGTGCCATTGATGGGACACATGTGGCCTTGGTCCCCCCCCCTGCAGGAGTGAACAGATGTACAGAAACCAGAAGAGTTATTATTTGATGAATGTGTAGATGGTGTGTTTGGCAGACCAGTACATCTCCCATGTGAATGCCAAATTTCCTGACTCAGTGCATGATGCTTACATCCTGCGAAATAGCAGCATCCCTTGTGTGATGGGGCAACTCCAGAGGCACCATGTGTGGCTATTAGGTGAGCACCTGGAACCAAATCAGTGGGAATAGTTGTCTGGGGATATCCCTACAGGTTAGCGTGTGTCTAACAGTTGTCCCTCGCCTTTTTCAGGTGACTCGGGTTACCCCAACCTGTCATGGCTACTGACCCCAGTGAGGAATCCCAGGACAAGAGCAGAGGAACGCTACAATGAGGCCCATGGGTGAACTAGGAGGATTATAGAGCGGACCTTCGGCCTCCTGAAGGCCAGGTTCAGGTGCCTCCATATGACAGGTGGTTCCCTATTCTACTCACCAAAGAAGGTGTGCCGGATCCTCGTGGCCTGCTGTATGCTTCGCAACTTAGCTTTGCGACGACAGGTGCCGTTTCCGCAGGAGGATGGTCCAGATGGAGGTGTTGTGGCAGCTGTGGAGCCTGTGGACAGTGAAGACGAGGAAGCAGAAGAAGAGGACATCGACAACAGGAACTCGGTTATACTGCAATACTTCCAGTGAGACACAGGTAAGAAGACAAACCTGCCTACTACATGTAATGTAACACTTCTACCTCTCTACTGCCTGTCCTTTTCACCCAGTGTATGGTCACTGAGTTTTCACTTTCCCTTACGATTTCACAGATGTGGGTCCCACTGTGTGACATCTGCTTTGTTTGCTCATGGACTAGAGCTGTGTGACATAGGTATGTTGACATTACAATTGGAAGAGAATTTTGTCACTGTAATTGCTAATACACTATTTCGAAATCACAGACAGACTCCAGATTGTTTTGTGCTTTAAGGGTGTTTATTTAAGTGCTCAATATTAGAGGGTGCTGTAAAATGGGGAGCGGTGATGGTGGAGGAATGTCCATGGCAGAGTCCAGTCCATCAGTCTCACAGGTGCATTGTCCAAAGGGGCATAGGAAGTGGAGCTGGGGCAGTTTGAGGATGGACAGGGTGACAAGGTGGGACAAAAGGATGACATTCAGGGTGGTCTCATTTCTTGGCGGGGGTCTTGGCATTGTTGTCTGTCTTTGTCCTGGATCTCAGGGACCGTTTGCGGGGTGGTTCTCCATCTGCAGGGGGTGGGGTGCTGGTGTGGTGGTCTTGTGGCGGTGACTCATGTCCACTAGCGCCGGCGGAGGTGGTGGGCAGTTCATCATCCAGGCTAGTGTCAGGGTCCACTTGTTGTGCCACAGTGTCCCTCCTGGTGTTGAGGACGTCCTTCAGCACCCCTACAGTGGTGCCCAGGGTGGAATTAATGGATCTTAGTTCCTCCCTGAAGCCCAAATACTGTTCCTCCTGCAGCCGCTGGGTCTCCTGAAACTTGTCCAGTAACGTTGCCATTGTCTCCTGGCATTGATGGTATGCTCCCATGATGTTGGAGAGGGCCTCGTGGATGGGTTCGCTGGGCCTGTCCTCCCCCTGTCGCACAGCAGCCCTCCCAGATCCCCTGTGTTCCTGGGCCTCTGTCCCCTGAACGGTGTGCCCACTGCCACTGCCCCCAGGTCCCTGTTGTTGTTGGGGTGGTGGGTTAGCCTGGGTTCCCTGTAGTGGTGGACACACTGCTGATTGACGTGTCCAGGGGACAGAGGTATGGGCCCTCTGGGTGGGTGCTGTGCTGGTGTTTCCAGAGGGGGAAAGCTCTGTGGTGGCCTGTGACTGTGTGAGGGGATCCGACTGTCCTGAGGTCCCAGATGGGCCGGGCTTGTCGTCTAGATCCAGTTGGACAGAGCTGCTGTCATCACTGTGGGCCTCTTCTGTTGGTGGTGTGGACATGTGTGGATCCTCCTATGCGGTGACGTTGGGTAGGGGTCCTGCAGGGGTGTAAAAGCATGATTATTGCATCTGTGTATACCATGGTGTGCAATGGGTGGGTGACCGTGTACCCCAGCGCTTGCATTCCTGCGTGGGACCTTGTGTGATGATGGTTTAGGGGGGTGTATGGGTATGTCACGTGGCCATGCATTGGTGATGGGTGTCCATGCTTTGGTATTGCATGCAGGGCTTGGTGTTGGGATGTGTGGTTTGTGATAGTGGGACATGTGTGAGGAGTTGGAGTGATGGGGTGAGGGTGAGGATGGGGGTATGTGATGGCATGCAGGTAGGGTTGGGGTTGTAATAATTAAGGTTTGACTTACCAGAGTCCATTCCTCCAGCTACTCCTTCGAGGTTCTAGGGATGCAGAATCGCCAAGACTTGCTCCTCCCATGTTGTTAGTTGTGGGGGAGGAGGTGGGGGTCCGCCGCCAGTCCTCTGCACCGCAAGGTGGTGTCTGGATACCACGGAACACACCTTCCCCCGTAGGTCGCTCCACCTCTTCCAGATGTCATCCCTATTTCTTGGTTGCTGTCCCACTGCGTTGACCCTGTCCACTATTCTGCACCATAGCTCCATCTTCCTAGCTGTGGAGGTGTGCTGCACCTGTGATCCGAATAGCTGTGGCTCTACCCGGATGATTTCCTCCACCATGACCCTGATTGCCTCCTCAGGGAACCTGGGGTGTCTTTGCCGTGCAATGGGGTGGTGTGGGTGATTTGTGGGGTGGTGAGTATTGTGATATGTGGGGGATATCTAGTGGTGTGTTGTGTGGGGTGCGTGGATGTTATGTGGGTGATGGTGTTGTGTGTCGTAGTTTGGACTCTTGCTCTGGGCAAGACTGCTGGTTTAAGGATGACAGTACTTTTGTTTGTAGGCAACTGCGTCTTTCCTACAACAAGTCCCAACTGTTATCCCAATCTTACCGGCTCACTAGCAGCACCTCACCAGAAACACAAGAGTAAAAGGTGATTTATGGCAGTCGTTTACGCATGGACTAAAAAATGAGATATCTCAGGGAATGTCGTGGTTAAACGGAGATTACCCTTTTCTCACAGATATATTATGTCTCATACAAGCACAGGCAATGACACAGATGCAGTAAAGTTATAATAGCTTTTTATTTAACATAACTGCAATTTGCGATAAGTTGCATGGACTGCAATGATTAGGACAATGAATATAGCAAGTAACAGTATTGTGAAGACAAGAGTCATTGTTACGAAGACCCCACCATTTTCCATTACTTAGGAAAGATATATGAGATGAAAGATGTCCTAATACCCTAATAAAGAAGGCCTAACCTCCTACCTAAAGGAGAGCTGGGTTTGTTAAACCTAATCTGCCAATGCCGTGTCCCTGAGTGGAGCCCCAACCCTTGTTACCTTGGAATGAGGTCTCTATCTCAGACTCCGCAGGAACACGAAGACTGGGTCAGCGTCAAGACGACTGCAGCATCGGTATGAGCGATGGTGGCGATGCCCTCTGGTCGGAATCCCTCTGATTATCTGTCTAAAGTGTGATGTATTTATACAGATCTACAAGGTCCCCTGATGTAGGTGTATTCCTAAACAATGGATAACAGGCATGCTTGGGACGGCAATTAATATCAACAATCCCTCGAAAGTATAGAGAGGGAAAATCCCTAAGTGTGAACACCTACTGTTTGTTTGTCTTTGGTGCTTGATCTTGATGCCTTGGTGCGGTTACACTGATAATGTAACTCATAACAAGTGGCCTAACTATAAACAAGGCACCCATCTTAGAAGAAATAAATAATTAAACGGGCTAAGACAGAGCAAGCTAAGTAAGTTAAAAGTCACTAGGTGACGGGGGTACGAGTCTACAAGCCAGAGGCTAAGCTAACTCCTGCTATCCCATTAAAACGAACTAGGATTCACTACAATGTGCCTGTGGATGCCTGACTATAGATTGCAGTGTCTCTCTCTGGCCTTTTTACAGGATTTTTGTCGTAGGGGTTTGTGGGTGATGTGGGTGTGTGTTTTATATTGTATTGAATGTATGGGAGTTATGGTTGTATGTGTATCAGGTGTGTGTATTTTGAATTGTCCAACGTGGATGTGTTTTGTATGTGTGAGTGTATTTTGAGCTACCGCAGCAGTGTGTTGGTGGTCTTCTGCACGGCGGTAAGCAGCTTTTACCGCCAATGTTGTAATGACCCCCATAATCTTTAAAAAATGAATGTTCGTGTGCACCTATGGCCGGAGAGACCTATGGCAGGTAACGGGTGCAAATGGAATAATATTTAAAAAAAGAATGCTGTTGTGTACCTATGGCGGATAGGGGGTGCAGTGTAAAATTACATAATCGTTGAAAAATGAACCCTATGGCCTGAGAGACATATGGCAGGAAAGGGGGACACGGAAAAATCTAATAATGTAAAAAAAAGTAATTGCTGATGTCTCACTAGGCACTATGAGAAATGCTTTGAGAAGCAAGGAGGTGTGGGAAAATATGTAAAAAAATGCTAATAATATATAAACAGAGTATACACATTCTATAATGATCCTCAAGCACAGTACCAGGGAATAAGGAAAAAAATGAACAAAAAAACAAAAAAGGCAGAGCCTCTTCTATTAATGTCCTTAGAAAATGGCTTTGAAAACTGAAAAATAAGATTTACCACACTGGCTGGCTACACAAAATGACTGGCCTGGGGAAAAAAGAACACATGCATGCCTATGGCAAAAGCATAATATGGCCGTTGGCCACATTGCATGGGGAAAAAAGACAAACTGGAGGCCTATGGCGCAACCACACCATACTACACTGGTAAGCAAAGAAGATAACATTACAATTAATTCAACAATGCCAAAAATAAAAATTACGTCAGCTATAAAACTATTCCAAAAACATACATCCTCATAAGACATCAAAATATTATTACCCCACCAAAAACACTTTTTTCAGAAAACAATGTGAAATACAAAAAAAAACATTTTGTATTAAATCCAGTGCCCTCTCTGGCCTAAATCATAGATGTTTCATATAGACAAAGAGCACAAAAACAGTTATTTCGTGTACACAATGCCTAGTACCGGCTAGATGGCCCACATGATCAAATAAAAAAATAATGCTAATTTTACAAACATGGAGAACATGTACTTAACCATAGAATCTTTTTCCCTTATAAAAGCAAAAATAATTGAATGCAAACTGTAGGCCCCTACTGCACCTCAAGGCCACCCACTGGAACCACAATCAAATTAAAAAATTAAACAAAAGTTATAAATATATACTGGTGTGTGCCCTCTATCAACCACCCTTATTCAAAAGGTTTTTAACATACTTGTTGTGATATCTCAAAAACGAAGTCCTAAGAGCCAATGGCAGCAGGAACTGCAGACAAAGACAGTGATCCTTTCACCTTAAAATCCAAACGAGAATTGGTCTGGGGATGGATAAAGCACTGGGAGGATCCTTCTGTACAGGAAGAGAAAGTTGGAGTCTCTGCAGCACTTTCTTCCTGTTGAAAAAAAAGTTAAATAAAATAAAAAAAATGATTTCCTCATTAAAAAACAAACTTAGCTGTCCGTTCAAGAAAAAAAAACACTCTAAAAGGTATTTTTGCATTGATTTAACTGCTTCTCGAGTGGACAATCTACTTGAGAAGCAACCCGATGAGTTACTACAGCCAGTGTTTCATAAAGGCACCACTAAATACAAATGAGGGACAGGGAGATTACTGGTCCAGTGCACGGTCTCCCAAATTTACCTGTTATATATACAAAGTGCACTGTTCCAAAAAGACAAAAAAAACTATTGATTGTATAGGAAGATAGGGGTGAAGATATGATTGATTTCAGGAGAGCCCTCAAGCACCCGATAGGGTGACAGGTTTCATCATTGGGCTATCTCCTCGTCAGACCGGTGCTGCAATGTCTGGCGGACCACCCGGAAGTAGGGGTGGTGCTTAACCGCAGGCCAATTGCCAAATGGAGGCCTGAAGCGAGACTGACTGAAAAAGGAAAAAAGGGTGAGAGAGTGAAGGAGAGTGAGAGTAAAATAAAATTAGCTCTGAACCTAAAACATCACTTTAATGAATCAGAAACAAGGTTCAGGCCAAGATTAAAAATGTATATAGAGAGTTTTAGTGGGAATGGTGTCCCGCTATACTTTATGAAGAAGGAAGGGTAGTATGCCTAATCCTGTCTATATGGTCACCTCGTAGAAGAGCAGGAAGACTAGCGCTGGGAGAATATTAAGTTCCGGCTCCATGCTTTCCTCCTTCCTCGTGAACTGTGTAAAGGTGAGCGTTTTCCATTCGAAATTCCTGTTTCTGGCGTGTTTTTATCAGCGGTGAATCCGCCCCGGAAAAGGTGGCAGATTGGCCTGTCATAATAGTGTGGGCGGTACATTGTCTCCCGCCTGTCTGTTGGCGGTGACCGCCGCGCTGTTTGTCTGTACCGCCGTAAGTGGCTGTATTTGTTGGCGGTTTCCGCCACGGTCGTAATTGCAAAATATTTACCACCGGCCTGTTGGCGGTCTTACCGCCACTTTAACACCGTCCGCCAGGGTTGTAATGACCCTCATTGTCTCTAAAACGATTTTCTTTGGAAATGCTGGTATGCAAAGTTACTGCAACAACATTTTTAGTTATTTTTTCATGACTGGGGGATTATTGTAGCATCAGCAAGTTACATTTAGTGTTCGAGTAATTATATGGTATGTACTTTGTTAGTTAAGTTCTTCATTAACATTGATGTTCTTATTTTATCTTTATTTTCATGCCTTTGATGTTTTTGAAAAATATTTAACCAGCCACACCATTGTTTAGTTATGTGATGTTCTACTAGAATCACACGAAGGGCATGTTGCGTGTATTTTAAACTGATTTTCAGAAATCTGACACATTTACAGAAAATATTGAATTTTGGTTGAACCTGATCCATGACATTAAATTGATCATATGTTTCCGGGGCAAATCCTTTATTCCTAAATTAACGAATTACATTGTGTTTAATGATAACTTGAAGCCAGAGCAAAGAGTTATTCATATATTTTAGGTCAATATCTATTTCAGAACCACATGGTTATTTCATTTAATTGGCTTACCATCAGAGCAGATTCATTTTTTCTTAGATTCAGTTTTTATTAATTTGAGGCAGGTGCATCGTATGTTTTCCATTCTCCATGCTTAAATTACCCTTACTTACTCTGTCACATACCTTATTGATGAAACTATACAGCATAAGTCTATGTGTAATTATTTTCTACTAACATTCACTCTTTGCTTTGTCCACTGAAGTATTTTAGAATCGTTCTGATACACCAATTTCTGAAATGATCTGTGATTCACAGTGTGTGATTTGCTGGGCATAGTCTTACTAAAGTGACTGCTCTTACATTTAGGTAATATCTTGTTTTCAGGTTACAGTTCGACTAAGTTTATGATTTAGCGTGTTAATCAATATCTCTTTTTCTGAACTGGCGGTCCTTTAATGAGATATTTGTGATTATAAACCTCTCTCAGCCTGGTAAGTTTACAACAAATATTCATATAGTTGGCTTATATTTTAGTTGATTTTTTTTTACTTTAACTACGTAGACTAAATAAAAAGATATGCATGTACTCATGTATGGTTTCTTTGGTTTGCCCTAATCATAAGAGGCAATTTGATTTTTTTCCCATAAGGAGTGCTTAATTACTGCCAGTGATTGCTTGTGGCGGGAACCAGTACTCATTTTTGCAGACTGGGACATATGTTTCTTAATAAAATATTGACCCATACCAAGAATGAGAAACACAGAAAAGGTAGAATGGAGGAAGAGAAAGATAGGAAAAGGGTGACAATAGGAGAGAGGAGGGATGGGAAGAGCCAGCAAGAATGTGATAAAGAGACAAAGTGTAGGGTGGTGGAAGAAAGAGGCAGATGGGTTATGCACAACTTGACAACCTTGGCATTCTTCATCCCAGTATTTGGCAGCCCTGACAATAGGCTCCCTCAGAAAGCTCATTGAGCCCATTTGTTTGCAAATTACACAGAGCTGGGACCAACAATGTCATAGAGAGACTGTTAGCAAGTGTTACGTCACCCTGGTGTTAACTTTTGCATCTTACCCGGGCTCCCTGTTAAGGTTTGGGGATAGTATAGTTTCTGTACGTCACATTTTTTAACCCCTTCCGTAAGGAGGACAGCTCAAAGCCGTCCTACTTACCTGCCTTTGTGTGCAGATGATGGCTCCAAGCAATCATCACACATGAGGCAGGAAATCCCTATGGTTCAGTAGAAAATGTGATTTGTCCATGTTGCATTATGGGCTGTTTCATATCGCAGGCATTAGGCCTACGAACAGAAGTGAAGTACCATTTTTATAGAGAGACTTAGGGGAACACAGAATAGTAGAACATGTATTTTTACCAATTGCATTTCTCTGCCTTTGCACCTTCCAAAAGTACGACAATGTATAAGAAAGAAGTCATTGAAATATAGTCTGTGAGATGCAGACTGTGAGGTGCCCAGACCTTAGCTCCAGGCTAATCGCCCAAACAAATATGAATCTCCTCATCTATATTCAAACCCTTCAGCATTGTGCTGTTGAACTCCAAGATATACCTTGGTTCCAATTGTCTCAGTCTGCGCACATGATCACTGCCTCTGGCAGAGACCGGTAAAATATCCAGGGCAAAATAGTGTAATAGATCCATATTAGCATCAAAAAGGCATGCCACTGGGTAATGTCTATCCCTGTTTTGCATGGCTCACCTGTGCTCCAATATGCATTTCGTCACTGGAAAAAGTAATGTTCCTAATATAGAATTCTTCAAAGATGCACACCAAAGAATATATACAAAATCGGAGTGGCATGTCAAATGTTTATCAATGCATCTAAGTGTGTTGTCTAAGGGGGAGCGATATTGTTTAACATTATGACTGAATTTACATGCTTTGCAGCTACTACATATGTAAAATCCTATGATTGCCTTGACTAGTTTAGTAATTTTACCAGTGACACTGTTATTGCTCAATCTATTCTTGATAGAACTGCCTTTCTGGAAGGTGATATTGGGGAACTCCCCCACCAGATCAGAGAGTGTGTCTTGAGTAGTAAGTATTGACCAGTGTTTATTCAGTATTCTTCTAACATCCTTAGCTTTATTGCTAAAGGACGTGATGAATCTGGCAACCTGTGAGGTTTCCATATTATGGGCTAGTTCTGGAACTAAGGCAATCTCTGCTCATTTCTTTGGCTCTCAATAATGCATTTTAGATGCCCTCCATGTACCCTCTTTCCCTGTACCTGGTAAATATCACCTGGCTCTCTTCCTCAAAGGCTACCTCCTCAGAAATGCAACTCCTACGTGCCTGCAGGAACTCCCCATAGGGAATGCTGTGAGTCAAGCTTCTGGGGTGACTGCTTTCTGCGTGTAATACAGTATTACCCAGTGTCGCCTCCCTATGTAGTTTAGATGCCACTTTGCCACCCTCAACTGTTATTCTCACATCCAAGAAGTCAACACATACATTACCGATGTTTCCCTCAAAATTCAAATTGTAGCTGATATTATTCAGTCTTTCAACTAAATCTGATGCCTGTTCCTTGCCACCTTTCCATACTAGGAACAGGTCAACAATGAAGAGAAGCCAAAACACTACGGGCCATATGTAGCAATGTCAGAATTTGCGATTCTGAAATTGCAAGTCGGTGCAACTCGCAATTTCAGAATCGCAAATCCTGATGCAGAACGGTGTCTCAGACACCGTCTGCGACTCGCTATGGGGTCGCAAAGACCCACCTCATTAATATTTATGAGGTGGGTCACATTTTGCGACCCCATAGCGAGTCCCTGCACTCACAGGGATGGTGGCCTGCTGAAGTCAGCAGACCTCCATGTCTGTGACTGCTTTTTAAATAAAGCAGTTTTTTAATTTTTATTTTGCAGCCCATTTTCCTTAAAGGAAAACGAGTTGCAAAATTAAAAAAATAATGAAACCATTTGGTTTCATTTTTTCAGCGTAGGCAGTGGTCCATTGGACGAATGCCTGCTCTGAAAAACCCTTTTTGGCAACATTCACAAAGGGGAAGGGGTCCCATGGGGACACCTTCCCTTTTGCAAATGGGTTACCACCAGTGTGACACTGGTGGTAACTGCGAATTGCTTTGCGACCGAATTCACGGTCACAAAGCAATTCTGCATTGTGATGCGAGTCGCAAATAGGAAGGGAACACCCCTTCCTATTTGCGAGTCGCATTCACAATTTGCATGGCGCAAACTGTGATTTTCGCAGTTTGCACCATGCAAACAGCTTTGTACACTCTGGCCCTACATGTGTGCCAAACTCCTGTAGGGCTTCAGACAACTGCAGCTTCAACCATCCCATCAATAGGTTGGTGTAGCTGGGAACAAAACAGGTGCGCATCACAGTACCTTGTACTTGCTGGTACAGCTGATTATCAAAGGAGAAAAAGTTGTTGGCTAAACAAAACTCAATCATAGATTGTAATATTTCTGTATGAAAAAAGAAAGATATGAAGTGTGCCCTGAGAAAATGCTTACACACCTATACCCCATCCTCATGTAGGATGATGGTGTAAAGACTCCATACATGCAGTAGTCAGCTTCCCATGGAATTTCTTAAATTCTTAAATTCTTCACAAAACGTCCTTGCTATCCTAAATGTATGCTGGAAGGGAAGAAATGTAGGGATGTAAAGAGATCCAGTAGAGGAAACAGTCTGTCTCAGAGAAAGGTTTTTATGCAGCTTCAGTGACAAATACAAAACAGATAACCTCATGTTTGTTATGTAGGAAGGAAAAGTTCCCCGCCTCTCCAATTAATAAGCATATCATAATACTTGAAGTTGGAGCTCTCAATCTCCTGTTTTGCAACTATCTCATAATTATCTCTGTTGTTCAATTGCCTCAAACCTTCTTGCAAATACACTTCTTTGAAGAGGACAACAACATTGCCACCCATGTCAGACTGATGGATGGCAATGCTGTTGTCCCTCTCTAATGTTCTTAAAGTCAACCTTGCATATTATCTGACTCCCATTTGAGATGACTGGCTAACCTTTTGAAATCCTTGATCACTACATTTAAAAAAAAATCTATAGCATTAAAGGGAAGGATAGAATTGAAAATAGACTTAGGTCTAAACTCATTATGACAATTTATTTCCGAATCAATACCTAGGGTCCCAAAGTTCAATTAGTTACACCCCCACAGATTAGGATCAAATGTGCACCTCTGCAGAGTGATTCAGTGTACAACTCTCCAAGTGTGGAAATCATATCTATATCTCCAATCTTAAGATTACTCATTGAAGTACATTCATGTGTCCTGGGTGTTTCTTTTCCTTTTAGTTTGAACCATTTATGAAGTTTTCATTTTCTTTCAAACTGAAAAAGGTCTATTCTGCTTTGTGCATAATTTAAACCATTAACCAGCAAAAGGATAATCCTGGCCTGAATACTTTTATTTCCAAAGAAGATAAGGAGCTTCAGACAGATTTACCACATTGTCAGTGATATTCATTGTTATCCTGATTTTTGTCCTACCACTAGGGTCGCGGTTATTTTTAAGCTTTCCGCCTCTTGGTGTCTTGAACTTCTGCCTTTGGCGTGGCCTCTTCCACCTCTTACCCTCCCACGGTCCTTTGATTCAAAGGTTTTAGTTCCTCCTAAAAATTTCCCGTCTTTTTTGTCACAGTGATCTCCTGTACACTGGGGCCAGGATCTGAAACATTACTCTCACTCCCTTCACCAATTGACTCTGCTTTCCCTAATTTGCATCAATACTAAATTCTGTGACATTTTGATATCACTTTGGAGGTCATCAAAACTCCTACTGAAGGTCAATATTCTACCCTCCTGGTAGTCTCTCTGGTCACAGGCAAATGTCCTTTGCTTTTCAAGGACAATTTCTTCTTCATGCTTGTTTATTTGTTTCATGATCTCTCTCATTTTTTTGGTCAAAGTCCTCTTTACCTATATTTTCATTATCTCTTGTTTCAACTGTTCTATTTCTTTGATCAATTTCTCCTGTTCTTGCCATGCAAATTAGATCAGAATCTTCATCATGTATTTAGAGCTTTTTGTGAGATCAACTGCCCTATTTCTGAATCTGGTTGCTCATAGGAAGGGACTATCAGGATTATCAGGCCCCCTCACCACTTATTTCTCCAGTACCACTGCCTCCCACCATTTGGTAAGTTCTTTCTGTAAAAGTTTTTCCAATTTATATAGTTTCTGATTTGACAGAGATAGCTGCAGCCCTACTATCCATTGTCCATAGCTGTCTCCCAAGGCTAACAGCTCATTTGCTTTTTACTTCTCATAGGATCCACATTAGTAGCCATTTTTGTAAGAAATTCACACCACTATCATCCACACTTGAAATTATTCAATTGAACAATCCCCCCGTCCAAGACTCAAATCTGTAACCTCTCTCAGAAGAGTCTGTGATGTGCCTGCAAGCTCTCCAAGTCGATTTCAAAGGCTAACCACCTCAATGTCCTGTGCAGCCCATGGATGTCCTCTGACATAACAGAGCCAGCAGTCACCCTTTCAAATACAATATTTTCATAGAGCAAACCACCATTAACATCAGCACCGCAAGAATGTGTACTCACCCCTTCTTCCATAACACACTCCAGGTCCTTTGACTCGATGTGCTGATACAGACTAGAGAATGTTTCCAACAGTCTGCTTACACTGCTTGTGAGGCCCCACACTAGTCCTCATCTGTGCTGTTGCTCAGAAGGGCTCCTGGCAGTCTGCTCTGTATTCCTCTTGGAGCCTGCACTGATCTCCTTGCAATTCTCTTCACTCCTGCCTTTGCTAGTCGTGTGGCGATTTCCTGCCTTCTGGCTCCTGCACTCTTCTGTTTTATTCCTCTTTAAGAACCATGCAAATTTGTTTGCTCCTTCATGTTCAGAGAGCATGCCCCCAACCATATGTTGCTTAGCCCCTGGCAGGCTTCTCAGACATTATAATGTACAAATAGTCCATTTGGCTCCTCAGGGGTCACCAGCTCCAAAAACGTAAACACAGATTCTCACCAAGCCTCTCGGCCTGGACCCTCACGGTGTTGGTGCATGTCCGGGCAAGGAACTCAAAATCAATACTACAATCACACCTCACTTCTCAAGCAAGTGTCGTGCAGCAATCCAAATCAACATTTTATGCAAAATGTATTATGGTGCATCTTAAAAATGAGCAAACCAGCCCATGTTGGTAGTCTAGCCACCTTATTCATGGGTGAGTAAGGATGTTCCCTGCACCATTTTAAAGAAAAATCCATCATTCAAATGAAACATCGACATAAAGAAAGGACTGGGGCAGGTGGCCAACTTAAGAGACTTTTTTGTTATGAACCCCCTAATTTTCGCATTTACTGCAGTATCCTTCATAGAAAATGTTTTCAGTTTTCCACTTCGATTCCATCAAGGTGGCGTTAAGATGTGCCCCACTTTTGGCACATATTCAGAATGGTAGCACTCTAGTTGTTCATTAGAACATAGTGTTAAAGCTGCTGTTCATGAAGAAGTTAACTGGCATCCTGCTGCTTGTGTTGAAAGTGTATATTTCAGTCTGCATGTCAGAATGTTTTAAAGAAATAGAAGTGGAAGATACTTGAGACCTCATTTTAAAAAAATCAGAAGTTTTCTTTCTACAGCACTAATCATAATTTCTATGACAAAATGTCATTTAGAAATGTTGTTCCTTTTGAAATTAAATGTTTTGCCTTTTTGAGTCAATCAAGATGGCTTCAGGTATGTCACATTTTTGGCATAAGTAAGACTTAGCGCTCTAGTTGTTCTTAGGAAAACACTTGGGGAGGCTGCAGTAGATCACAAGATAATCCACTGACAGGTCGCTGCTGTTGGAAATACATGTTTTACTGAGAATGTCAGACTTCATTCTCATATGGCTGAGAAAGATGGTGTAAATTTACAGAAACTGTGCTCTCCTTTGAGCTTCTGGAGCACCTTCCATCATCTCCGTGGCAAAGTCATGAGAAAGCAGTTTCCTCTCAAACACGATTCATGAAATCCCAGCAGGGTTAAATCTCTTTAGAACACACCACAATTCCTAAAATTAGTATGGTACCATCAACAAATGATGTATATTGTAACTAAAATACGTTATCACCCTTTTCTATGTTCTCCTTTTTGTGAACCTCAAAACCTGCCATTCAATGCATTTAAAAGAGGTCCTATCATGTATATTGGCCCCAATTCGGCTGCCAGATTTGGTGAAGTGCTGACAACTAATCCGATCTCACCATGAGATCTGTGCTTAGGCTACCCCCAGATACCAGAATTTCTTTTTACTTCAATAACTCCACCAAAACTACTGAATGCATTTACATCATATAACAAAAAGGGCAATCTGTGCACCAAGATCCAGCTTCCTGCCAAATTTAGTGTAATTCTTTTCAGCAATTTGGGCTGTAGTCGTGTCTAAGGAATCTATAGGAAAATACATGGGGAAAAGTGTTTTGTGACCCCCCACTTATTGGCCTCCGCTTGAAGGATCACCCCAAAACTTTCAACACAGTAGCTCATCTGACTGTAATAATAGCTTTGAACATTTTGTGAAAAATCTTCAAACGGCGCCAGTTATTGGCAAAACAAAAAACACTTTTCCTATGGAAACTAGGTTCTAACTATACCTACCTATGGCATTCATCATGTCAATTTAGGAATATCTGCCTATCACCAGTAGAAATAGGTATTTGGATTTATATAATTTGTGATCATTTTGAAGTTACAGGTAACCTTCTTTCTGCCTCTGGGCACTTTTCCCATTCTTTTAAATACCTACATGCTTGTGTCACAGAGGTGATCCATAAAATGGATAGGAGTGACCTCATGTGGAACCATCACAAGCACAGGGTCTCTGGCAGCTTATTAAACCTAGTTTACCCTCAATTACACCAAGGAGGAGGGATAAGGTTTCATGCCAACTTCTAACAATTCATACCCTTGAGAGGAGGACAGGGAGTTGATGAATACACCTGCTGTGTCATATGGTTCCTCTGGCCTATTTGCATTTGTAAAATCTGTGGTTTAAAAATATGAGTTCCATGCTAATTAATCCCACTAATTCTATTTGCAATTTGGGGTACGGATTTATGGAATTCTGCTATGAGTGAGTCTCAATACCCGAGTCTCACCTACTGTTATAAAGGATTGGACAGGCAAACCACCAGTGTCCTTCTTTTAAGATAAGGCCAACTGCTGTATTAGGATTAGATACTCTGGGGTGGTTGCATGTGAACACATGCATACATGTGTGTGTAAATGTGTATGAGCTGACACTGTGAGACTACCATCTAACACACCCAGATATTTGCAGGTAGATAGCCTATCACAGAGATGCCCCTTCATGGATTGTAGTTTACCCATGCCTTCTAATATGAGGGTTGACACACCAATACTTTGTTAAATCAGGATACTGATACTGAATGAAAATCTGACATTATTTTTTACATATCCTCACTACATGTAGTACTTAAGGATGTATTATTTTTCTCTCATTCAGCTCCTAATTAGATTTGAGTTTTTTGAATCGCCTGCTGGGCCAAGTTAATTCCTCCTCTGGCTAGCTGGACCTCCCCACAGAATAGAATCTTGTGTCAATAGTTAGGTCTGGTCCTGGAAAGGAGAGGGTAATAAATGGCATGGTACTGATTACTTTTCACACTGAAACTCATCTGGGTCGGCTGAACCCCCATAGAAACGGAGGACAATTAACAGACCTCTAGAGACAGTGACAGGAGTGACCACTCTTTGGCATTTTGCAAGGAAAGGACCTCTAGACTCTGAGAGAAGGTTTGTCAATAGACCGTTTGACAGCACTATCTTGAAAATTCTCAAAATGGTGTTCAAGAGGGTTGATTTGGAGTGATCAGATACTCCTGAACTGGGCAGAGAAGCCTAATCTCTGGACGTTTTCACTCCCACCTAAAAACCCTGTAAAACAGAAAGACTTTTGAGAATAGTCTAGGTGTATGGTAAATGGTACTAGAGGAATGCTGATCTTGAGGAGAGAAGACCCCTGTCTCCTGCAGATATGGGCTCCTGGATATTTGGATGCCAGTTGCCACACAAGGAGTAGGCCTGGGTGAAATTTTAAGAGTAATCAGGAATTATCAAAAACATGCTATTACACCTATTTGTGTAATTATGAGTCATTTGTCACAAAAATCCTGCACATTCCACACAGGGGCACAGGAACAACACACTTAGCAAACACAAGCTGCTGCTGGCTGCTGCTGTTTTCGTCCTGTTACATTTTGTGCAATTCTTTTAGTGCAAAATGTATCAGTGGTTCCATTTTGGATCTTAATCTTCTTGCCAAATGCTCTTGTGTGTGGGACTTGTGTTTGTAGGCCCTAAGACTACATTGCATTGCACCATCTTCCAAATAGACAAAAAGACTCCTGCATAGCCTCTAGTAAATAAAATGTAATTTAATACTTGATTGACATACTCAACAGTCAACCAATAATTGAATCATTACAAGCTATATTGAATGTCATCAGAAATCAATAAATCTTTTTTCGATCAAAGACCATAAAAGCCCAATAAAAAACAGTAAAAAACATATACATGTTACACATAAAAATGTATTAGCACAGACCAATTCTTAGTATAGCAAAGAGAGTTACAAAAACATCCACAGTTATCTAATTTACCCACACATTTTCATGATTTTAATAGCACCTCTAATATAGCTACATACAAAAGTACACATGTCTAGGGAAGCTAAACTTTGCAAATATCTCATGCCTGCCTTATATGATTCGAAAGCCTTGTTTAAAAAAGCCGGGCTTAAAAAATTCAGGGCCTAATTTTAAGAAAAGTGGAGTTGCAGCCAGTGCTGTGCCAGTTTTCTTGCGACCTCCTAACACCACCATATGAGTGCTGCATCTACGATATGGCACACCATGGCTGTACTTAGGGAAAGTAGCATCAAACTTTTTGAAGCTAGTTCGGAGCTTTGGATGATTAGCATAAAAAATGTTGACATTAATCCTGCAAAGCCTGTTGAGGCCCTTCTTAAACAATAGTGTGCCTCCTTTTAACACCTGCTCTGAGCAGAAAAAAGAATAAAAATAAGACTTGCATAATATTACATTAAGGAATTGGACATTGAAATACTATTGTTGGTGGTGCACTGCCGTTGTTCTAAATTGTGTTCTTCCTTTAGTTTAAAGGATTACACCTTGGCAGCAGGTGTGGGTTATAGTGCACACAAAAGATCAAAGAGTAAATAAATACCTTTAATATTATCTTTTTTACATTTAGGGAATTGTTGGGGTAGGTGTGTTGATTAGGAGCCTGCTGCACCTTTTGAGATCATTAAGAAATAAACTTTATTTATATGCAATCTAGTCAAGTAAAACCTAAATTCCAGATTGTCTATCCAATACAAATAAGGTTCTACATCTGAGGTGGTAATTAAAGGAAGATGATATATAACATAATTTATGTCCAGTGCCTTTCCTATTCTTTTCTTCTGTCTGTAAGACAGAAAAATCTGTATTGCCAGTCTTTTAGATTGTGGCCCAATGATTTCCAGACTAACAAACAAAGATGCCATTCCCAAACCATAAATAGCTCTTTTCACGTAATCTACCCAGGGAATTCTATCCATTTTATCCAACTTTAGACAGTCGAGCAAGATTTCCCTTGAGAGTACTGCTTCTAAAGTATTCCAAATCTTGACCCAAAACAACAGCTGGTCCATGGCTATTTGATCACCCAAAAACCCTGACCTACCTCCAAGTGGGTGACAAAACTAGCGGTACTTTGAGGAGCGGCTAAACATTTATTTAATAACCTATTTTCAGCTTTCTGTGGCTCCTACCAACAAACATTTACTATTATACAATGCAATCATATGCTTAATGGGCTTATGTTGGAGCTGTTTAGCAAACCTTAAAATTAATTTACAGGCTGTTTTCATCTTCTGTACTCTTTGGGAAACCAACTTGGCCTAGACCTAGATCATTTAAGAGACCTACTCTGGTAATAGGGACGTTGTCTATACAGATCTGTATTTACCTTGTATTCCTTGGACCATACATCATAGAAAATGTTTGTTTTGATTTACCTTCAGGTCAAGTTTGGATATAAAAGAATTAAAACCATTTATAAGTCTCTGTAGGCCTTTTGCAGTTAAATCCAAAAGAAGCACATCATCCCCGTAAAGTGATACAGAGACAACGTGATTTCCTACACATGGGATAACTGGGGAACAAGTACCTAAAGAACTTTCCAAGCCATTTTTGTAAACAAAAACAGAAAGGGGGCCAATATACTGCCTTAGTTTACCCCTCTTGTCATCTTGATAGGCTTCATACAATTCCCATTTGCATAAGACGCACCCTAATGGTTGTCTCTTGGTGGAGGAGTCTTACTAGTTTAATGAGGGAAGGCTCAACTCCTGCCTGAGCTAAAAGGTCCCTAATTCCTTCCTATCAACCATGTCAAAGGCACAGGAGAGGTCTATAAAAGCCATATGGACAGCACCTCCCCTGGCTTCAACATACTTGCCTAGGACAAGATGTAAGTTAAGAGCTTGTTCGACATCCCAAGGCTTGCAAAAAAAGGAATTTGCCTCAGCCCAATCATCTAATTTATCTAAAATCACCCGTCCCCAGATTTTTGAGGATGAATCTAAGAGCGAGATAGGATGAGCTCTTATCTCCCTTTTTAAAAACAGGAACTATTATGGACTCATGCCATGAATTAGTTAACTCTTTTGTAACAACAGATCTAATGACATTTGCTAATAGTGGGGCCAAATACCAACATTCTGTTTGAAAAGATCAATAGGCACCCCATCAGGGTCAGGGGCCTTACCACTGGCCAAGCAGACCATTGCTTTTGATACTGAAGCCGGATCTGTGCAATCTAAAATCTGTTGCTCATTTATATATAGATAATTCACACGACCATTGCTGAAGCAGGTGTCTTAATTAGAAATTATTAATGAGTTTTTGTGTATTTTGAATATTGAATTATGTAGAAAATGAAATAACGTAGAAAAATAATCCACTCGTTTGAAAATGTGACCTCGAAGAATGGCCACCAGTGTTCACGAAATGTACTAATTAATGATTAATAGTGATGAAATATTGAAAATGTATTAGAATAATTTAGTAATATGTCATATTTAGGGTTCTGACGTATACTCTAGCTTATTAATTATAGGGCTTAACTTAGTGAGGGTCTTGGCCTAGTTTTGCCAGGCCTCATGCAGAAGTTGTATTTCTTAGCGGTTTAAGTAAAATGCTGATGGAGTGAATTAAACTGTGAAAAGTCCATTGTCTTGTTAAAATTGCTTAACCAAAGCATTCTGTGGGAATCGACGGACATGAGATGATGTCTCCAATAATGTATCAACTTGTGTGTAATATGTGTGAGATGTAATTTCCTAGTACGCGAACAGTGAAGACACTGACTGGAGATGACGATGCAACAAATTTGTTACTTGACGTGCTGGATGATGAGGAAATTGTAAAGTGGACCAATTAACTTTGTGTGAAGAGAAAAATATTAGAATTCATAGATTTGATACAGAAATATTATTATATAGTGTATAAACGTACGATTGACTGACCAATGGGGAATTAGGGGATAGTTTAAGTGACTTTGATATAACAACATGACAGAGGAAAATTAGACAGACAATGAGACCAGAGATGGAGAGTGACTTTGGGAGAAGAAGAGATATGAGATTCTGTCATCGGCCTCAAACTTACTGGCTGAGAGCCTGATGTTTTGCGGATCGATTGATGACCTGAGGACGAAGACTGATTCTGCTTGCTGACCCATACCGTGGATAGGTAGATATAAGAATGTAACTGAATTTCATTTTTATGCCTTTTCTTTCTATTAACCAACTGTTCTGTTTTTATAGTTTCCATAGCTAGATGTTCTCTAAGTTTGGGTTCTAAATTTGTTTCGCATGAAGCCCAACATGCTGATGCTAATCTGGGTTAGATAAGGGTATATACATGATGACTGACAAAATACAAAGACTAATGTTTTGAAAAATTATCTTGCTGAGTTCTATGTATGCCATATCCTTGTTGCAGCTGACTCTGCTTTTGATTTGCACCATTGCCTTAGAATGTGTTGTGATTCAAGCTTTGATTAGATTGCGTTTCTTCCACCGCTTTTGGTCAACCAGTAATGTTCTTATATGTTTTTCATTTGATATTGAGATTAATCTACATGACTTTAGAATTGTTAATATAAGGGAAATAAAATTAGTAAACCTTACTAAAGATGCAGTTATTCATGGCTGAAAGGTCATGATGTGTGATATTTACTGACTCCATTGA
Organism: Pleurodeles waltl; assembly: GCF_031143425.1. Classification (NCBI taxonomy): domain Eukaryota; kingdom Metazoa; phylum Chordata; class Amphibia; order Caudata; family Salamandridae; genus Pleurodeles; species Pleurodeles waltl. Next base: position 306,682,685 of record NC_090450.1, on the reverse strand, counting down.
TTATTGATTTTATTGATTACTAATGATTGTTGATTATTGTAAATTGATTATTTGTTCCTGTATTGGAGCTATGGTGAGAACATCTTAAACGGTTTAAAAGGTTCATCGACCTATTCGCATCCCCTTGTAAGTTTACTTATTAAGGTCAGACACGCTAACAGTTATGGTTTATCTCTTTAACCACTTTGCTGCCAGGCCTTTTCCCCCACAGGTGCCAAGCCTTTTTTTGGCTGTTTTGGGGCAGTTTGCGCTTAGGCCCTCACAACTTTTTGTCCACATAAGCTACCCATGCCACATTTGCGTCCTTTTTTTTCCAGGATCCTAGGGATTCTAGAGGTAACCATACTGTGTGGGTTCCCCTGAAGGAGACCAAGAAATTAGCCAAAATACAGTGAAAATTTGTTTTTTTTAAAGAAATGGGAAAAAGGGCTGTAGAAGAAGGCATGTGGTTTTGTCCCTGAAAATGGCATCAACAAAGGGTTTGCGGTGCTAGAATCACAGACTCCCAGCTTTCAGAAACAGGCAGACTTGAATCAGAAAAAAAACATTTCAACACAAATTTGGCATTTTACTAGGACATACCCCATTTTAAATATTTTTTGTGTAATCAGCCTCCTTCCAGTTAGTGAGAGAAATGGGTGTGAAATCAATGCTGGATCCTGGAAAGCTAAACATTTTCTGAAAAGTAGACAGTATTCTGAATTCAGCAAGAGGTCATTTGTGCAGATTCTACAAGGGTTTCCTACAGAAAATAACAGCTGAAATGAAAAAATATAGAAATTGAGGAAAAAAAACTGCCATTTTTCTCCACGTTTTACTCTGTAACTTTTTCCTGCAATGTCAGATTTTTGAAAGCAATATACTGTTAAGTCTGCTGGACTTTTCTGGTTACATGGATATATAGGGCTTGTAGGTTCATCAAGAAACCTAGGTACCGAGAGCCAATAAATAAGCTGCACCTTGCAATTGGTTTTCAATCTATGCCGGGTATACAGAAATTCATTTGCTGAAATATAAAGAGTGAAAAATAGGTATCAAGAAAACCTTTCTATTTCCAAAATGGGCACAAGATAAGTTGGTGAGAAGCAGTGGTTATTTGCACAATTCCACGGTGCCCATACTAGCATGTGAGTTACAGGGCATTTCTCAAATAGACATTTTTTTGCACAGTGTCTTACATTTGGAAGGAAAAAATGAAGAGAAAGACAAGGGGCAATAACACTTGTAGTGCTATTCTCAGTTCCCCCAATAAAAATGGAACCTCACTTGAGTGCGTAGGCCTAATGCTCATGACAGGAAACGCAACATTGGCTCATCACATTTCCCCAAAGAAAACAGAGCTGTTTTTTGCAAAGTGCTAGCTGTTGATTTTGGCCTCTAGCTCATCCAGCACCTAGTGAAACCTACCAAACCTACACATTTTTGAAAAATAGACACCTAGGGAAATCCGAGATAGGGTGACTTGTTGAGTTCTCACCAGGATCTGTTACCCATAATCCTTTGCAAACCTCAAAATTTGACCAAAGAAAACGCTTTTTTCTCACATTTCCGTGAAAGAAAGTTCTGAAATCTGAGAGGAGCCACAAATTTCCTTCCACCCAGTGTTTCCCCAAGTCTCTCAATAGAAATGGTACTTCATTTGTATGGGTAGGCCTAGTGACCGTGACAAGAAATGCCCCAAATCACAATGTAGACACATCACATTACCCCAAAGAAAAGAGAGCTTTTTTTGCATAGTGCCTAGCTGCAGATTTTTGCCTCTAGCCCAACCGGCACCTAGGGAAACCTATCAAACCTTCACATTTTTGGAAACTAGACACCTAGGGGAATCCAAGATGGGGTGACTTGTTGAGCTCTCACCAGGTTCTGTTACTCAGACTCCTTTGCAAACCTCACAATTTGGCCAAAAAAACACTTTTTCCTCACATTTCCGTGACAGAAAGTTCTGGAATCTGAGAAGAGCCACAAATTTCCTTCCACCCAGTGTGAGGGTTTGCCTAGTGCTCGCGACAGGAAATGCCCCAAAACACTATCTGGGCACATCAAAATTATAAAATACAAAACTAACTGTTTTTGATGGGGGAGCACCTGCGTTGTTGGCCCTGGGCTCAACAGCCATCTAGGGAAAACTACCAAACCCAGACATTTCTGAAAACTAGACACTTGAGGGAGTCAGGGGAGGTGTGACTTGCATGGATCCCCCAATGTTTTCTTACCCAGAATCCTCACCAAATCTCAAATTTAGCTAAAAAATCACATTTTCCCACATTTCTGTGTGGGATCACTGCACCAGAACACATTTCCTACTACCCAACGTTCCCCTCAGTCTCCCAGTAAAAATGATACCTCACTTGTGTAGATGGGCCAAGTGCCTGTGACAGGGAAGAGCCAAAAACATGTCGAAATTGAGGGGGAACCAAAGCGGGTCCAACAGGAGAGTTTGAAAAACTCTTTTTAGGCTGACAACTGCAGCAGAATATTTATCGTTATAGATGAGACAATGTTGGGTAGTAGTAATTTTGTGGATTCCTGCAAATTCCAGAAAGTTCCATCACAAAAATGTGTGATTTCCAGCAAAGATGAGGTTTGCAGGGCATTGTGGGTAAGAAAATGGGGTGGGGTGTATGTGATGCACACCACCCTGGAATCAACCAGATGTTTACTTTTCAGATGTGCCCAGGTGTTGTGGATTTTTCTACATGGCAGTGTCCCAAAGTAAAAAAAATGCAGCCCTCGCCATTCCAAGTGGGACGATTTTGAGAGTTACCAAGCTCTCATGGCCGAAATGTAAAACCAAAACCCAAAATAATCAATTGTCCTCTTGCTTGCCATGGGATAAGATGTTTTAGTATGTGGGGGGAGATTTGAAAGACTGTTACCCCCTTCAGTTGGAGTGGGGGCATAACCAGGCCCATACTGGTTGGTAGCCACCAGCCCACTATTTTTTTTCTTCTTTTTATTCCCTGGCATCTAGTAGACTTTCTGCCCCCACCCGGGTGTGGATTGGGGGTAATTGCCCCATCTGCCCACTGGTGGACAGAACAACTTTGGTCCCATTTATTTGGGGTGCGGGTATGGCCATGCCCCCACCCTCTTATTTTGATAAAAAAATCTTCCCTCGTCTGTGGTGGGCTTTCTGCCCCCTTTGGGGGCAGATGGTCCTTTCAAAAATAGGGGCAGATATGGCCCTCAGTAATGTGCTCCCATGGGGAGCGACCCTTGCCAAAGGGGCTGCCCCCCCAAACAAAACACACACACACCAATCCCTGGTGTCTCGTGGTTTCTGCTCCCTTGGGGGGCTGATTGGCCTAACAAAAATAGGCCGATCTGCCCTCCAGGGGGGGCAGCAATGGCCTAAGTACAATTTTTACCCCCAGGGAAGCGACCCTTGCCTATGGGGTCCCTCCCCATACATAAAAACATAAAGTAAATAAAATATATATATATCCCTGGTGTCTAGAGGTTTCTGCAACCAGGGCCTTATATTAGGTCGATCTGCCTCCGGGGGGGGGGGGCAGAAAAGGCCTAAAATTATTTTGCCCACCCTGGGGAGCGCCCCTTGCCCAAGGGGCCACTTCCCTTATGCGTAAGTATAAGAAAAATTCACTGGTGTCTTATGGTTTCTGCCCAAGGGGGGAGAAATGGCCTAAAAATAAGTTGGACCCCCGGGGAGCCTAAAGGGTCACTCCCCATATATAAAAAAAAACAATTAGTTTACCCCCCCTGGGGAGTGGCCCTTGCCCAAGGGGCTGCTCTCCTTATGCGTAAGTATAAGAAAATAAAAATTCCCTGGTGTTTAGTGGTTTTTAAGGCCATTTCTGCCCCCCTGGGGCAGAAATGGCCTAAAAATAATTTGCCTCCCCGGGAGCGACCTTTGCTGGGGAGGTCGCTCCCCATATATAAAAAAGATATATATATATCCCTGGTGTCTAGGGGTTTTCTGCCCCCTAGGGGCAGAAAAATAATTTGGCCCCGTGGGGAGCAGCCCTCGCCCAAGGGGCCGCTCCCCTTATGCGTAAGTATAATAATAAAAAAAACCTGGTGTCTAGTGCTTTCTGCCCCCAGTAGGGGAAGAAATGGTCTAAAAACAATTTGGCCCCCCGGAGAGCGACGCTTGCCTAGGTGGTCGCTCCCCACACCTAAAAGAAAAAATAAACAAAAAAATTGTTTAGCCCTGGTTTGTAGGGGTTTTCTGCCCCCGGGGGTGGGTCAGAAATGGCCTAAAAATGATTTGGCCCCCTGGGGAACTGCCCTTGCCCAAGGGGCAGCTCCCCTTATGCGTAAGTATAATAAAAAATAAAAAATAAACTTGTGTCTAGGGGCCGCTCCCCACATATAAAAGAAAAAAAAAATACCCCTGGTGTCTAGGGGTTTTCTGCCTCCCACTGGAGGCAGATCGGCCTAATTATATTACGCCGATCTGCCTCCAGGAGGGGCAGAAATGACTTCAAAACAATTTGGCCCCTGGGGAGCGGCCCTTGCCCAAGGGGCTGCTCCCCTCATGACAATTTAAAAAATGAAAGAAATTCCCTGGTGTCTAGTGGGCATTTATGCTGCCCGGTTGCATCGCGATCGGGCAGCAGAAATGCTGAGAGAGACATGAAAGGAGAGAAAAGGCCTTTACTCTCCTTTCATGCTTTATTCGGCCCCTCAAGTGATTGGAAGAGAAATGAAAAAGCATTTCTCTTCCGATCCACGCTGGAACTTCTGCTTCCAGTGCGGAGAGGCAGGCCTCTGATGAGGTCAGCACACGATCATGCGCTGACGTCATCAGACGCCACAGGTGGGGGGTAGGGGGTAGAAGGTGGAAGTGGAAGTGATTCCCCTTCCAACCCTGACCTGGGGGGTGGGGGAGAGGCCCTCGGGGGAAGTGCTAGTGCTTTCCCCGAGGGCCGGTACACAGACGTAATGGTTATGTCCATGGTGCCTGAGAGGCGCAGCCACGAACTTAACCATTACATCTGTGGCTTACAAGGGGTTAAGAGCTTGCCATAAGTGTCCGGTAAAGGGTGTTAACACTTGTGGTAAAGAGACTGATGGTTTATCTCTTCAGGAGCTTGTCGTAGACATTTGACACGGAATTACAGGTGTTGACAGTCTGGATTTTGTTTCTCAAAATGATAATTGGAGAGAAAATGATGTCCCCCTAAGCTTAGAAATGACTTTCCCAGATCCTAGATCCTGCTAGTGGTGGTGAGTATGTTCTCGGTGTTCTAGTGATAAAGTGAGAGAGATAGGTTGCACTTGCACAGCTTATACAAATTGCAGGTAAATTGTGGCATATGTGAGAAATTAGGGAGTTTGTATGCTCCAAATGAAGTTTTAGTAGGAGTGTGCCTACTCCGCAGTGTGATAGTAAGGAAGTCGTCGAACTTCATATGCGTATGGCGCTTTGTGCTCAGAAATTGTCCATGTGGTTGTTGATTGTCGGACCCTGCGTGGTCTAAGACTCTGGAGTATATTGAAAAGTGTAGGAGACATTTAGTTATATGCTGCAATCTGTCTGGTTTAGTAGGTTGATCAGGCGTGGTCAACAAGTCAGTGTGTGAGTTAAAGTGGGCGAGAGGAAATTTTGACTGAGATGTGGTGACTCCTATGTGCACCAGGACAGACCCATTAATCAGCTGAGAGTAAAATTTGTGGGTCGAATTTTACTTGCGAATCTGAGTCTGAGAAAGAGAAATAGCTGCATGAGTGATCAGTGAAAATCCGTAAGGTTTCTGAAGCGATTGTGTTACCTTTCCTGTTGTAAAGCAGCAGATTTGTTTTTGGTTTTTAATTAGTGCTCACAATATTTTGCATTAGTTTTGTGTGAATTGGAGTTTTGGAGGACGAGCCGCAAGGCTTTGTCAGCCGGAGTGCGTGTGAGTGTGATGTCATTGGAGTCGCGCTGGGATAGGTTGGTTGATAAGAAGGGTCGTGCCCGGATTGGCAGCCATCCATGAGAGGTAATTGGGTGAGACCGTGGGTGAAAGGAATCTTGGGAGTAACAGTAATTTCCTGATTGATTCAAATAAAGAAAAGTAGAGAAGAGCAAGGCCCATATTTATACTTTTTGATGCAAATCTGCGCTAGCGCAGATTTGCCTCAAAAAGTATAACGCTGACTACTGCCATTCCAACGCGCCAGCCGGGCGTCATATTTATGGAATGACAGTAGCCGGCGCTGCATCCTGGTTAGTGTAAAAATAAATGACACTAAACGGGCAGCGGAGGCGTAGAGAAGACTGGGGGTTGTGCTTCAAAGAATGGTGCAAGTCAGGTTAGAGTCAAAATTATTGACTCTAACCTGACTAGCATCATTTTTTGACGCACAACCCCCATGGAAATGACTCCTGTTTTAGGAAAGACAGGAGTCATGCCCCCTGCCCAATGGCCATGACCAAGGGACTTCAGTCCTGTGGGCATGGCCATTGGGCACAATGGCATGTATGGGGGCCCAAGTTAGGCCCCCTATGCCACTTCTACGTAAAGAAAAATATTCTTACCTCTACTTACCATAGATGAGTCCCCCATCTATGGGTGTCCTCCAGGGGTGGGCAAGGGTGGTAGGGGGTGTCTCTGGGGGCAGGGAAGGTCACCTGTGGAATGCTTCAATGGTCTGAGACAATGGAAATAGCCCCACAGGTCCCTTAACACCTTCCCTGACCCAGGCGTTAAAAAATGACTCCCCGTCCTGTGCGTATAAATAAGGTGCAAATGCCTTTGAGTCATTTTTTGCCTAGGAACGCCTACCTTGCATGTCATTGACGCAAGGTAGGTTTTCACGGTACAAAAATGACTCTAACTCCATATATTTGGCACTAGACGGGTCTAGCGCCAAATTATAAATATGGAGTTAAGTTTGTGCTGAATTTGCATTAAAAAAATGATGCAAATCCAGTGCAAACAGAGTATACATATGCCCCTAAGTTTTTCAAGGCATTGAAAAGTGCCTTCAGGGGAGATATGTACATTAGAGCGAGTGTAGGAGAGCCTACTCCACCAGAGGGTACAGCGTCTTATGGTGTAATGCAAGAATGAGGTGTTGCCCCATGTCTTTGGTTAAAGCAATGGTGCAAGCTGACAGAGAAAAATGGGAGCTTAGCGTTTCCTGAAAATTGGACAGTCAATTTGAGGATTTTGGAGCAATTGTGGATGGCGCTCTATGAATTGAAGCCCCTTCTGAGACCAGCACAGTTTGAGGCGTTAGCAGTTTGGGAGCTGGTAGCCAGACAGCAACAGCATTTGAAATTTGAGAGAAGAATAATAGGGGTAGAAATGACTTTAGCAGATGCTAAATGGGATTGGGAACAGAAGGAATGGAGATCAGTGACATTGCAGGATGTTAAATTGTTTCCAGAGATTACACAGGAGGATGAGACAGAAGGAAAGAAAGCGGCTAGAAAGACCATAAAAGCCCGTCTGAGAGTAAGGAAGCAAGAAGGTCTTCCATAGTAGAGGAGGAATCTGATGCTGAAGATCTTGTTACACAGATACTGGGAAACCGACCACCACCATATATACTGTGCATGAGAGTGGTCCGAGTACTAGTATTGACCTGACAGCACCGGCACAGGCAGCGGGGACAGGGAGTCCGGTACAGGTTAATGCCAATCTGACACTGGGAGTGGTGCAAAGTAGTCCTAATGTGTTGACTACTCCTGTAGTTCAGACACAGATGCAGCCACCACAGATACAGAGAATTTATCCTGATGTGCCTATTCTAGAGACAACTTAGAATTTAGTGGTGCCTACAGAGCAGGTGATTCTGAGACCAATGTTGGTTCAGACTGAGCCGACTCTGATTTTGTTGCCGCACAGTGCAGCCACAGGTGATGTCGAGATTTATGCCATTGACAGGGACACAGTCAGACTTGACTCCAGTAATTAATCAAAGTATGGGAGTTACTCTCCCACAGGGTATGGGTGCTAGAGCAGCCCTGGATGCACTATAGTTGACGATGACTGTTGGTCCAGCTGTACCATTATTTGCGCAAAATAAACCACTTATGATTGAACAGGGACTAATGTCTCAGAGTCTAAAGAGAAGGGGACCAAGTGAACAAGTTTGGGTAGTCTATTTTGTGGGTCAGACTTTTGATGGATAGAGATCTTGTTAGACCTTAGTCCACTTGTTGTGCTAACAGATGCTGTGACTGGACCAAATGCAGGTCAGAGCTTGAAATAATTGACACCACAGACACCCAGTGCAGTGGTACAGCAGGTGCCACTGGTCCAAGCGAGTAACATTTTGTTACAAGGACTGACAGCTCAGCAGTTAACTGAATGGTTAGACAAGCTGAATATTCCACAGAATGTTTCCAAGGGAGAAGAGCAAATAAATTGTGTCAGATTGAGCATGGAAGCGGGTACATTTGTTGAGGGAACAATGGGGGTATGTCATTCTCTGATGCACCTTGCCCACTTCTCTTGTAATCCTTGGGCACAAGTATCTCAACTCTACTTCTGTATAGGGTTCTAATCTATTCACCCTCATTGTTCCCTCAACAAATGTACCCGCTTCCATGCTCAATCTGACACAATTTATTTGCTCTTCTCCCTTGGAAACATTCTGTGGAATATTCAGCTTGTCACATTCTGTGGAATATTCAGCTTCATTCTGATTTGGAGGGAACAGTACAAGAGAACGTGTGGGATTTGACAGGAAAAGAAGTAGGGTTGATAAAAGGAGTGGAGCCAATTAAGGTTACTTTGAAGCCGAATGCAGTATTTCCACAGCTTCCACAGTATAACATGCCACAAGATGTCCTGATGAAAGTAGCACAGATAATTGAAGATTGTGTGAAGCAGGGAGTGTTAAAAGAGGTATTGAGCAGCCCATGTAATTCACTGATAATGGGTTTAAAGAAGATATGTGGGAAGGTTCGAATTGGTGAGGATTCGAGAAAAATAAATGGCATTGTGGTCAAGTGCTGCCCCATAGTGCCCAGTCCAGCTGTGATAATATTCCAGATTCCATGTGGTTTCCGGTCATTGATTTGTCACAGGCGTTCCTTTCTGTGCCCCTTCATGAGGCTAGCCAATTCCTCTTTTTGTTTAAAATTTTTGGATAAGGCTTATTGCTGGTGCAGGCTTCCTCAAGGGTACACAGAATCACCTTCCTTGTTCAACCAGATGTTGAAAAAGAATATGGAGTCATTAGAAGTGCCTTTCCAGTAAACTCTGGTACAGTATATTGATTACTTATGGATTGGGTCCAAGACAAGAGACGAGTATAAGTATGACTTGACTGCCCTGTTGAACCATTTGGGAAAATATGGTCATAAAGTGTCACCACTGAATTTGCAGTACTGACAGAAAGTAGTGAACTATTTGGGTCACCAGTTTGAGAAAGGGTCGAGGAAAGGATTACGATGATACTGCAGATAAGCCCCCGACTACACAGATGGTTGTCAGGATGTTCCTGGGAATGGTGGGCTATTGTCACCAATGGATCTTGGAATTTTGGGAAATTTTCAAGACCACTGCAGAAGTTGACCCATAAGGATGTTACAGATCCCATACTGCTAGATCAGGATGAATTGAGAGCGTTCACTGAGTTGAGAGAGAGTTTGTGCAGAACTCCAGCAATGGGCAAAGCCTTTCATATTGTTTTGCCATGAGCATGATGCCTGTTCCTTGTCTGTCTTGCGTCAGGTCCATGGATGTGCTCATCGCCCAGTAGCATATTGTTCAGCTACTTTGGACCCAGTTGCAGCAGCCTTACCAGGTTGTTTGCGTGCACTTGTCGCAGTTGGTCAGAGTCTTTCACAGTGTGAAGGTGTAGTGATGGGATCTCTCCTGACTGTAATGGTCCCTCATCTCAATTGAACCTTCACTGACAAGGACGAAAACTCAATACTGGACTGGTGCTAGGGTGACTAGGTATGAGACAAGTATTTTGGGAGCACCAAACGTGACATTGAAAAAGTGTACAGTGCTGAACCCGGCAACTTTACTTCCAAGTGATGCTACTGAAATTGAGAAACAGGAAGATGTTAAACATGATTGTCTCGAAGTAACTGAGTTGTACACAAAACCAAGACCTGAAATCAGAGATACACGATTGTAAGAGAATGATCAAATTGTTTTGTATATGTTATCATTTATAAGTTGTATAATAAAGGGATATTTCTCCATATCGTACATAGTTTGGAATTTTCTGTGTTTGCGCAATGGGTAACTAATCATTACTTAGATTACATTTGGAACTATTGTAGGAGGTGTTTTTTTTTTCTTTTGTCTGCTCGATTGAGAGTCACTATCTACACAGATAGCCAGCACGGATTCGGAATAGTTCAAGATTTTGGTTAATTGTGGTCGCAGAGGGTTTCATGACCTCCTCTGGAACACCAGTGAAAAATGGTGAAAGAATAAAGGAGCTGTTATATGCAATTCAATTACCTGAAGAGATTGCCGTGGTAAAATGCAGTGCACATCTAAATTCACAGGACTATGGCTCTCATTACAACCCTGGTGGTCGGTGTTAAAGCAGCGGTAATACCGGCAACAGGCCGGGGGGAAAAAAAATGGAATCACGACCATGGCAGAAACCACCAATATAGACAGCCACGTTAACACTCCGACCGCCACGGGGATAGAAACAAACACCGCAGCGGTAACCGCCAACAGACAGGTGGAACACAATGTACTGCCCACACTATTACAAGAGGCCTATCCGCCACCTTTTCCGGGGCAGTACCAACGCTATAAAAAGCACGGTGGAAACAGGAATTGGAACGGAAACCACTCATCTCTCGACACCCAATGAGGAACCAGGATGCCATAGAGCCTGAACTACAGTTCCTGCCCATGCTGGTCTTCCTCCTCTTGTATCAGGAGATGCCGTCGACGACCACAGTGACTACTGAACCTACAACACAGGGGAGGATGGGAGGGAAAAGAGAGTGACACACACACGCAACATGCAATAACCCCACCCTCACCCACAACACCATACACACAAATACATGCCACATTACATATACACCCCCTCACCCCCTGCAAGAACCTCAGCCAGATGAACGCACAACGCCACTAATCCACAAGGGGGCTCCATGCCCACTGATGTATCCTGGAGAGTGCAAAGCCACAGTCTCTAAAGTCTCTCCGGTGGGTGGTTTGCCCACTGCTTCATCCTGTGGAGTGCAAATCCATAGTCTCTCAAGTCTCTCCAGTGGGTGGTTTGCCCACTGCTTCATCCTGGGAAGTGCAAAGCCACAGTCTCTCCAGTGGGTGGTTTGCCCACTGCTTTATCCTGGGAAGTGCACAGTCACAGTCTCTCAAGTCTCTCCACTGAGTGGTTTGCCCACTGCTCTATCCTGGGGAGTGCAAAGCCACAGTCTCTCAAGTGGATGTCAGTCTTCACTGGTTCTGGAAGGGGCTTTGTGCCCAGAGTGCTTCATCCTGCCAAGGACTGAGGAAGTGGATGCATTTCTCCACTGGTTCTGGAGGGGGCATTGTCCCCAAAGTGCTTCATCCTGCAAAGGACTGTGTTAGTGGATGCTTTGACTGTGTTAGTGGATGCTTTTCTCCACTGGTTCTGGAAGGGGCATTGTGCCCAGAGTGCTTCATCCTGCCAAGGACTGAGGAAGTGGATGCATTTCTCCACTGGTTCCGGAGGGGGCATTGTGCCCAGAGTACTTCGTCCTGCCAAGGACTGAGGAAGTGGATGCTTTTCTCCACTGGTTCTGGAGGGGGCATTGTGCCCAGAGTGCTTCATCCTGCCAAGGACTTCGAAGTGGATGCATTTCTTCATTGGTTCTGGAGGGGGCATTGTGCCAAGAGTGCTTCATCCTGCCAAGGACTGAGGAAGTGGATGCATTTCTGCACTGGTTCTGGAAGGGGCATTGTGCCCAGAGAGCTTCATCCTGCCAAGGACTGTGTTAGTGGATGTATCTCTTCACTTGTTCTGGAGGGGGCTTGGTGCCCAGAGTGCTTCACATGCAGTGTGGCAGGTCCCATTTCCTCACCTGGTGTGTGTGCCACGAGATTGCCTGGGAAGAGGTAGCATGATACGCCATGGAGGCAGAGACACACTCCACCCTGCTGCGACATCGCCTGCCACCTGCTGGTAAAAACAGTGCTGGGAGTCATGCCTCATGGATGCTGGGCAGGGTCCAGGATGTCTCCTGCAGCCTCGATGGCTGCCCACTGGGGATGATGTGCTTTCTTCAACCCGGGGGCCGCGAAGGAGGAGAGGAGGAGGCAGTGACTTGGCTGCAAGGGCAGGAGCCCTTTAAATTTTGATCAGCGCTCCCGCCTCGCGGGACGCACACGCCCGGGCGAAGCCCAGGCTAAGGGCGGGCCCGTCCTGTGCCCGTCGGAGACCAGAGGAGGCTGGGCCCCCCCCTTTCATCTGTACTGCGGTAACAGTAGGTCTGTTAGTGTCTGGTTAGTGTTTGGTGGGATCCCCAGTCCCAGGTTCCCTTTTGCTCTTCCTACCCTTGGGAGAACCTAGCTGGCGGGGCCATTATTACCCAACTTCTTTTTTGTTCTCGATCTTGGGGTCCCCAGGCCTTGGCCCGGACACGTAGTAGTGAAACTATGGGGAAGTGCCAGGTAGATGATCTTCCTGCGCCTCCCTCTGGTGCCAAAAAACGCAAGAAACGAGCTGGTCGAAAAACTGACGTCTCTCCTAAGCCCATTAGGAATCAGTTTCAAGCTATTGATTCCTTGTTCGAAGAAGTAGAGGCAATATTGAGGAGTCCATCCATTACCGCTCCTTCTATCCCGGGCAATTCGACTATTAGGAAGATTCCGGATCTATTCATCAAGAAACTCCGGCCACCTCCCTTGTCTGTGGAAGCAGACCTCCATCCCCCTCCCAGACTTGAGGCTGTAATTTCCTCACCACCACCGCGGCCTACTTCAAATGTTGATGTTGCAGAATGTAATCAACTTAGGGACTCCTTGCATTTCGGCTCTAAGTCTGTAGTTTATAGTGATATTCCTTGTTCCAACAGATTTCAACTCCTATCCACCTCTAGTGAGAGCACAGGTAGTTCTCCGCCCCTAATTTCTGTGGAACCTGATACAGAGGAACTGGTCCAGCAGGCTAAATGCAAGATGTCACTGGAACTGGAAATTGTTTCCCAGAAGCTGGACAACCTAAAATCTTTGGTGACGGTTATTCTGGACAAAATTTCTGGACTATCTGAGACAAATGCATTGTGTAATTGCAAATTGCTTAGCATGAATGATCACCTCTCTGAGCTGATTGGAGGGCCTAACGTGCCAGCCACTTTAGATACTGGGGACAATTTAGTTTCTCACCCCAAATGTCCAAACCAGGGGGCTAAATCTATGAGTATGGCTATAAATAAAAAAGGGAGATACCTTTCTCAATCCGATGGCAACCCCATCGTCACCGGCCGCATGTTTATTCCCACTCCAACAAATAACAATCCACGTCCTTCCTGTATAAATCCCCTGTCTATGGGAGTTATGGTTGGGAAGGGTGTTCGCAAGTCCACCCAGAGTTTTATGCCCAGGTCAATTCCTAGTTACTCAGGCAACTGTTCCAAAGGGGAGACACGAACAGAGTAGGAAGGATGTATACATCTATATGACAGGGGTCCCCAGGCTGTCTGCTGGGCAGAGAGAGTCCCATGACTCTCTCATTAACAAAACTGTCTACTGGTTTCGCACCCAGAGGAAATGTCTGTCTGTTATCCGCTCTGACATCTGGGAGGCACGTAGATATGCCCAACCAGACTCAGATTTAGATTACATTTCAATCCTCTTTTTTTATACCTCCATGGTTAACAACCTTTTGACCTTCAACCTACGGACTCGTTGTCTGATATCTGGTAGAAATATTGGAATTGACCTCTGTAAGCATTCTCCAGGGGGGGAGTTACGAAGGACTATTAGATCTTCCAATACTCATGAGGGGAAGGCTTTGGTTCCACTCAATAGCAATCAATCACTTTTGACCAAGATCCGCTCCCCCCGGTTATCCGACTTAGATTGACTAAACGATGTCTCTCCCTTAGCGTCTCCCACTTTGGCTGTTATCTAGGGTTCTGAACTCTACCATATCCCTGAGAGATAGACCCACACCCATGCCCTTTGTACTTAAAATTTTATCTTGGAACGTGGCTGGAATAAGGAAAAAGTTGGGAGATCCTGGTTGGGTTAACTTCATCTCCAAGCAAGACTTATGCCTTTTCCAGGAAACCTGGGCAGAAGAGTTAACATATGTCGAGGGGTTCACAACTTATTTTGTCGCAGCCCAGCCTGCCTCTGGAGGCTTTGGTAGGCCTACGGGTGGGCTTATGATTTTAGTGAATAAGAAATCGCAATGCGACCATTCCGTATTTCCCCTCAACTCATCAGATCTCATGGGTGTCAGACTTATTTTCCACCCTGGTTTCACAGTGATTTTGGTCAACGTGTACGCGAGGTTCGTCCCTCCCAACATGGAATCAAGGGTACTTGCCCAGCTAGTAGAGTATATGGAATCTTTGCATCCTTCTAACCATTTGGTGATAGGGGGTGTGATAATAACTGTGCTTTTGTATCCCAGAACCTCGTAGGAGATTTAACAACTGAAGAAGACGACTCCTGGGGTATCCCCCAAGCGAAGGATGATTCTTCTAGCACTGGTTCTTGTGCCGCTATCCACATGGCTTCCCTCTGCCTACGTCATGGACTCTGGGAATGTAATGGTCGGACCAAATCTGATCTAAATCGTGCCCCCACTTTTAAGCGGGGTGCTCTTTTAGTACCAATGACTATTTTTTTGTTGACATTAGGCTTTGGTCACATATTCTGGATATGAAGGTTGAATCTCGTTACAACAGTGATCATTACCCTCTATGCCTTACTTTATTCAATAAAGCCTTTTGGGAGAACTCAACATCTAGAGATCACTGACGTCCCGATCCCTTCCCTAAATTCCAGGCAAACCTGTGTTAGTTGGCCAAAAGTTACATCTAACCCATTTTTGGTCAAACAAATGTACTCCTTTTTCTAACAGCTGTTCTCTGGTCTTGAAAATCAAGAGGTCGATAGTCTTCCAATCATGAAAATTCATGTTGAATTGATAAATCTTTTACAGAACATTTTCTACAAAGAAACCTCTGTGAGACATGCTCCAGATGCTATCCGATCCAGGGAATGGTTCAACAATGATTGCGACCTTGCTAGGTTCAATCTCAAATTGGCCCTCCGTAAGGACCATGAGAGTTGGCTATACTAAGGCCCTGAACCTAGCAAAGAAAAACTGGGAATTCGAGATCTGGCAGAAGCTGCTGGAGGCAGTCGAAAATCGAGATGAGGGCTCTTTTTGGAGGCTGTTGATTCACAGGCAAAGAGAGGGTTGTGCTACTTTTAATTTCCATATCCAACCTGAAAGATGGGTGGCTCATTTCTCCGAGATTTATGCGTCCTCTGCGCAATAGCATCCTGAGGCCTATATGGGTGACAATTGCAGACCTCTTATAGAGGGTCCCATGGAGGGCATTGTTTTTACAATGGCTGAAACCTCAGTAGCTATTCATTCTTTGAAACCAGCCAAGGCCCCTGGTCCCGACAAGATACCGGGGGACCTGTTCAAATCTGAACCCGTTATTTGGGCTTGGTACATTAATACTTTATCGAATGCTATTGCAGCAGGAAGTCCCATTCCAGACTTGTGGCTCGAAGCTGAAATTATCCCTATCCATAAAAAAGGAGATGTGGGACTGCCGGCCAATTATCGCCCAATTAGCCTCATTGATAATCTCCAAAATATTTTTTCTAAGCAAGTCCTAGATAGGCTACCGGACTGGGTCCAAGCTAACCAAGTCCTATCACCCCTCCAGGCTGGGTTTAGATAAAAAATCAGCACTATGGACCAAGTTTTTAGACTCTTCTTGTTACTCTGGAAATATGTTTCCCTGGCCAAACAAAGTTTGTATGTTGTTTTTGATGACCTTAAGGATGCGTTCGATCTTGTTCCAAGGCAGAAATTGTTGGAAGTCTTAAAGAAAAGTGGCGCCCCGATGAACTTGGTGCATTTAATGCAAAGATTACACACGAATACCTATGCTCGAGTAAGGTGGGGCAGCCAGGGGGAACTTACTGATCGTATCAATATCAGGCGGGGAGTACGCCAGGGCTGTGTCCTGGCACCTACTCTCTCCTCGTTGTTTATCAATGAAGTGGTGTAAGTTGTAACTGACTGCCAAAATGATGCCCCTTCCTTGAATAATTCAAAAGTTCCAATCCTTTTATTTGGCGATGATTCTCTTTTGATCTCTAAAACACCAATGGGTCTTCAGGTTCTCCTGGATAGGTTTAGTGTGTTTTGTGCAGATCACGGATTGGAACTTAACTCTAGTAAAACCAAACTCATGATTTTTGGTCCTGGCAGCTCTAAACGATGTAACATCTTGCATAATGGGGTCTCCCTGAGCAAGGTATGCTCCATTGATTATTTAGGGGTGAGAATCAGTAATGATATGAACTGGCAGGCCCAGGTAGGGAAGAGTTCAGCCCTCCTTGCACATAGGTCAGCGGCAATTCTGCGCTTCCAAATGTCTAATATTGAGAAAGTTGTTTCTCCAGCTATTAAAATGTATTTAGCCAAGGCTCAGAGTGCCGCGGTTTATGGTGCCGAGGTCTGGGGTTGCTCCAAATCTAGCAAGCTATCTGTGGGGGAAAATAGCTTTGCAAGATCACTCGTGGCATGTCCTCGTAGCACGCCCCTTGTCCCAGTGTTTATGGACCTAGGGTTCACTCGCATTTCTGATGTAATAGCTTTAAGGCCTTTAATTTTTTGGGTTCGTATCAGAAAACCTGGAGTGTCTTTCAAGTGCCATGATGTGCTGTGGGTGATGTGTGAGGTGCTCTCTGTTGTGATGTGTGGGGGCATGTGTTGGTGTGTGTCGTCTGAGGTACGTGTATGTTCTATAAGTGATGGTGTTGTATGTCTGTTGATGCTGGTGTTGTGTTAGCTGATCTCTCTTGCTGGCCTTGTTAGAAACTTTAGGTTGTAAGGGTTTGTGGGTAATGTGGGTGTGTGTTTTATAGTGGTGTGGGTGTGTGGGTGTAGTGTGTATGTGTATCAGGTGTGTGTATTTCGATTTGTCCAATGTGATTGTGTTTTGTGAATGTGTGTGTATTTTGAGCACGGCGGTGTGTACCGCCAATGGATTTCCACGGTTGAAAGACCGCCGCGTTGATTCGTGGGTCGTGATAATGTGGGTGTATTCTTTTTGGCGTGAAGGGAGGATCCCAACATGCTGATGCTAATCTGGGTTAGATAAGGGTATATACATGATGACTGACAAAATACAAAGACTAATGTTTTGACAAATTATCTTGCTGAGTTCTATGTATGCCATATCCTTGTTGCAGCTGACTCTGCTTTTGATTTGCACCATTGCCTTAGAATGTGTTGTGATTCAAGCTTTGATTAGATTGCGTTTCTTCCACCGCTTTTGGTCAACCAGTAATGTTCTTATATGTTTTTCATTTGATATTGAGATTAATCTACATGACTTTAGAATTGTTAATATAAGGGAAATAAAATTAGTAAACCTTACTAAAGATGCAGTTATTCATGGCTGAAAGGTCATGATGTGTGATATTTACTGACTCCATTGATTATTGATTTTATTGATTACTAATGATTGTTGATTATTGTAAATTGATTATTTGTTCCTGTATTGGAGCTATGGTGAGAACATCTTAAACGGTTTAAAAGGTTCATCGACCTATTCGCATCCCCTTGTAAGTTTACTTATTAAGGTCAGACACGCTAACAGTTATGGTTTATCTCTTTAACCACTTTGCTGCCAGGCCTTTTCCCCCTCAGGTGCCAAGCCTTTTTTTGGCTGTTTTGGGGCAGTTTGCGCTTAGGCCCTCACAACTTTTTGTCCACATAAGCTACCCATGCCACATTTGCGTCCTTTTTTTTCCAGGATCCTAGGGATTCTAGAGGTAACCATACTGTGTGGGTTCCCCTGAAGGAGACCAAGAAATTAGCCAAAATACAGTGAAAATTTGTTTTTTTTAAAGAAATGGGAAAAAGGGCTGTAGAAGAAGGCATGTGGTTTTGTCCCTGAAAATGGCATCAACAAAGGGTTTGCGGTGCTAGAATCACAGACTCCCAGCTTTCAGAAACAGGCAGACTTGAATCAGAAAAAAAACATTTCAACACAAATTTGGCATTTTACTAGGACATACCCCATTTTAAATATTTTTTGTGTAATCAGCCTCCTTCCAGTTAGTGAGAGAAATGGGTGTGAAATCAATGCTGGATCCTGGAAAGCTAAACATTTTCTGAAAAGTAGACAGTATTCTGAATTCAGCAAGAGGTCATTTGTGCAGATTCTACAAGGGTTTCCTACAGAAAATAACAGCTGAAATGAAAAAATATAGAAATTGAGGAAAAAAAACTGCCATTTTTCTCCACGTTTTACTCTGTAACTTTTTCCTGCAATGTCAGATTTTTGAAAGCAATATACTGTTAAGTCTGCTGGACTTTTCTGGTTACATGGATATATAGGGCTTGTAGGTTCATCAAGAAACCTAGGTACCGAGAGCCAATAAATAAGCTGCACCTTGCAATTGGTTTTCAATCTATGCCGGGTATACAGAAATTCATTTGCTGAAATATAAAGAGTGAAAAATAGGTATCAAGAAAACCTTTCTATTTCCAAAATGGGCACAAGATAAGTTGGTGAGAAGCAGTGGTTATTTGCACAATTCCACGGTGCCCATACTAGCATGTGAGTTACAGGGCATTTCTCAAATAGACATTTTTTTGCACAGTGTCTTACATTTGGAAGGAAAAAATGAAGAGAAAGACAAGGGGCAATAACACTTGTAGTGCTATTCTCAGTTCCCCCAATAAAAATGGAACCTCACTTGAGTGCGTAGGCCTAATGCTCATGACAGGAAACGCAACATTGGCTCATCACATTTCCCCAAAGAAAACAGAGCTGTTTTTTGCAAAGTGCTAGCTGTTGATTTTGGCCTCTAGCTCATCCAGCACCTAGTGAAACCTACCAAACCTACACATTTTTGAAAAATAGACACCTAGGGAAATCCGAGATAGGGTGACTTGTTGAGTTCTCACCAGGATCTGTTACCCAGAATCCTTTGCAAACCTCAAAATTTGACCAAAGAAAACGCTTTTTTCTCACATTTCCGTGAAAGAAAGTTCTGAAATCTGAGAGGAGCCACAAATTTCCTTCCACCCAGTGTTTCCCCAAGTCTCTCAATAGAAATGGTACCTCATTTGTATGGGTAGGCCTAGTGACCGTGACAAGAAATGCCCCAAATCACAATGTAGACACATCACATTATCCCAAAGAAAAGAGAGCTTTTTTTGCATAGTGCCTAGCTGCAGATTTTTGCCTCTAGCCCAACCGGCACCTAGGGAAACCTATCAAACCTTCACATTTTTGGAAACTAGACACCTAGGGGAATCCAAGATGGGGTGACTTGTTGAGCTCTCACCAGGTTCTGTTACTCAGACTCCTGTGCAAACCTCACAATTTGGCCAAAAAAACACTTTTTCCTCACATTTCCGTGACAGAAAGTTCTGGAATCTGAGAAGAGCCACAAATTTCCTTCCACCCAGTGTGAGGGTTTGCCTAGTGCTCGCGACAGGAAATGCCCCAAAACACTATCTGGGCACATCAAAATTATAAAATACAAAACTAACTGTTTTTGATGGGGGAGCACCTGCGTTGTTGGCTCTGGGCTCAACAGCCATCTAGGGAAACCTACCAAACCCAGACATTTCTGTAAACTAGACACTTTGGCGAGTCAGGGGACGTGTGACTTGCTTGGATCCCCCAATGTTTTCTTACCCAGAATCCTCACCAAATCTCAAATTTAGCTAAAAAATCACATTTTCCCACATTTCTGTGTGGGATCACTGCACCAGAACACATTTCCTACTACCCAACGTTCCCCTCAGTCTCCCAGTAAAAATGATACCTCACTTGTGTAGATGGGCCAAGTGCCTGTGACAGGGAAGAGCCAAAAACATGTCGAAATTGAGGGGGAACCAAAGCGGGTCCAACAGGAGAGTTTGAAAAACTCTTTTTAGGCTGACAACTGCAGCAGAATATTTATCGTTATAGATGAGACAATGTTGGGTAGTAGTAATTTTGTGGATTCCTGCAAATTCCAGAAAGTTCCATCACAAAAATGTGTGATTTCCAGCAAAGATGAGGTTTGCAGGGCATTGTGGGTAAGAAAATGGGGTGGGGTGTATGTGATGCACACCACCCTGGAATCAACCAGATGTTTACTTTTCAGATGTGCCCAGGTGTTGTGGATTTTTCTACATGGCAGTGTCCCAAAGTAAAAAAAATGCAGCCCTCGCCATTCCAAGTGGGACGATTTTGAGAGTTACCAAGCTCTCATGGCCGAAATGTAAAACCAAAACCCAAAATAATCAATTGTCCTCTTGCTTGCCATGGGATAAGATGTTTTAGTATGTGGGGGGAGATTTGAAAGACTGTTACCCCCTTCAGTTGGAGTGGGGGCATAACCAGGCCCATACTGGTTGGTAGCCACCAGCCCACTATTTTTTTTCTTCTTTTTATTCCCTGGCATCTAGTAGACTTTCTGCCCCCACCCGGGTGTGGATTGGGGGTAATTGCCCCATCTGCCCACTGGTGGACAGAACAACTTTGGTCCCATTTATTTGGGGTGCGGGTATGGCCATGCCCCCACCCTCTTATTTTGATAAAAAAATCTTCCCTGGTCTGTGGTGGGCTTTCTGCCCCCTTTGGGGGCAGATGGTCCTTTCAAAAATAGGGGCAGATATGGCCCTCAGTAATGTGCTCCCATGGGGAGCGACCCTTGCCAAAGGGGCTGCCCCCCCAAACAAAACACACACACACCAATCCCTGGTGTCTCGTGGTATCTGCTCCCTTGGGGGGCTGATTGGCCTAACAAAAATAGGCCGATCTGCCCCCAAGGGGGGCAGCAATGGCCTAAGTACAATTTTTACCCCCAGGGAAGCGACCCTTGCCTATGGGGTCCCTCCCCATACATAAAAACATAAAGTAAATAAAATATATATATATCCCTGGTGTCTAGAGGTTTCTGCAACCAGGGCCTTATATTAGGTCGATCTGCCTCCGGGGGGGGGGGGCAGAAAAGGCCTAAAATTATTTTGCCCACCCTGGGGAGCGCCTCTTGCCCAAGGGGCCACTTCCCTTATGCGTAAGTATAAGAAAAATTCACTGGTGTCTTATGGTTTCTGCCCAAGGGGGGAGAAATGGCCTAAAAATAAGTTGGACCCCCGGGGAGCCTAAAGGGTCACTCCCCATATATAAAAAAAACCCAATTAGTTTACCCCCCCTGGGGAGTGGCCCTTGCCCAAGGGGCTGCTCTCCTTATGCGTAAGTATAAGAAAATAAAAATTCCCTGGTGTTTAGTGGTTTTTAAGGCCATTTCTGCCCCCCTGGGGCAGAAATGGCCTAAAAATAATTTGCCTCCCCGGGAGCGACCTTTGCTGGGGAGGTCGCTCCCCATATATAAAAAAGATATATATATATCCCTGGTGTCTAGGGGTTTTCTGCCCCCTAGGGGCAGAAAAATAATTTGGCCCCGTGGGGAGCAGCCCTCGCCCAAGGGGCCGCTCCCCTTATGCGTAAGTATAATAATAAAAAAAAACTGGTGTCTAGTGCTTTCTGCCCCCAGTAGGGGAAGAAATGGTCTAAAAACAATTTGGCCCCCCGGAGAGCGACGCTTGCCTAGGTGGTCGCTCCCCACACCTAAAAGAAAAAATAAACAAAAAAATTGTTTAGCCCTGGTTTGTAGGGGTTTTCTGCCCCCGGGGGTGGGTCAGAAATGGCCTAAAAATGATTTGGCCCCCTGGGGAACTGCCCTTGCCCAAGGGGCAGCTCCCCTTATGCGTAAGTATAATAAAAAATAAAAAATAAACTTGTGTCTAGGGGCCGCTCCCCACATATAAAAGAAAAAAAAAATACCCCTGGTGTCTAGGGGTTTTCTGCCTCCCACTGGAGGCAGATCGGCCTAATTATATTACGCCGATCTGCCTCCAGGAGGGGCAGAAATTACTTCAAAACAATTTGGCCCCTGGGGAGCGGCCCTTGCCCAAGGGGCTGCTCCCCTCATGACAATTTAAAAAATGAAAGAAATTCCCTGGTGTCTAGTGGGCATTTATGCTGCCCGGTTGCATCGCGATCGGGCAGCAGAAATGCTGAGAGAGACATGAAAGGAGAGAAAAGGCCTTTACTCTCCTTTCATGCTTTATTCGGCCCCTCAAGTGATTGGAAGAGAAATGAAAAAGCATTTCTCTTCCGATCCACGCTGGAACTTCTGCTTCCAGTGCGGAGAGGCAGGCCTCTGATGAGGTCAGCACACGATCATGCGCTGACGTCATCAGACGCCACAGGTGGGGGGTAGGGGGTAGAAGGTGGAAGTGGAAGTGATTCCCCTTCCAACCCTGACCTGGGGGGTGGGGGAGAGGCCCTCGGGGGAAGTGCTAGTGCTTTCCCCGAGGGCCGGTACACAGACGTAATGGTTATGTCCATGGTGCCTGAGAGGCGCAGCCACGAACTTAACCATTACATCTGTGGCTTACAAGGGGTTAAGAGCTTGCCATAAGTGTCCGGTAAAGGGTGTTAACACTTGTGGTAAAGAGACTGATGGTTTATCTCTTCAGGAGCTTGTCGTAGACATTTGACACGGAATTACAGGTGTTGACAGTCTGGATTTTGTTTCTCAAAATGATAATTGGAGAGAAAATGATGTCCCCCTAAGCTTAGAAATGACTTTCCCAGATCCTAGATCCTGCTAGTGGTGGTGAGTATGTTCTCGGTGTTCTAGTGATAAAGTGAGAGAGATAGGTTGCACTTGCACAGCTTATACAAATTGCAGGTAAATTGTGGCATATGTGAGAAATTAGGGAGTTTGTATGCTCCAAATGAAGTTTTAGTAGGAGTGTGCCTACTCCGCAGTGTGATAGTAAGGAAGTCGTCGAACTTCATATGCGTATGGCGCTTTGTGCTCAGAAATTGTCCATGTGGTTGTTGATTGTCGGACCCTGCGTGGTCTAAGACTCTGGAGTATATTGAAAAGTGTAGGAGACATTTAGTTATATGCTGCAATCTGTCTGGTTTAGTAGGTTGATCAGGCGTGGTCAACAAGTCAGTGTGTGAGTTAAAGTGGGCGAGAGGAAATTTTGACTGAGATGTGGTGACTCCTATGTGCACCAGGACAGACCCATTGATCAGCTGAGAGTAAAATTTGTGGGTCGAATTTTACTTGCGAATCTGAGTCTGAGAAAGAGAAATAGCTGCATGAGTGATCAGTGAAAATCCGTAAGGTTTCTGAAGCGATTGTGTTACCTTTCCTGTTGTAAAGCAGCAGATTTGTTTTTGGTTTTTAATTAGTGCTCACAATATTTTGCATTAGTTTTGTGTGAATTGGAGTTTTGGAGGACGAGCCGCAAGGCTTTGTCAGCCGGAGTGCGTGTGAGTGTGATGTCATTGGAGTCGCGCTGGGATAGGTTGGTTGATAAGAAGGGTCGTGCCCGGATTGGCAGCCATCCATGAGAGGTAATTGGGTGAGACCGTGGGTGAAAGGAATCTTGGGAGTAACAGTAATTTCCTGATTGATTCAAATAAAGAAAAGTAGAGAAGAGCAAGGCCCATATTTATACTTTTTGATGCAAATCTGCGCTAGCGCAGATTTGCCTCAAAAAGTATAACGCTGACTACTGCCATTCCAACGCGCCAGCCGGGCGTCATATTTATGGAATGACAGTAGCCGGCGCTGCATCCTGGTTAGTGTAAAAATAAATGACACTAAACGGGCAGCGGAGGCGTAGAGAAGACTGGGGGTTGTGCTTCAAAGAATGGTGCAAGTCAGGTTAGAGTCAAAATTATTGACTCTAACCTGACTAGCATCATTTTTTGACGCACAACCCCCATGGAAATGACTCCTGTTTTAGGAAAGACAGGAGTCATGCCCCCTGCCCAATGGCCATGACCAAGGGACTTCAGTCCTGTGGGCATGGCCATTGGGCACAATGGCATGTATGGGGGCCCAAGTTAGGCCCCCTATGCCACTTCTACGTAAAGAAAAATATTCTTACCTCTACTTACCATAGATGAGTCCCCCATCTATGGGTGTCCTCCAGGGGTGGGCAAGGGTGGTAGGGGGTGTCTCTGGGGGCAGGGAAGGTCACCTGTGGAATGCTTCAATGGTCTGAGACAATGGAAATAGCCCCACAGGTCCCTTAACACCTTCCCTGACCCAGGCGTTAAAAAATGACTCCCCCTCCTGTGCGTATAAATAAGGTGCAAATGCCTTTGAGTCATTTTTTGCCTAGGAACGCCTACCTTGCATGTCATTGACGCAAGGTAGGTTTTCACGGTACAAAAATGACTCTAACTCCATATATTTGGCACTAGACGGGTCTAGCGCCAAATTATAAATATGGAGTTAAGTTTGTGCTGAATTTGCATTAAAAAAATGATGCAAATCCAGTGCAAACAGAGTATACATATGCCCCTAAGTTTTTCAAGGCATTGAAAAGTGCCTTCAGGGGAGATATGTACATTAGAGCGAGTGTAGGAGAGCCTACTCCACCAGAGGGTACAGCGTCTTATGGTGTAATGCAAGAATGAGGTGTTGCCCCATGTCTTTGGTTAAAGCAATGGTGCAAGCTGACAGAGAAAAATGGGAGCTTAGCGTTTCCTGAAAATTGGACAGTCAATTTGAGGATTTTGGAGCAATTGTGGATGGCGCTCTATGAATTGAAGCCCCTTCTGAGACCAGCACAGTTTGAGGCGTTAGCAGTTTGGGAGCTGGTAGCCAGACAGCAACAGCAATTGAAATTTGAGAGAAGAATAATAGGGGTAGAAATGACTTTAGCAGATGCTAAATGGGATTGGGAACAGAAGGAATGGAGATCAGTGACATTGCAGGATGTTAAATTGTTTCCAGAGATTACACAGGAGGATGAGACAGAAGGAAAGAAAGCGGCTAGAAAGACCATAAAAGCCCGTCTGAGAGTAAGGAAGCAAGAAGGTCTTCCATAGTAGAGGAGGAATCTGATGCTGAAGATCTTGTTACACAGATACTGGGAAACCGACCACCACCATATATACTGTGCATGAGAGTGGTCCGAGTACTAGTATTGACCTGACAGCACCGGCACAGGCAGCGGGGACAGGGAGTCCGGTACAGGTTAATGCCAATCTGACACTGGGAGTGGTGCAAAGTAGTCCTAATGTGTTGACTACTCCTGTAGTTCAGACACAGATGCAGCCACCACAGATACAGAGAATTTATCCTGATGTGCCTATTCTAGAGACAACTTAGAATTTAGTGGTGCCTACAGAGCAGGTGATTCTGAGACCAATGTTGGTTCAGACTGAGCCGACTCTGATTTTGTTGCCGCACAGTGCAGCCACAGGTGATGTCGAGATTTATGCCATTGACAGGGACACAGTCAGACTTGACTCCAGTAATTAATCAAAGTATGGGAGTTACTCTCCCACAGGGTATGGGTGCTAGAGCAGCCCTGGATGCACTATAGTTGACGATGACTGTTGGTCCAGCTGTACCATTATTTGCGCAAAATAAACCACTTATGATTGAACAGGGACTAATGTCTCAGAGTCTAAAGAGAAGGGGACCAAGTGAACAAGTTCGGGTAGTCTATTTTGTGGGTCAGACTTTTGATGGATAGAGATCTTGTTAGACCTTAGTCCACTTGTTGTGCTAACAGATGCTGTGACTGGACCAAATGCAGGTCAGAGCTTGAAATAATTGACACCACAGACACCCAGTGCAGTGGTACAGCAGGTGCCACTGGTCCAAGCGAGTAACATTTTGTTACAAGGACTGACAGCTCAGCAGTTAACTGAATGGTTAGACAAGCTGAATATTCCACAGAATGTTTCCAAGGGAGAAGAGCAAATAAATTGTGTCAGATTGAGCATGGAAGCGGGTACATTTGTTGAGGGAACAATGGGGGTATGTCATTCTCTGATGCACCTTGCCCACTTCTCTTGTAATCCTTGGGCACAAGTATCTCAACTCTACTTCTGTATAGGGTTCTAATCTATTCACCCTCATTGTTCCCTCAACAAATGTACCCGCTTCCATGCTCAATCTGACACAATTTATTTGCTCTTCTCCCTTGGAAACATTCTGTGGAATATTCAGCTTGTCACATTCTGTGGAATATTCAGCTTCATTCTGATTTGGAGGGAACAGTACAAGAGAACGTGTGGGATTTGACAGGAAAAGAAGTAGGGTTGATAAAAGGAGTGGAGCCAATTAAGGTTACTTTGAAGCCGAATGCAGTATTTCCACAGCTTCCACAGTATAACATGCCACAAGATGTCCTGATGAAAGTAGCACAGATAATTGAAGATTGTGTGAAGCAGGGAGTGTTAAAAGAGGTATTGAGCAGCCCATGTAATTCACTGATAATGGGTTTAAAGAAGATATGTGGGAAGGTTCGAATTGGTGAGGATTCGAGAAAAATAAATGGCATTGTGGTCAAGTGCTGCCCCATAGTGCCCAGTCCAGCTGTGATAATATTCCAGATTCCATGTGGTTTCCGGTCATTGATTTGTCACAGGCGTTCCTTTCTGTGCCCCTTCATGAGGCTAGCCAATTCCTCTTTTTGTTTAAAATTTTTGGATAAGGCTTATTGCTGGTGCAGGCTTCCTCAAGGGTACACAGAATCACCTTCATTGTTCAACCAGATGTTGAAAAAGAATATGGAGTCATTAGAAGTGCCTTTCCAGTAAACTCTGGTACAGTATATTGATTACTTATGGATTGGGTCCAAGACAAGAGACGAGTATAAGTATGACTTGACTGCCCTGTTGAACCATTTGGGAAAATATGGTTATAAAGTGTCACCACTGAATTTGCAGTACTGACAGAAAGTAGTGAACTATTTGGGTCACCAGTTTGAGAAAGGGTCGAGGAAAGGATTACGATGATACTGCAGATAAGCCCCCGACTACACAGATGGTTGTCAGGATGTTCCTGGGAATGGTGGGCTATTGTCACCAATGGATCTTGGAATTTTGGGAAATTTTCAAGACCACTGCAGAAGTTGACCCATAAGGATGTTACAGATCCCATACTGCTAGATCAGGATGAATTGAGAGCGTTCACTGAGTTGAGAGAGAGTTTGTGCAGAACTCCAGCAATGGGCAAAGCCTTTCATATTGTTTTGCCATGAGCATGATGCCTGTTCCTTGTCTGTCTTGCGTCAGGTCCATGGATGTGCTCATCGCCCAGTAGCATATTGTTCAGCTACTTTGGACCCAGTTGCAGCAGCCTTACCAGGTTGTTTGCGTGCACTTGTCGCAGTTGGTCAGAGTCTTTCACAGTGTGAAGGTGTAGTGATGGGATCTCTCCTGACTGTAATGGTCCCTCATCTCAATTGAACCTTCACTGACAAGGACGAAAACTCAATACTGGACTGGTGCTAGGGTGACTAGGTATGAGACAAGTATTTTGGGAGCACCAAACGTGACATTGAAAAAGTGTACAGTGCTGAACCCGGCAACTTTACTTCCAAGTGATGCTACTGAAATTGAGAAACAGGAAGATGTTAAACATGATTGTCTCGAAGTAACTGAGTTGTACACAAAACCAAGACCTGAAATCAGAGATACACGATTGTAAGAGAATGATCAAATTGTTTTGTATATGTTATCATTTATAAGTTGTATAATAAAGGGATATTTCTCCATATCGTACATAGTTTGGAATTTTCTGTGTTTGCGCAATGGGTAACTAATCATTACTTAGATTACATTTGGAACTATTGTAGGAGGTGTTTTTTTTTTCTTTTGTCTGCTCGATTGAGAGTCACTATCTACACAGATAGCCAGCACGGATTCGGAATAGTTCAAGATTTTGGTTAATTGTGGTCGCAGAGGGTTTCATGACCTCCTCTGGAACACCAGTGAAAAATGGTGAAAGAATAAAGGAGCTGTTATATGCAATTCAATTACCTGAAGAGATTGCCGTGGTAAAATGCAGTGCACATCTAAATTCACAGGACTATGGCTCTCATTACAACCCTGGTGGTCGGTGTTAAAGCAGCGGTAATACCGGCAACAGGCCGGGGGGAAAAAAAATGGAATCACGACCATGGCAGAAACCACCAATATAGACAGCCACGTTAACACTCCGACCGCCACGGGGATAGAAACAAACACCGCAGCGGTAACCGCCAACAGACAGGTGGAACACAATGTACTGCCCACACTATTACAAGAGGCCTATCCGCCACCTTTTCCGGGGCAGTACCAACGCTATAAAAAGCACGGTGGAAACAGGAATTGGAACGGAAACCACTCATCTCTCGACACCCAATGAGGAACCAGGATGCCATAGAGCCTGAACTACAGTTCCTGCCCATGCTGGTCTTCCTCCTCTTGTATCAGGAGATGCCGTCGACGACCACAGTGACTACTGAACCTACAACACAGGGGAGGATGGGAGGGAAAAGAGAGTGACACACACACGCAACATGCAATAACCCCACCCTCACCCACAACACCATACACACAAATACATGCCACATTACATATACACCCCCTCACCCCCTGCAAGAACCCAAGGACAAAAGGAAATGGTTGTAACTAGTGTAATCAATAAAAGTCAGATAGGTCAGTTTCAAAAATCAGTATATATAAATATGTACACCATCCATACAAGTCCGGATATTAATCAAACATCATCCGTGGATCAGTGCCCCAAAATGCATGGGCGAAGCCCACACAAGATACCTGACTCAAAATGGAGAGAACACTGCAGGGGCATCAGATCAAAATGAAACAGGCACCTCAGGGGGAGGGGGAAGGGAGGATCCTCAGCCAGATGAACGCACAACGCCACTAATCCACAAGGGGGCTCCATGCCCACTGATGTATCCTGGAGAGTGCAAAGCCACAGTCTCTAAAGTCTCTCCGGTGGGTGGTTTGCCCACTGCTTCATCCTGTGGAGTGCAAATCCATAGTCTCTCAAGTCTCTCCAGTGGGTGGTTTGCCCACTGCTTCATCCTGGGAAGTGCAAAGCCACAGTCTCTCCAGTGGGTGGTTTGCCCACTGCTTTATCCTGGGAAGTGCACAGTCACAGTCTCTCAAGTCTCTCCACTGAGTGGTTTGCCCACTGCTCTATCCTGGGGAGTGCAAAGCCACAGTCTCTCAAGTGGATGTCAGTCTTCACTGGTTCTGGAAGGGGCTTTGTGCCCAGAGTGCTTCATCCTGCCAAGGACTGAGGAAGTGGATGCATTTCTCCACTGGTTCTGGAGGGGGCATTGTCCCCAAAGTGCTTCATCCTGCAAAGGACTGTGTTAGTGGATGCTTTGACTGTGTTAGTGGATGCTTTTCTCCACTGGTTCTGGAAGGGGCATTGTGCCCAGAGTGCTTCATCCTGCCAAGGACTGAGGAAGTGGATGCATTTCTCCACTGGTTCCGGAGGGGGCATTGTGCCCAGAGTACTTCGTCCTGCCAAGGACTGAGGAAGTGGATGCTTTTCTCCACTGGTTCTGGAGGGGGCATTGTGCCCCGAGTGCTTCATCCTGCCAAGGACTTCGAAGTGGATGCATTTCTTCATTGGTTCTGGAGGGGGCATTGTGCCAAGAGTGCTTCATCCTGCCAAGGACTGAGGAAGTGGATGCATTTCTGCACTGGTTCTGGAAGGGGCATTGTGCCCAGAGAGCTTCATCCTGCCAAGGACTGTGTTAGTGGATGTATCTCTTCACTTGTTCTGGAGGGGGCTTGGTGCCCAGAGTGCTTCACATGCAGTGTGGCAGGTCCCATTTCCTCACCTGGTGTGTGTGCCACGAGATTGCCTGGGAAGAGGTAGCATGATACGCCATGGAGGCAGAGACACACTCCACCCTGCTGCGACATCGCCTGCCACCTGCTGGTAAAAACAGTGCTGGGAGTCATGCCTCATGGATGCTGGGCAGGGTCCAGGATGTCTCCTGCAGCCTCGATGGCTGCCCACTGGGGATGATGTGCTTTCTTCAACCCGGGGGCCGCGAAGGAGGAGAGGAGGAGGCAGTGACTTGGCTGCAAGGGCAGGAGCCCTTTAAATTTTGATCAGCGCTCCCGCCTCGCGGGACGCACACGCCCGGGCGAAGCCCAGGCTAAGGGCGGGCCCGTCCTGTGCCCGTCGGAGACCAGAGGAGGCTGGGCCCCCCCCCTTCATCTGTACTGCGGTAACAGTAGGTCTGTTAGTGTCTGGTTAGTGTTTGGTGGGATCCCCAGTCCCAGGTTCCCTTTTGCTCTTCCTACCCTTGGGAGAACCTAGCTGGCGGGGCCATTATTACCCAACTTCTTTTTTGTTCTCGATCTTGGGGTCCCCAGGCCTTGGCCCGGACACGTAGTAGTGAAACTATGGGGAAGTGCCAGGTAGATGATGTTCCTGCGCCTCCCTCTGGCGCCAAAAAACGCAAGAAACGAGCTGGTCGAAAAACTGACGTCTCTCCTAAGCCCATTAGGAATCAGTTTCAAGCTATTGATTCCTTGTTCGAAGAAGTAGAGGCAATATTGAGGAGTCCATCCATTACCGCTCCTTCTATCCCGGGCAATTCGACTATTAGGAAGATTCCGGATCTATTCATCAAGAAACTCCGGCCACCTCCCTTGTCTGTGGAAGCAGACCTCCATCCCCCTCCCAGACTTGAGGCTGTAATTTCCTCACCACCACCGCGGCCTACTTCAAATGTTGATGTTGCAGAATGTAATCAACTTAGGGACTCCTTGCATTTCGGCTCTAAGTCTGTAGTTTATAGTGATATTCCTTGTTCAAACAGATTTCAACTCCTATCCACCTCTAGTGAGAGCACAGGTAGTTCTCCGCCCCTAATTTCTGTGGAACCTGATACAGAGGAACTGGTCCAGCAGGCTAAATGCAAGATGTCACTGGAACTGGAAATTGTTTCCCAGAAGCTGGACAACCTAAAATCTTTGGTGACGGTTATTCTGGACAAAATTTCTGGACTATCTGAGACAAATGCATTGTGTAATTGCAAATTGCTTAGCATGAATGATCACCTCTCTGAGCTGATTGGAGGGCCTAACGTGCCAGCCACTTTAGATACTGGGGACAATTTAGTTTCTCACCCCAAATGTCCAAACCAGGGGGCTAAATCTATGAGTATGGCTATAAATAAAAAAGGGAGATACCTTTCTCAATCCGATGGCAACCCCATCGTCACCGGCCGCATGTTTATTCCCGCTCCAACAAATAACAATCCACGTCCTTCCTGTATAAATCCCCTGTCTATGGGAGTTATGGTTGGGAAGGGTGTTCGCAAGTCCACCCAGAGTTTTATGCCCAGGTCAATTCCTAGTTACTCAGGCAACTGTTCCAAAGGGGAGACACGAACAGAGTAGGAAGGATGTATACATCTATATGACAGGGGTCCCCAGGCTGTCTGCTGGGCAGAGAGAGTCCCATGACTCTCTCATTAACAAAACTGTCTACTGGTTTCGCACCCAGAGGAAATGTCTGTCTGTTATCCGCTCTGACATCTGGGAGGCACGTAGATATGCCCAACCAGACTCAGATTTAGATTACATTTCAATCCTCTTTTTTTATACCTCCATGGTTAACAACCTTTTGACCTTCAACCTACGGACTCGTTGTCTGATATCTGGTAGAAATATTGGAATTGACCTCTGTAAGCATTCTCCAGGGGGGGAGTT
Organism: Pleurodeles waltl; assembly: GCF_031143425.1. NCBI lineage: Eukaryota > Metazoa > Chordata > Amphibia > Caudata > Salamandridae > Pleurodeles > Pleurodeles waltl. The sequence continues at coordinate 306,651,013 of NC_090450.1, read as the reverse complement.
ACGAAGGACTATTAGATCTTCCAATACTCATGAGGGGAAGGCTTTGGTTCCACTCAATAGCAATCAATCACTTTTGACCAAGATCCGCTCCCCCCGGTTATCCGACTTAGATTGACTAAACGATGTCTCTCCCTTAGCGTCTCCCACTTTGGCTGTTATCTAGGGTTCTGAACTCTACCATATCCCTGAGAGCTAGACCCACACCCATGCCCTTTGTACTTAAAATTTTATCTTGGAACGTGGCTGGAATAAGGAAAAAGTTGGGAGATCCTGGTTGGGTTAACTTCATCTCCAAGCAAGACTTATGCCTTTTCCAGGAAACCTGGGCAGAAGAGTTAACATATGTCGAGGGGTTCACAACTTATTTTGTCGCAGCCCAGCCTGCCTCTGGAGGCTTTGGTAGGCCTACGGGTGGGCTTATGATTTTAGTGAATAAGAAATCGCAATGCGACCATTCCGTATTTCCCCTCAACTCATCAGATCTCATGGGTGTCAGACTTATTTTCCACCCTGGTTTCACAGTGATTTTGGTCAACGTGTACGCGAGGTTCGTCCCTCCCAACATGGAATCAAGGGTACTTGCCCAGCTAGTAGAGTATATGGAATCTTTGCATCCTTCTAACCATTTGGTGATAGGGGGTGTGATAATAACTGTGCTTTTGTATCCCAGAACCTCGTAGGAGATTTAACAACTGAAGAAGACGACTCCTGGGGTATCCCCCAAGCGAAGGATGATTCTTCTAGCACTGGTTCTTGTGCCGCTATCCACATGGCTTCCCTCTGCCTACGTCATGGACTCTGGGAATGTAATGGTCGGACCAAATCTGATCTAAATCGTGCCCCCACTTTTAAGCGGGGTGCTCTTTTAGTACCAATGACAATTTTTTTGTTGACATTAGGCTTTGGTCACATATTCTGGATATGAAGGTTGAATCTCGTTACAACAGTGATCATTACCCTCTATGCCTTACTTTATTCAATAAAGCCTTTTGGGAGAACTCAACATCTAGAGATCACTGACGTCCCGATCCCTTCCCTAAATTCCAGGCAAACCTGTGTTAGTTGGCCAAAAGTTACATCTAACCCATTTTTGGTCAAACAAATGTACTCCTTTTTCTAACAGCTGTTCTCTGGTCTTGAAAATCAAGAGGTCGATAGTCTTCCAATCATGAAAATTCATGTTGAATTGATAAATCTTTTACAGAACATTTTCTACAAAGAAACCTCTGTGAGACATGCTCCAGATGCTATCCGATCCAGGGAATGGTTCAACAATGATTGCGACCTTGCTAGGTTCAATCTCAGATTGGCCCTCCGTAAGGACCATGAGAGTTGGCTATACTAAGGCCCTGAACCTAGCAAAGAAAAACTGGGAATTCGAGATCTGGCAGAAGCTGCTGGAGGCAGTCGAAAATCGAGATGAGGGCTCTTTTTGGAGGCTGTTGATTCACAGGCAAAGAGAGGTTTGTGCTACTTTTAATTTCCATATCCAACCTGAAAGATGGGTGGCTCATTTCTCCGAGATTTATGCGTCCTCTGCGCAATAGCATCCTGAGGCCTATATGGGTGACAATTGCAGACCTCTTATAGAGGGTCCCATGGAGGGCATTGTTTTTACAATGGCTGAAACCTCAGTAGCTATTCATTCTTTGAAACCAGCCAAGGCCCCTGGTCCCGACAAGATACCGGGGGACCTGTTCAAATCTGTACCCGTTATTTGGGCTTGGTACATTAATACTTTATCGAATGCTATTGCAGCAGGAAGTCCCATTCCAGACTTGTGGCTCGAAGCTGAAATTATCCCTATCCATAAAAAAGGAGATGTGGGACTGCCGGCCAATTATCGCCCAATTAGCCTCATTGATAATCTCCAAAATATTTTTTCTAAGCAAGTCCTAGATAGGCTACCGGACTGGGTCCAAGCTAACCAAGTCCTATCACCCCTCCAGGCTGGGTTTAGATAAAAAATCAGCACTATGGACCAAGTTTTTAGACTCTTCTTGTTACTCTGGAAATATGTTTCCCTGGCCAAACAAAGTTTGTATGTTGTTTTTGATGACCTTAAGGATGCGTTCGATCTTGTTCCAAGGCAGAAATTGTTGGAAGTCTTAAAGAAAAGTGGCGCCCCGATGAACTTGGTGCATTTAATGCAAAGATTACACACGAATACCTATGCTCGAGTAAGGTGGGGCAGCCAGGGGGAACTTACTGATCGTATCAATATCAGGCGGGGAGTACGCCAGGGCTGTATCCTGGCACCTACTCTCTCCTCGTTGTTTATCAATGAAGTGGTGTAAGTTGTAACTGACTGCCAAAATGATGCCCCTTCCTTGAATAATTCAAAAGTTCCAATCCTTTTATTTGGCGATGATTCTCTTTTGATCTCTAAAACACCAATGGGTCTTCAGGTTCTCCTGGATAGGTTTAGTGTGTTTTGTGCAGATCACGGATTGGAACTTAACTCTAGTAAAACCAAACTCATGATTTTTGGTCCTGGCAGCTCTAAACGATGTAACATCTTGCATAATGGGGTCTCCCTGAGCAAGGTATGCTCCATTGATTATTTAGGGGTGAGAATCAGTAATGATATGAACTGGCAGGCCCAGGTAGGGAAGAGTTCAGCCCTCCTTGCACATAGGTCAGCGGCAATTCTGCGCTTCCAAATGTCTAATATTGAGAAAGTTGTTTCTCCAGCTATTAAAATGTATTTAGCCAAGGCTCAGAGTGCCGCGGTTTATGGTGCCGAGGTCTGGGGTTGCTCCAAATCTAGCAAGCTATCTGTGGGGGAAAATAGCTTTGCAAGATCACTCGTGGCATGTCCTCGTAGCACGCCCCTTGTCCCAGTGTTTATGGACCTAGGGTTCACTCGCATTTCTGATGTAATAGCTTTAAGGCCTTTAATTTTTTGGGTTCGTATCAGAAAACCTGGAGTGTCTTTCAAGTGCCATGATGTGCTGTGGGTGATGTGTGAGGTGCTCTCTGTTGTGATGTGTGGGGGCATGTGTTGGTGTGTGTCGTCTGAGGTACGTGTATGTTCTATAAGTGATGGTGTTGTATGTCTGTTGATGCTGGTGTTGTGTTAGCTGATCTCTCTTGCTGGCCTTGTTAGAAACTTTAGGTTGTAAGGGTTTGTGGGTAATGTGGGTGTGTGTTTTATAGTGGTGTGGGTGTGTGGGTGTAGTGTGTATGTGTATCAGGTGTGTGTATTTCGATTTGTCCAATGTGATTGTGTTTTGTGAATGTGTGTGTATTTTGAGCACGGCGGTGTGTACCGCCAATGGATTTCCACGGTTGAAAGACCGCCGCGTTGATTCGTGGGTCGTGATAATGTGGGTGTATTCTTTTTGGCGTGATGGTGTGGGTTTTGGTATCGCCAGTTTATCACTGACCTTGTGTAGGTGTCTGTATTGTGGCGGATTCCGAGATGTGGGTCGTAATACCTGTAGCGGTATTCCGCCACCGCAACGGTATGTTGGCGGTCCCAGCACAGCGGAAAGCAGGATTTACCACCAGGGTTGTAATGAGGGCAAAGTGTAATTGAGAAATGGATATGCGGATCAAGTCACAAATTTTTGAGCATTGAACTGTATATCATTTAAAGACAAGTGGGAATTGTTTCCTGAAGAAGACACCACATGTACGAATGATGCATTAAAAGTGATTGACACTTTGGCCGAGTTAAAATCGTTGCAGAGTAATGTCAACAAGGAGGAGAAACGCTCAAGGAGTAAAATTAAATGTGTTCAAAGACAAGATGAATTGTGGGTTTCTGGAGAGGGTCAATTAGTTTTGCCAAACAGCCTGCAGTCTCAAATGGCAAGGTATTATCATGGTCAAGCACACATTGGGAGGCATGCCATGGTACGTCTGTTCAAAATTGACTGGTTCAACCCCAAGTTTAGAGAAGCTGCTGAAGCAGTATGCCATTGTTGTGCCATTTGTCAGCAATTAAATGCAGGAAAAGGGACAGTGGTTAATTTGAGCCACATTGGAAGAGCTGGAGGTCCATTCAGCAGAATGTATTTGGATTTTATTGAGATACCTGTGTGTGGAGGTTTGAGATGTGTGTAGGTGATTGTTTGCATCTTTAGTTATTGGATTGAAGCGTACCCTACATGGAGAAATGATAGCCTCACAATAGCGAAACTACTGCTTAGAGAGCTGATACCGCGTTTCGGATTTCCAATGTCTTTAGAATCAGATAGGGTAAGTCACTTCAATGATGAAGTGATTAAATTACTATCTGCAGCATTGAACATTGAGCAGAAGTTGCATTGTAGCTTCAGCACTAGTGGAGCAGATGAATGGTACCTTGAAGTCAGGAATTGCAAAGATGTGTACAGCTACGAATCTGAAATGGCCTGATGCATTACCTTTGGTGTTGATGTCAATGAGAAACACATGTGATAGGAAGACAGGCTTGTCGCCCCATGAGATCTTCATGGTCAGAGCAATGAGGTTGCCAGCAGTACCATCCAATGCACTTGTCAACAATACAGATGATATGGTGTTGGATTACTGCAAGGGTCTGGTTGATGTAGTCCGCTCTTTCTCTCAGCAGGTGGAGGCCACCACACTGCCACTGATCCATGATCCAGGGCAGAACCTGAGACCAGAGACTGGGTTGTTATCCAGAAACATGTAAGAAAGACATGTTTGGAGCCATGTTGGAAGGGACCATATCAGGTGATCCTAACTACTATGACAGCTGTGAAGTCTGCTGGGATTCCGAACTGGATTCAAGCAAGTTACATAAAGAAAGTGGCACGTCCACTGGATCATGAAGAAGCGTAGTTGAGAGTACCAACAACAGTGAGACAAATCACAGCACCAGAAAAAGAACCAAGAGGAACTGAGACTTAAACTGAGCTTGTTGAGGACGATTCAGTTACTCCTGTGAGAGATGAGAGTGGAGACCTCCAGGAGAATATCGGAGAACCTACCTCAACTGAAGCAGCAGGAGAGCCTAATCCAGAGGGGGTTCTCCCAGAAGTAGACGATTCTGAGTGACAAAGAGGACAATTGCCAGACCGAGAAGGGGAAGGAGTTGAGGTGGATCAAAGTCAAGGTGATCTAACTCCTACTGAACCAGTTGCAGGTCCGTCAAGAGAAAACACCACAGAGAAAGAAAAGGGTTCGAGTACAGTTTTGAAGAGAATACTGACAGGTTTGTTGAAAGGAGAGAAGTGGCTGAAATAGCAGGCGGAGAAAAGGAAAGAGGTGGTTGTTGAACCAACAATAGAGGAGGAAGTAGATACTACAAGAAAGTAAGAACTAAGTGAAGGAGAGTTGAATGGTGATCGAAAGTTAAAAAGAGAGAGAATAGCATGTCGAAGATACGCAGGTCCTGGTTGGGCGTATGCAACTACAAATGAATGGCAACAAGTGTTTATGTCTTTTTGTTTTGATAGACAGGTTCCAGGTCAATATATTGAGGTGACGTTAAGAAGATTGATGAACTGAACTGTTGAAATAGTCTGAGAAATATTTTTGAGAAAGAGACTGTTGAAAGTAACCATAAAAGACATTGATAACCTGATTTGACTTTTTGAAACCTGATTTTGACAAGCTGCTAACCGATTTTGACATGGGAGAAGGATTCCTGGAAGTGAAGAACTGCTGAAAGAAGAACTGTCTATTTTTGATGCAAGTTTTATAGTTTTATAGGTTACTTCTGCTTTCTCATTCTTTACAGATCATGGCTGATGTAGATAAGCAGGTTTGAGATGCTAAGCGCTGTAAATATATGCGCATTGGTTTGGCAATTATGTGTGGGATATTGTTTATAGTATTGATTGTGGGTTTGTCTGTTCTTGACGCTAAAGGAGCCATCCATACTTCTGCTATTGAGACTACTACACTAACCGCTTTAGGGAAGTTTAAGTTAGATGAGAAGTATTTGCACGATTATACTAATGTGCAAGGATAACTTTTTCTAATGTCTTCCATCCCTTGTTGAGTGAGTATGTTGAGGCAATGGATGCAAAGGATTGTCTTGTGTGTATGCAGATTCCTTCGTCAGTTGAGGAAGGAGTCACCTATCATAGCTTACCGTTAACTTATGGTATAAGTTGTAGTCTGCTACTAACAAGGTTCTATAACCAGGAGTATGTTCAGTATTTCTATTCTAATCATGATGTTCTGTTTTGTTTGTTCCTATCATTAGGTATGTGAGTAGAGTAGCTAAGGATAATGACATAGTGTTAGCTAGAGGATTCTTTGAACCTACTTTGACGTTTTGCACAGCTTATGCGCATATAAACAACCTAACATGCTTGCTTACACCTTTAGAGAAGAGCTTTTTAGATCATACTGACGACAGAAGAAAAGCGTTAAAAGAAAAACTAGAAAAAGGTTTAGAGAAAAGGACTTACAAGAATGATTATGCTTACACTGCAATTAAAACGCAAGGGGAATTAGCTTTAGATGCACTACAAGTAGGGAAGCTTTGTATATAGAGGCCTAAGTCGCGCACTGGGTACGAGTGAAAGCAGGCGTGTGTTTTTGTTTCAGAGTAAATGGACATTTATGTTGAATGGGCAGGAACCTGCTATTCCAGGGATCTATTATATTTGTGGACTTAATGCTTATGATCGTCTTCCAAGACGATGGTATGGGACATGATATTTGGTTTGCTTCAGTGGGAAATTGGCTTAGTAGTATTTGGAATGGGTACTATTGAAAATAATACAGAGAATACTACTTGTTGTGGGTTGTATATTAGGAATATGGGGATTCTGCAAATTATGTAAAAGGATTAAATTGAAAAAGTCTAAGAATAATCAGAGGAGGGAAGAAAAGAAAAGCGAAATAATTTATAGAGAAAATTCAAGGAGAAGACAACAGATTGAAGAAATAGAGTTGTAAAAGTTGTGGGTGGTAATTGGTGTGATGACACATTTAGTCATCAGAGTAGGTATTGCTGAAGCAGGTGTCTTAATTAGAAATTATTTATGAGTGTTTGTGTATTTTGAATAATGAATTATGTAGAAAATGAAATAATGTAGGAAAATAATGCATGCGTTGGAAAATGTGACCTCAAAGAATGGCTACCAGTGTTCACGAAATGTTCTAATTGATGATTAATACTGATGAAATATTGAAACTGTATCAGAATAATGTAGTAATATGTCATATTTAGGGTTCTGAAGTATGCTCTAGCTTATTAATTATAGGCCTTAACTTAGCGAGGGTCTTGGCCTAGTTTTGCCAGGCCTCATGCAGAAGTTGTATTTCTTCACGGTTTAATAAAATGCTGATGGAGTGAATTAAACTGTGAAAAGTCCATTGTTTTATTAAAAGTACTTAACCGAAGCCTTCTGTGAGCATCGACAGACAATCAATCAATCAATCAATCAAAGGCATTTGTATAGCGCACTGCTCACCCGGAGGGTCTCAAGGCGCTGGGGGGGGGGGAACGCTACTGCTCGAACAGCCAGGTCTTGAGTTGCTTCCTGAAGGCGAGATGGTCTTGCGTTGTCCGGAGGTGGATGGGGAGGGAGTTCCATGTCTTGGCTGCCAGGTAGGAGAAGGATCTTCCTCCGGCGGTGGCTCTGCGGATGCGGGGGACGGTGGTGAGAGCGAGGCTGGCGGAGCGGAGCTGGCGGGTGGGCTTGTGGAAGGTCAGGCGGCTGTTGAGGAACTTGGGGCCCAGGTCGTGGAGGGCCTTGTGTGCGTGGGTGAGGAGTCGGAACGTGATTCTTTTGTTGACGGGGAGCCAGTGCAGGTCTCTCAGGTGTTCGGAGATGTGGCTGTGTCGGGGGATGTCCAGGATGAGTCGTGCTGAGGCGTTCTGGATCCGTTGGAGTTTCTTCTGGAGTTGGGCGGCGGTGCCAGCGTAGAGGGCGTTCCCGTAGTCCAGCCGACTGGTGACGAGGGCCTGGGTGACCGTCTTCCTGGTCTCGGTGGGGATCCACCGGAAGATCTTTCGAAGCATGCGCAGGGTGTTGAAGCATGAAGATGAGACGGCGTTGACTTGTCTGGTCATCGAGAGGGAGGAGTCCAGGATGAAGCCTAGGTTGCAAGCGTGGTCCGTTGGCTTGGGGGTGGCTCCCAGGGCGGGGGGCCACCAGGAGTCGTCCCAGGCGGATGGTGATGATCCCAGGATGAGGACCTCCGTCTTGTCTGAGTTCAGTTTCAGGCGGCTGTTCTTCATCCATTCGGCGACGTCTTTCATCCCTTCGTGTAGGCTGGCTCTGGCGGTGTCCGGGTCGCTGGTGAGGGAGAGGATCAGCTGGGTGTCGTCGGCGTAGGTGATGATCTTGAAGTTGTGTTGACGTGCGATGGTTGCGAGGGGGCTCATATAGACGTTGAAGAGGGTGGGGCTGAGCGATGACCCTTGTGGAACTCCGCAGATGACTTCGGTGGCCGCTGACCGGAACGGGGGGAGGCGGACTCTCTGGGTTCTTCCGGCGAGGAATGAGGTGATCCACTCCAGGGCCTTCTCCTGGATGCCGGTGTTGTTCAGGCGCTGTACCAGGGTGCGGTGGCAGACAGTGTCGAACGCTGCGGAGAGGTCCAGGAGGATGAGGGCCGCAGTTTCCCCATTGTCCATTAGGGATCTGATGTCGTCTGTGGCTGCGATGAGGGCGGTCTCCGTGCTGTGGTTGGCTCGGAAGCCGGATTGCGAGTGGTCGAGGGATCCGTTGGTCTCGAGGAAGGCAGCTAGCTGTCTGTTGACGGTCTTCTCGATGACTTTGGCAGGAAACGGGAGGAGCGAGATGGGGCGGTAGTTCTTGAGGTCGGAGGGGTCTGCAGTTGGTTTCTTCAGCAGGGCACTGATCTCGGCGTGTTTCCAGCACTCCGGGAAGGTGGCGGTGTTGAAGGAGGCGTTGACGATGTCACGGAGGTGGGGTGCGATGATGTGGTCGGCCGTGTTGAAGATGTGGTGTGGGCAGGGGTCCGTAGGGGATCCGGAGTGGATGGTGTTCATTGTGCGTGTTGTGTCTTCGGTGCTGACTGGGGTCCAGGTGCAGAGGGTGGCGGTGGGGGGCATCGGTTCGGTGGTGGGGTTTGTGGTTGGTGGGCCGAAGCTGTTGTGAATGTTGGCGATCTTGTCGTGGAAGAAGGCTGCGAGGGAGTCGCAGAGGTCTTGCGAGGGAGTGATGTCATTGTTTTCGGGGTTGGAGAGCTCTTTGACGATGTTGAAGAGTTCCTTGCTGTTGTGGGTGTTGTTGTCCAGTCGTTCCTTGAAGGCTGTCTTCTTTGTGGAGCGGATCAGTTGGTGGTGTTTGCGGGTGGCGTGTTTGAGGGCCGTCATGTTGTCTGTGGTCTGGTTGGTGCGCCAGGTGTTCTCCAGGGAGCGGCAGTTCTTCTTGGAGGTGATGAGCTCGTCGGTGAACCAGGAGGCTTTCTTGCTGCTGCGTCTGCTGGGGGGGTTCTTCTTCAGTGGTGCGAGGGCGTCTGCGCAGTTGGTGATCCACTGTGTGAGGTTGTTGGCGGCTTCGTTGGGGTCCGTTGAGCTGGTGGGGGGGTTCTGGCTGAGGAAGGTGGTGAGCTGGTCGCCGGTGATCTTGTTCCAGCTCCTGCGGGTGGTTTGTTGAGGGTGGTGGTGGGTCGTCGTTTTACTGAAGCTGAAGTGGACGCAGCTGTGGTCAGTCCACTGGAGATTGGTGGAGTGGCTGAAGGTGACATATTTGCTGGATGAGAAGACTGGGTCAAGCGTGTGGCCGGCGTGGTGGGTAGGGGTGGTTACCAGTTGCTTGAGTCCGAGGTTGGCCAGGTTGTCCAGTAGAGCAGTGGTGTTGCGGTCCTTGTCGTCCTCCAGGTGGAAGTTGAGGTCCCCCAGGAGGATGTAGTCGGTGGAATTGATGGCGTGGGGGCTTACGAAGTCTGTGATGTCTTCGCTGAACTGTGTGCGTGGTCCCGGTGGTCTGTAGATGAGGGTGCCTCTGAGCGTGGTCTTGGGGTTGGTGTGTATCTGGAAGTGGAGGTGTTCGGCGGAGGTGAAGGTGTCATCGGAGTTGGTCGTGATGCGGATGGTGTTCTTGTGGATGATGGCGATGCCTCCTCCTGTCTGGTTGACGCGGTCCCTCCTGGTGATTTTGTAGCCTTCTGGGACGGCGATGGCGACGTCGGGTGCTGAGGAGGCGTTCATCCAGGTTTCCGTCAGGAAGGCGATGTCTGGTGCTGTCGAGTCGAGGAGGTTCCAGAGTTCGACGGCATGCCTGTGAACGGAGCGGGTGTTGAGCAGGATGCACATCAGGTGTTTGTTGCTGGGGCTCGGTTTAGTAGGTGCAGTGTTGGGTCGTAGGCTGGTGAAGCGGCAGGTCAGGCAGGTGAAGGGTCCGTGGGTGCGTCTCGGGGTGGCTCGGTAGCAGGCGGTGTTTCGGCCGGCGTTGAGTGCGTGGAGTGTTCTGGCATCGTAGCTGTGCAGGGTGTGCTGGCGAGGGCGAGGACAAGGGGGTCTGGCGCTGGGCGCGGTCCAGGCGCGGTCGGGCGCAGACGGGCTTACCTTTGGCGCACCTTCGGCGCTCAGTCGGTGCTCCCGCTGCGCGCGTCTGCTGTGCGGTCGCTCTGGGGGCGTCATAAGTAAGGAGCCGGGAGGGAGGAGCAGCTGGGTGGCGGGAGCGGTCCGGCGAATGGAATCACAGGGGGGCGGGGCCGCAGGGAGTCAGCGGCGGGAAATCCCAGGAGCAGCGAGCGAAGGAATCTGCAGGCAGGAGGCGGCAAAGGCAGGCAGGAGTGGCAGCAGTGAGTGGGGCGACCAAGCCCTGTGGAGGGCTGAGCAGTCACACTCTGTGGTCCCCTACGGTCCCCTTAAGTAAGGAGCCGGGAGGGAGGAGCAGCTGGGTGGCGGGAGCGGTCCGGCGAATGGAATCACAGGGGGGCGGGGCCGCAGGGAGGCAGCGGCGGGAAATCCCAGGAGCAGCGAGCGAAGGAATCTGCAGGCAGGAGGCGGCAAAGGCAGGCAGGAGCGGCAGCAGTGAGTGGGGCGACCAAGCCCTGTGGAGGGCTGAGCAGTCACCCCTCAGGAGACAGGAGATGATGTCTCTAATAATGTATCAACTTGTGTGTAACATGTGTTAGATGTACTTTCCCAGGACGCGAACAATGAAGACACTGACTGGAGATGAAAATCCAACAAATTTGTTATCTGATGAGCCGGATGATGAGAACATCGTAAAGTGGACCAATCAACTTTGTGCGAAGAGCGAAATATTAGAATTCATAGATTTGGTATGGAAATATTATTGGATAGTGTATAAATGTATGATTGACTGACCAATGAGGAATTAGGGGATAGTTTAGGTGACTTTCATATAACAATGTGACACAGGAAAGTTAGACAGATGATGAGACCAGAGATCTAGAGTGACTTTGGAGAAGAAGAGATTTGAGATTCTGTCATTGGGCTAATACTCACTGACTGAGAGCCTGATGTTTTGCTGATCGATTGATGACCTGAGGACGAATTCTGATTCTGCTTGCTGTCCTATACCATGGATAGGTAGATATTGCAATGCTACTGAATTGCATCTTTATGCCTTTTCTTTCTAGGTATCAACTGCGCTGTTTATCGTACACTTGTTTACCATGTAAGAAACTAACTGTCGAACCTGACTTATCATGGTCGCTTATATCTCCTGACTAGAGATACACACTACTTTTGGACTAATCCAGCAATGCATTTATTATAAATACATCATCTATGGGACCGCATAGCACGTTGGATAATGTGAATAGACATACATTTCTTGCCTTGAAAAAGTCAATCTGATGAAACTGGTGTCAGCTGTTTTTGCATACTCCTTGTTATTTTCTTCAATCATGGAAGAATAAAAAAGTTCTGAACTGTCAAGTGAGACTACTCAAGACTCGTCATTTCTGATTGGACTATAAAAACAAAATGGGGTGTGCCGTGGTATTTTGAACATTGGACTTTCTGGGGTGTGTCTGCCTTCAACAGCCAGTCGTCGAGGTAGGGGAAGACTGAAATCACTGACCTGTGCAGATAAGGTGCAACCACCGCCATCACTCTCGTGAACATCTGAGGGGTGCTGGTAAGGCCGAAGGTGAGCACGGTAAACTGAAAGTGCTCGTGACCTACCACGAATCATAGGTGACTCCTGTGGGAAGGCAAGACGGGGAGATGAAAATAAGCGTCTTGCAAATCCAACATCACTATCCAGTCTCCTGGGTCCAAGGCAGAAAGAACCAGAGCCCAGGTAAGCATTTTTAACTTCTCCTTCCAGAAGAAGGGATTGAAGGTCCTGAGGTCGAGGATACGACATAAGCCCTTGTCTTTTTTGGGTACCAGAAAGTAGCAGGAATAACAACTACCACCTACTTCTGGCTCAGGAACCCTACCTATGGCCCCCTTGTCCAAGAGAGCTGCAACTTCCTCGCCGAGAAGTGCCAAATGATTTTCCATCAGGTGGCCAAAAGATGGAGGCATGAGTTGGAAAATGGGTTATTGGTAGGGCAGGTAGGTACCTACACCTAGCAACAAGCCACTAACCTCCACATAGGTACAGTTAGGTCTCAGTAAATTAATCCCAGCTCTACCCTTGGTAGCTTGGCATCGAGCGTCAAGGCTTAACTTAGGAGACAAAGTGTAAAGCATTCAAATATCACAAAACAGTAATTAAATAAAACACAGGAAACAGTTTAAAAATCCAAAACCAATTTATAAAAATAGCTTATATTTTTATCTTTAAAATGACACAAAAACGATTAAAATCGGTTCAGGGGAACCGGAGATATGAATTTTTAAAGTATTATTATTTTCTAGCGCTTAGAAACAAAAAGCGCCAATCGGGTCATCTGGTTGCACCAGGACCGGGGCAAAGTCAAACTTTCAGGCCGACCGCGATGGAGCCCTGCTCGGCTACAAGTCGCGGGTGGCCTCGGTTAAAAAGTTACCTTCTGACTTAGTCTCTTTTTTGATGTTTTTCTTCACCGGGACGAACCTGCCAGTTGAATCCGACCTCCTGGAGCCCTTGTCCGGATACACGAAGTCGGTTTCCTCGGTGGTGATTTTTACCTTCGGACTTAGTCGTTTTTTCGAGATGAAAATCCTTCGACCGGGGTAAACCTGGATCTTGATCCGACGTCCATGGAACCCTTCTCGGATACGATGGCTGGGAGGTCCCGGTCAACTTTTTACGTTCGGACTTAGTCTCTTTTTTGGATGTTTTTCTTTACCGGGACGAACCACGAAGTCAGGCCGGGTCGCGGTTGAGGCAAGCCGGCTAGAATTTCCGCGGCGGGTCGGTCCCTCTCTGGAGCTTTTTTCCAAAAATTCTCAAATCTTTTCCAAACTTCTGGGGCTTCACCCAGATGTTCTTTTAAGGTTCTTTTGGGGTCCACAGCTCACCCCAAGGGTCCAGAAGTTCTGTGATGGTCCTTGGGGGTGCGGACTTCAACTCCCAGAATGCACCTGGCGCAAACTCCTTTTTGGCCACTGGACAGTGGTCAGCTGGTCGCTTTCTTCAGGAGTTGGTGCAGGGGACTCTGGTTTAGCAATTTTTCACCTGTAGCAAACAGGGAGTCCCTCCTTGAACCAGTTGAAGCCAGGCAAAGTCCTTCTTGTGGTGAAGCCCAAGTGTGCAGCTGGTGCAGTCCTTCTGAGTGCAGGGTCCAGGTGCAGGCCAGGGGTCCAGCAGGGCAGTCCTTCTTCTTCTTTAGTTCCTTTCTTGTTGAATTCTGGAGGGGATCTGAGGTGTGGCTGCAGGTCTGCCAGTTTTATCCTTGCTCCTGGGTGAAAAGCAGGGGGGCCCTGGTTCTCCAATCAGGGACAGGGTCGTCCCCCTGTGATGACCACTTCCTGGGAAGTGTGGCAAAAATCCATCCCAGAAGGCAACAGTCTCTAAAAATCCAACATGGATGAATCTGATTTTTGAAGGTTACATCTGGCTGAGCCCACCCACTGGTGTGGCTAAAAATCATAAACACACCCCTCTCCTGCCCTCTCCTAATCTAATCAAGGGGCACCTAATTGTCTGGGGTTGCAGGATGTGGGGGTGTTGCTGGGTGCTGCAAATGTCCTTCTCTGCCTTTGAAGACCAGTTTGGCAGCCCTCCCCCTTCCTGCCTCACCATCTGCTGAGGGGAGATTCTCTCCCCCAAGCACATTCCTTTGTGTGAAGTCAGGCCACTTCACACCTCATCAAGGTAGCCTGGCAGAAGCTGCTGCAGGCTGGCCAATCAGAGCACAGCAGCAAAAACAATGCAGAGCTGAAATTGGCAACTTTTTAGGTAAAGTCTAAACTTTTTACCTGGACAAATTATATTAAATCCAACAACTGGAAGTTGTAGGATTTATTACAACAATTAATTTGATACCAAATTCTTGGTATGCAACATTTAAGGAGACTTTAAAATTTAAAATAAAGTCTGCCCATTCTAGCCTATGAAGGCCATTTACTTCAATGAGGGAAAAACGAATTTGGCTGTTTTTACCTAACCAGGGCTTATAAATCTATTTTTATAAAGTCCCTGCTTATAGTTACATGGCACCCAGCCCTAGGGGCACATAGGGCACACCTTAGGGGTGACTTATATGTAAACATAAGGTAGTTTAAGACTTTGGAAGTACCTTTAATTCCAAAGTCGAATTTGCATATAACTTTAATTTAAAAGCAGCCAGCAAGGCAGGCTTGCTTTTAAAATGACACTGGGCACCTCAGCAATGCACCTAGGTGTGCACCACCTATGCTGTGGTCCCTAAACCTACATGCCCTACCATATACTAGGGACTTATAGGTAGGTTAACTTAGCCACTTATAATTAGCCTAATTTGCATATCCATTTTACACAGAGCACAGGCCCTGGGACTGGTTAGCAGTACCCAGGGCACCATCAAAGTCAGGAAAACACCAGCAAAAAGAGGAAAATGGGGGCAAAAAGTTATGGGGCCTCTGCAATCAGCCCTGTTTTCTCACACATGACTGGAGGGGAATTCTTGAAGGAGAGGGAGTTGCCCCTTTGGACGATCTGCAAAACCCACCTGTCTGTCTTGAGGGATTCCCAGTGGGCCAGATGATGGCATATCCTGCCGCCAACTGGACAGAAGTGGGGGGACGGAGTAGGAAGGTTTGGAGGCTGCAGCTGGAGGAGTGGACTGGGCAGACCTCTGGTTTCCTGTCCCATGAGCCCATGGGATTCTGTGTCACTGGCCATGCAGAGGCTGAACTGCATGCGTGACACGGTGGCTGGGGAAGGGTGTGTGACAGGAAGCCCCTCCCGTGGCCACAAAAGGTGGACGGTTGGGGGCAAAGGGCAGTGGAAAGTCTGAGGAACCAAGCCGCAGCCCGGGAGTCCTTAAATCTCTCCAGCGCTGAGTCTGCCTGATCTCCAAAGAGATGAGAGCCATCAAAGGGCATGTCCATGAGGGTCTGCTGGACATGCCTTGAAAAACCAGAAGTTCTCAACCAACCATGACTTTGTAATGCCATAGTTGATGCAACCGATCTACCTAGAGAGTCAGTCATGTTTAACCCACATCGTATGGTGAACTTGGCCGCATCTCTCCCATCGGCAACAGTCTGGGAGACGATCGCACGGGCCTCCTCTGGGATTTGTGGCAGAACGTGTGCCACCGTGTTCCACAAGGAGTGGGTATAACGGCCTAAGAGGCATGCAGCGTTCACCGTCCGCAATGCCAGACTTGAGGAAGAAAACATCTTCTTAGCAAGATGGTCCAGTCTTATCCGGGGGAGCTGAAGGAAATGCACCAGATGACGAAGATGTCTGAATGACTAAGCTTTCAGGCGTTGGGTGTTCGGTCAGGAATTTATGGTCATTTGGAACAGGCCGATGGCGGCAAGCGATTGCCCTTTTCACAGAAGCCTCTGTGCTGGGTTTGGACCAGGTACCAAAATGGACATCGTGAGGGCTTCATTGAATGGAAGGAGAGGATCTGAAGCAGATGTTCCGGGCTGAAGCACTTCTGTCAGGAGATTAGTCCTGATTGCAACAATAGGCAGTTCAAGGCCAAGGGCCTTGGCTGTCCTATCGACCACCATGGAGTAAGAAGCTCCCCCCGCCGTAGCCGCAGTAGGAGGAGACAGCATGGCAGTGTCTGGAGAGGTATCATGACCACTGGCCTCACCCAATTCATGATCCCAGTCCATGTTTGGGTCTTCTTGCTGGTGTTCATAAGGGTCCAGTGACCCCTCCAACCCTTCCTCACCTTCATAACCATAGAAAAAAGGGTCTGACTCAAACCTGGGCAGCTAAGCCCTATTGAAGCCAGAAGCTGCATAGGCCGATGCTGTTCCAGCTCTGAGTCGCTGAGGATCAGAATCTGGTCAATGTCGATTGTGGACCTAACCAACATTGGAAGCATCGGCGACTTTGCCGGTGCCGGTAAAGCTCTGAGTGGTGCAACAGGCGCTGGTGTGGAATCGGACACAGATCCGGAAGGACTCTAGGTGGCAGGAGCCCCCCACCGACTCCTCAGGCCCAGAAGGCACTGCAGGGGAATCAGACTGTCGCGTGGGCTCTCATTATCCTAAATGAGACTACTGGATTTCTAGGCAGCAGGATCGATAACGGTGTGGGGGACTGAGTCTGACCCACGTGTAAGGAACTCTGTCACCATAAATCCGGTTGTTGCTCCGGCTAACTAGCAGTGCCTCATTTCTCCCATGGGGAAGAGATGATTGGGCAGCCGAGCGCATGACATCTTTGGAACTTCTCAGGGAAGTCGTGGTCACTCAGATCCAAACCAACTCTCTCATTTACAATATGGTCTCATATACAAATGACAAAAGACAGTATAAGTTTTATATAATGTTTTAATAAAACAACTGTATTTTAGAAAATAAGGCGTGAGCCGCAATAACCAGAACAATACAACATAGTAGGATTGAGATAGTCACCAGGAGAGTAAAACATAAGAATAAAGCTATCATAATTCCTAACAATTTCTACTCTCCCTTTGCTTGTTCTATTTAGAGCACAGCATGTTAAGCTTCTAGCTTGCCTTTCTGAATCACTAGGGAACATACGCCCTCATACCTGAGCAAAGGCCTGTGATCTGGTTCAGCATCTGCAACGAGGCAGTCAGCGTCTAGTTGTGGTTCCCTGGTCGGAATCTCCCTCTTGCATGTATTGGGACAAGGAAGTGATTTTATAACTAACATGTCGTCGTGATCACAAAATGTCCCTACGCAGGAATGCCAAATCTAAACTCCTACCACGTCTATCGGCAATGTACCAGACTGTATCCTTGACCGAAGCACAGAGTGAACTTCAGTGCTGAAGTAGGCAAAACAGTGTGATATGAATAATAAACAATACCGTAGAACTGGCTATTTTGTAAAATAACAGTACGAAGCCTAATAAAAAGCATTTAGAGCAAAGTGCACAGAGGCTCTAAGCTGTCAGCAAATGAATAAAATACATTTAGGGCAAAGTGCACAAAGGCCTAAAGCCTGAAGCTAATGCGCAAAATAGACGTAAAACTAACCACACTACACCCTCCCCTTGTCGGTAGCAAGTGGTTCCAATAATATAAAAATATGCCCCAAATAAAAACACCATATTTCGACAAGATGAGAAGACAACAAAGTCATAAATTCAGGAAACATGTGACCATAGAGCGAAATTCAATATAGTGTCAATTTAGTCGGAAGGGAAAAAAATTCAATAGTCAGACAGAAGCAATAGAACGTAGGAGCTCCTCCACTTCGAGATATGTTAAGATCGGAAGATCCACGCCACAAAGTACCATGGAGCAGGTGTGTTCCAAAGCCCCAAAATCACTCTGGGCGGCACCCCGTGCAGGGCCAAGGAAAGAGACAATACCATCTTCCTCCAGGAAGGGAATCTCATAATCCGCCTCACGAAGCAAACGCAACCGTAGTGCACAAGTCTGGGAATGAGCCCTAATCGGGAACATCAACAGATCAGGATCGACCACTGGAGAGCGCTGCAGCGAGAGACAGAAAGCCAGTGCATGTTCAAACGAGCACCAAAGGCACTGAAACACGGGCTGTACACAATCCAAAACCGGTCTGAATGACAGAGACCAGTCACACTCCAAATGACCCAGGAGTGTAGCTCCAAAACACTGCATCATGAGTTCACGACACAGCTGTGCTGACGGGAGAAGCAATATAGGATCTCGTCGTGGCGGGACAGCCATTGCGAAAAAATAGCAACAATAGCAAAACTCCAGCCAATAAAGCCAAAGTAATCGGGAAACCCCCAAAAATGCTTCCGAAAATAGAGTGTATAGCCGAAGGTATCAAACCGAATATGGAAGAGAAGGTGTGAGTGAAACCAACACCAACGGCTTTAAAAAAATGAGCAATACCAGCAGTGCTGGATGCACTAAATATACGTTCCACAAGTTCACCGAAGTGACTTGGAAAGTTAGTATTCAAAAGGGACTGTATCTCCGCCGATGACCTTGCCACTTGAAGTGCGTAGGTCTCGCTAGCAGATGTAAGGGCCACATGCTTTTGAAACAATAAAGCATTCAGCCTACTCAACTTGTCGAAATCAACCTTGGAAGTAGCAATATGAGGCCAGATGTCCGCTACCTCCCTAATTTCAGTTGGGGGAAACAACACATTCCCGCAGCACGTAACGGCCTTGTTGACGACAACAACATAAACTATTCCGGCACGCATGCCACAGCAGCGTTCGCTGTTAAGAACAATGTAACTGCCGTTAGAAAGCACCTGGAAAGTGTTTTTAATTACCGGGACTGGAACTCCCTTCAGATAACAAGCTAAGTTAGCAATCGAAGCATTACACCCTCCGTGCAAGGACAGCTGTTTACAAACCATGGAATGGCTGACAGAAGCTTCGCATTCGCTACCGCTAAGAAAAACCTCCCTCAAACCATTAACACATCTGTACTGAAAGGGAAGCTCCCACACCTCGTGTATGTAACCGTCACCCAATGGTTCATATCTACCCACCGGAATGTGCTTCAAACAAGAAGTAAATTGCAGAGTGGAGATAGGCAAATTAATAACCCCAGGAATCAAGCACTCAGCTGACGGAATCTCAGCCACCGAGAAAGGCAGTTTCTCCAATTTTTCAATATTTAACATAACATACGTCGCTTCCTTCTTAGCCATCAATTGTTGTTGACAAGTTAAATTAAAGGAGATAAAGATCTCTCTGGCACGAATGTGCTGCCATGGAACGCGACCCGCCTTCAAGGTCTGAAGAGTCCAACCCAGCTGCATGATAGATCGTGTCTGACTCTGCCCATGATATAAAGAAGACATGTCTGATTTTATAATGTCAATAGCAGAAGAAACAATGCTGTCAATCGTGTAAACGCGGTCAGAAAGGGTATGCATGCCATTATCAACAACAGACAAAGGGCCTCATTCGAAAGACCGCGGAGGCCATTCTGGCTTTCCCGCTGGGCTGGCGGGCGACCGCCAGAAGGCCGCCCGCCAGCCCAGCGGGAAACCCCCTTCCCATGAGGAAGCCGGCTCCGAATGGAGCCGGCGGAGTGGGAAGGTGCGACGGGTGCAGTTGCACCCGTCGCGAATTTCAGTGTCTGCTAAGCAGACACTGAAATTCTTTGTGGGGCCCTCTTACGGGGGCCCCACGACACCCCATACTGCCATCCTGTTCCTGGCGGGCGAACCGCCAGGAACAGGATGGCGGTATGGGGTGTCAGAATCCCCATGGCGGCGGAGCAAGCTGCGCCGCCATGGAGGATGCCATAGGGCAGCGGAAAACCGCGGGAGACCGCCGGTTTTCCCTTTCTGACCGCGGCCAAACCGCCGCGGTCAGAATGCCCTTGAGAGCACCGCCAGCCTGTTGGCAGTGCTCTCGTGGTCGTTGGCCCTGGCGGTCAATGACCGCCAGGGTCAGAATGACCCCCAAAGTCTGCAGCAGATTTTCCTGATCAATCTGTTTTAATCGGGCTGCAGCCTCCTGTTGGGAAAGTTTCCAAAACTCATTAGATACTTCGTATAAGAACCTTTTCCCCTGCGGCACCTTGGGACCTGATAAGAAATCTTGTAAATCAGTACAATTAGACAGTAACTTGAGATGTGACTTAACCGCATCCAGCGTGGAGTACTTCAACCATTGTTGACAAAGCTTCCCCACGCTGTATGTAGTTATTATATCAGCATGTTCTGGTGAAATGTAACGAGGGTCTGCCCTACTAGTCCTGAACCCCCCTGAAGAGGTGACAAAGCGTTGATGACACTGATTGGTGTCTACAGGCCACAATAACCACCCGCCCGGATGTAACGATGAAGCGTTAAGCGTACCATTCTGGACCCAATGCGTAAATTCACGAAAAGTAGCATTCACATAGTGCTGCCAATTATTTAATTTGGAAGGGACAGGTATACTAGGCAAAGTCAACTCTCTAATCGACGCCAAGCCCAAACAACTAGTCTGTTGTACTGTGTCATTGAGGAAAATCATTTGCACAGGGATAATGCACGCTCTAAATAATGTATCCCTGCCTTGCATCTGCCAATTTTTCGTACCCCAAACACTTTTCAAATCAACAGTCTTCAACCAGTATTCATATCCCTCGACCGAAAGTTGAGATACAAACGAATTTGAATATAGTAATTTAGTATCGGTCAATAAAATTTGCTTATTAGAATACGGTGCAACTTTAAAATAGTAAGACTTAGCATTCCGCTGATCATGCCCAGAAAAATATGCAAATTTATCATTATACGTTTTCGAACTCCCTTGTGGAGGAGTCGAGCAATGTTCCCGTTGCACATAATTAAATATGGACTTAGGGCTACTAGCTTTGTGAATGAAGTGGTGTCCATAATAGTTGTAGCAAAACATGTCACCATGATTATCTCTAAATTGGTAAGCATCCTCATCGTCATAGACAGTATAATATTGCAAATCCTTCAGCATAGAATCTACCGTCTTCACATCCCAATCATCAGAAACAATGCCTGGTATAACAATATCATTAATTGATAACTTGAGGACATAAGGTATTTGAATCAATTCAGTGGGACCATATATATCAAACATTACTTTATCCCACACAATACCATCCGGAATTGGTATTGCAGAAATGTTCATATTGGGCAAGTCTCTTCGAACTATATGAGAAGAAAAATGTGGTCTCAACACAGTCTCCACGTGCTCAATGTCTGATCGATCAGGAAGAAAATGACCATGTATTACGAGAAAAAAAGTAACCACAAATCCCAACCATAAAAAAAGAGTCATTACAGCCATAAATAGCCACAAATAGTTCCAAGGAATAACAAAATATGTACGTTTAAGCCAACTCAGTAGCTTACGTGGACCTCGGACAGAAGACAGCGATGACGAAGAGCTGGATACAGCCGCATCCGCGTTGTTGAAGCAGCCAGAGGCAGTTCTCGCAAAAGGTGCAACCGTGAACAAAGAAGCAGATGGAGGCTCTCTCCTAGGCACGCTATAAATCACATGTTCAGAAACATCAGTAGAACGTACAGCAACTTGATCAAAAGATTCCATATTAATCGTTGACTGTGGAACAATCGCAAGATCATCTTCCACCCTCCCCAAGCTCAGAGAGGAAACAGCGTCGGTGCAAATCACCTGCAGCAGGACTTCTTCCCCAGTAGTGAGAGGGATGCCGGAACTACTGGGTGTCCCTCTTGGTCTGCTGTGCATAATCGGCCACATGTTGTAACTTGACATTATCAATGGAAACAAAACGATTTCCTTTGGCCCCTTGCAGCGGCGGTAAAATCACAGTTCTCGTGCCGCTCACCCCTAACACCGGGACAGGTGCTCGATAAGAAGGACCAAATTCTTTCTTTACTGCGACCTTTTCACGCACTAGATCCCCAATCCTGGGTATCCAACCAGTAGGTGTTACTGGCTCATCCTTAATTCCTGAGGAGGCAGCACTCGCAGAAGAGTTATCTTCACGGAATTGTTGTAAATCCTGCAAAACAGTGACACGATCATTTATGTCAAAGGGCGTATCTGCCGCCTCCACACCAGGACCATCTAGATCAGGAACATACATTCGTGTTCCAAACAGGCACTCATATGAAGTACGACCCCCCAGTGACCTTCTAGGCAAGTTATTAAGTGCTCTCTGTACTCCATACAGGTGGGCTGGCCAACTACGACCCGTACCTATAACCCT
Source organism: Pleurodeles waltl (assembly GCF_031143425.1). NCBI lineage: Eukaryota > Metazoa > Chordata > Amphibia > Caudata > Salamandridae > Pleurodeles > Pleurodeles waltl. Next base: position 306,628,954 of record NC_090450.1, on the reverse strand, counting down.
GGCCGTTAAGGATTGCTTTAAATCACGATTTAAACGCTCCACAACAGAATTTCCCTCGGGATGAAATGGAGACGAGAATTGGAGCTGGACCCCCAACGAAGCCATGGTGTCCCTGAATGCCTTAGAGGCAAAAGCAGGGCCCTGGTCCGAATGAAAAGCCGCAACTGCAAATGTATCGACAAAGATACGCAAATCTTTAATAACAGTCCGAGCGTCAGCCGAGCGCTGTGGCCAGACGCACACAAATCTGGAGCACGAATCTACAGCAACCAATATGTATTTGTATGCACTATCTGGTGCCAGTGGACCACAATGGTCCAAGTACACACACTGTAATGGTCTGTTTGAAATCAGAAGGGGCGTCTGCTGTGGGCGTCTAGCCGATGACGCTTTAATTTGTTGACAGACGTCACAACAAAGGACATACTGCTTCGTCTCTCTATAGAGACCAGGCCACCAGTAACGGGCCTGTAAAAGTGAAATCGTGGCAGCCACACCAGCATGTGCAGATGCCACCCCTTCATGTGCTGCAGAAATTAATCGAGGTCTCTCAACTTTATTTGGTAATTCACGTACACCAATGCCAGGAATATTAACAACAGCATTTAGCGCACCACTCAAGCAGTAACTATATTTAGAAGGAAATCCTTTAGGGAACGGCGTGCCATCAGCCGTAGCCTTTATGGCAGCCGAAATCTCTGTGTCTGGTTTGGAACTCGAACGAGTCACTGCGGCTACAGTGGCGACAGCCATTGCCGACTTTGCAGCTTCATCAGCCAAAGTATTCCCAGCAACGTGTATTCCAACGCGCTGGTGTCCAAGTGTATGTACAACATGGACTTTAGGAAGCGTTTCTTTCAGACCCGCAACCTTACCCCACAACAATTTATGTTTAATGGTGTTGCCTTTAGAATCTCTAAACCCATTCATTTTCCAATAGTGCAGATATTCATTGAAAGATTGCACACAGTAGTAGGAGTCACAGACCAGCAAGGTCAATATCGCCGGCTCTGCATGCTCCAACGCTAACAAAAGAGCTTTGAGCTCAGCCAGCTGCGCCGTGCAATCCCCCAAGGTTTTAGTATAAGTATGTCGGGGGCAGAAGACTTCCCCCTCCATAGTCCCGCTCACCACCGCACATGCAGCAGAATACTGTTGTTTAGTCCCAACCGCTGGTTGCGCAGAGCCATCGGTATACATGACCACTTCATATTGGTCAATAGGCAATGTGCCAGCAGGAACTGGGTACTCTATTTCATATTGAAGAAATTCTTGAGTCTGCAGCTTAGGGTCAAATATGTAATCCACATCAGTGACTGTCAAAGACGTAGCCCATTGTATCCACCGCGGGTGTAAAGCTTTCGAATTAGGAACACTCGCTTTTGTAACAGCCTCTAAGGCCGGAATCGGGGAAACGACAATGATGCGTTGGCCCTGGGCAAGCGGTCTTTCTTTGATCACAGCCATCTGTACTGCAGTGAGAATTTTCTCAGTCTGTGCAAAACGTTGTTCTGCAGCAGAATACAAGTGGGACTTGTATGCTATCGGGACTGTCTCCCCTTCATTAAAGGTGACATACGTAAATCCAAGAGCCCCAGGAATCACCCTGATGACCAAATGTGTTTTATTGTCCCGTGTGTGTAAGTGTTTAACCGCTAAGAGATCAGTCTGCAACTCTCGCAGTATGTGTGTATGCTCAATCGTCCAAAATCTACTTGAAAAATTCGGGCGAATCAGTTCATATAAAGGTTTTATACGTGTAGCATAATCAGGAATGTAAGTTCTGCCAAAATTCAGAAACCCCAATAATGACTGAAGCTTCCGAACCGTATTAGGAGGCTGCAATAAAGCACATTTCTCCAAAAAATGTGGTGCCAGGCTCCTGCCCTCACTCGATAACTCATATCCCAGGAAAATAACACTGAGGAAGGCAATCTTTGACTTCTTAAAATTAAACTTATAGCCAATATCAGCAAATCCCACAACAATGCGTGATACGCGGCTGAGATGTTGTAGAATCTCATCGTCCGTTAAATATATGTCATCAACATATGATAACGCCTCAGGGTCCAACTCGTGTAGAAGTTCAGTCACACGAGCCGAAAACAGACCTGGGCTATTCTTATACCCCTGAGGTAAACGACAAAAAAATTTCTGAGAGCCAAACGCACTGAAACTGGTATAGTCCCGACTTTCGGGCGCTATATTCTGGCAGAAAAATCCATTCGAGATATCCAATGTTGTTTTGTATTTTTTACGCACTATATTATTCATAAGCGCATGCGTGTATGACTATTCAAATGTCTGTAATCCACCACTATCCTATAGGAATGGTCTGGTTTAGCAACCGGAAATAAGGGATTATTCATCGGCGAGACACAAGGCTCAATCACACCTTGGTACTCCAATTGTGTAATAATTTTCCTAACGGATGCCCTTGCTTCAAATTTAATAGGATATTGCGGTTGTGGCTGAGGTTCGCCCTTTATTGGAATGACATGATAAGGTGATTGTTTATCCCACCCCACATTATTTCTATATAGGGCGGGGGCTTGTGCTAGAGCCCATGATTTACTGTAGGACTCCGCTAGTTCTCTCGGAACAAGTGGTGAAAAGGAAGGCGTAATAATCTCCTCCCCAACCGGACAGTTGCGAACAAAGTCAGGTGGCCAATCTTGTTCGGCCAACAGGACATCATATGATTTTACCACATGGTCCCAAAAGATGGCGTGTACAATGCGGTAAATGTCCCCTTCTAATCGTAGAGTTACTAGATATACTCGATCAGGATCAGAGACTCGCATATCCGCCGTCTCGACTTGTATGAAGTCATCAGTTGCTTTCACCTCCAGATGCTCTAGAAGACTCCGGCGAACTATTGTGACCTCCGCCGCGCTGTCTAACAGTGCTAACGCCCATGTCTTGTTCGTCAAGAGAAATCTCTTCTTGAGCGGCATGTCTAACAGAGACCGCTGCCACTTTTTTCTTTTTAAATTGTTGCTTTTGTTGCAGCGGTTTCTCTTCTTGTTTAACAGAAACCTCCGCTGAGCGTTGCGAATCCTGTCTTGGTTTCACGTACTCCGTCCTCCGCTCTGACAGCCCACCTCTCTCACTTCTCTTCTCAGAGGAGTCCTGAAAGGAACGAGATTGGCGTGTATCAGTATATTGATATCTATCAGGCGTCTTCAAATTATCTCTATTTCTGAGATTATACCTATTCTGCGGGGTCTCCGGTTGCGGAGACTGTCCCCCATCTTTTTTAGGTGTTTGCTGTTTCTTTTCCCAGCGCTTTTTTGCACCCTCAGGTTGCTGTTGTTTGCATTATCCTTATTATTTTTACCCTGCAATTGTGGTTTCTGTGGTCGAGCCCCCAGGCTATCACGACCAATACTAGAATACGTTTCTGCTATAATTCTCGGAAGTTCCCGCTCCTGATTAATCTGCGGAACGTCCCGAAGACGCATTCGCACTGCTAGTGCTACAGCCTCCCCCTTGAGATTACTCAAAATAATAGAAGAAACCGCATCAAAATTACCCATCAATTGCATGCCTAAATCCAAGCCAGGGGCAGCCCCATATTCATCCTGAATTTGTTTAAGCACCTCCGGCAAATTAGCCAAAGTCAGTGTACCGTGTGCTGTAGTGTAGAGTGCGGCAAACACTGTGCCCCAAGTATTACAAAGGTCCACCGTAGGAACCATCCCATACGGCAAACACATCGTCAAAATTCTATGCTTATCCTGAGGTCCCGTATGGGGAAATACTGCTTCCAGCGTATTCATTTTTTGCGCCAGCCACAATGGAGTCTCCTCACGTTTAGCCGGTACCTTACCCATACCTGAGTGTACAGTGGCCGGATTTATTCCCGGTACCACCGCTTGTGGGTGTGCTGGAGCAGCACGCGCTGCATTAGTATTTAATGTCTGCATCACAAACTGAACTAGTCGTCTGTACGTTGCAGTTAATTCCATATATAAACAACGCACTTCAGCCACTGCCACATTTGCCACTCCAGGATATGGTGTATATGTAGTCAATAAAGGCCAGGTCGGACCATCATTACTCAACAGACCTAACCTTACTGGTGTTACTGAGTGTGGGAGGGCGCCATCAAGCCAATTATGGTGTTCTTGATAAGATAAAGGAATTTCTAAGTATGCATAAGCCCTGTATTGTCCAGGGACATTCGCAACAGTATATTCGTGAAAAGTATTTGTACCCCCATCAGCTGCTTGAAATACGACCCAAGAATAAAAAAGTTCTGTTCTATAGGCTGCATGGGCGTCCACCACAAAAGTGACCGGACCCCCCTGGACTGTCAGTCCATGTGCAATCAGATGACCTGTGAACGGAAATCGCATATTAAGCGGTATATTTACTACAAATGGATTCGCCATTTGTATAAAAAAAAAATATCTCTAGGACAGAGAAGGCACACCAATATCAGGGTCTTTCCTTTCAAAGTTCTAGCTTGAACAACCAACCACTAAGCAATAGGACGTACCTAACCTGTGGTGGCGGAAACCCTCAGCCCCACGGACGTCTCCGCATACGGAACCGAGGAGTCAAAATATATACGAGACCGAGAGAGTCAGTCGGACCTAAACATTAGAGCCAGACCAATCGTTGGCGGCGCCATGTCGCGTGGGCTCTCATTATCCTAAATGAGACTACTGGATTTCTAGGCAGCAGGATCGATAACGGTGTGGGGGACTGAGTCTGATCCACGTGTAAGGAACTCTGTCACCATAAATCCGGTTGTTGCTCCAGCTAACTAGCAGTGCCTCATTTCTCCCATGGGGAAGAGATGATTGGGCAGCCGAGCGCATGACATCTTTGGAACTTCTCAGGAAAGTCGTGGTCACTCAGATCCAAACCAACTCTCTCATTTACAATATGGTCTCATATACAAATGACAAAAGACAGTATAAGTTTTATATAATGTTTTAATAAAACGACTGTATTTTAGAAAATAAGGCGTGAGCCGCAATAACCAGAACAATACAACATAGTAGGATTGAGATAGTCACCAGGAGAGTAAAACATAAGAATAAAGCTATCATAATTCCTAACAATTTCTACTCTCCCTCTGCTTGTTCTATTTAGAGCACAGCATGTTAAGCTTCTAGCTTGCCTTTCTGAATCACTAGGGAACATACGCCCTCATACCTGAGCAAAGGCCTGTGATCTGGTTCAGCATCTGCAACGAGGCAGTCAGCGTCTAGTTGTGGTTCCCTGGTCGGAATCTCCCTCTTGCATGTATTGGGACAAGGAAGTGATTTTATAACTAACATGTCATCGTGATCACAAAATGTCCCTACGCAGGAATGCCAAATCTAAACTCCTACCACGTCTATCGGCAATGTACCAGACTGTATCCTTGACAGAAGCATAGAGTGAACTTCAGTGCTGAAGTAGGCAAAACAGTGTGATATGAATAAAAAACAATACCGTAGAACTGGCTATTTTGTAAAATAACAGTACGAAGCCTAATAAAAAGCATTTAGAGCAAAGTGCACAGAGGCTCTAAGCTGTCAGCTAATGAATAAAATACATTTAGGGCAAAGTGCACAAAGGCCTAAAGCTAATGCGCAAAATAGACGTAAAACTAACCACACTACAAGACTGCCCAAAAATGAGATGCATTGCCTCATTAAATTCCTTTACTTGGGCAGGGGTCGCTTCGGCTCCCACAAAGTTGGGGAGACGCAGAGCAGACCCAGTAGTAGGCTCTGCGGATGGTGGGCTTGAGCTTTTCCTGTGTTGCATCGTCCGAGCGACAGACTGAAGTCAAAGAATGCCTGGCCTTCTTTGACCTCTTCTTTTTCTTACTAGAATGTCCCGATGACTTCGAGGATGAAGAATGGTGGTGACTCTGCAGCCGGTCTTCAGACCTTCCTCTTGAGTGAGACTGGGAATGATGAGGATTGTGAGACACCCACAGGGTACCAAATATAACTGTGATTTACTGCCAAATAAGGAGATGGGTCCATTGTTCTTGCTTGCATTAAGGCTCATCTCACCTATGAATCAGCTCTGAACGCACCTAGGCCAGCTAGCTAAGAATCTGCAAATGAACAGACACCCCCATCCCAAATGTGATCTGGGACTCCCACGAAACAGGGAAAGTGACTCATTAAGTGGCATGGAAGACTGGTTCAGCTCCACAGTACCAACATTATTGAGACAGCCAGCTAAATCAACTGCTGAACGTTTGGTTCTCGGTGCTCAGAGGGGGAACTGGAGACAATTTTGAGAGAGCATTTGGAGAGCCTTTCTGATCTTGAGCTCAGTGCCATCAAGTAGAACCTGCTAACACTCTATCTAGTCTCAGCACAAACAGCAGGTGGATCCAGGGAGGTCAGCACTTCTCAGAATTTCCACTTTTCAAACTATTTACAAAGATTCAAAGACATATATAAAGATGGAGGTACTTTTACATCAAATTTGCGTACAAAAATGACGCAAACTTGGCACATAAATATTTATACTCTATTTGTGCCGAATTTGCGACATTTCTTTTTTACGTAGTTTTGGTACAAAACTAACTCTATATTATATTTTGACGTCAGACGCGTCTAATGTCAAAATATTGGAGTTGGCACCATTTTTTGGATGTGTGAACCTAGCTTGCTTTGCACCATTATTTAACGCCTGGGTCAGACCAGGCGTCAGGGGACCTGTGGACCCATTTCCATGGTTAACACCATGGAATGGGTCCACAGGTGCCCTCCTCAAGCCCCAGGAACATCCACACCCACTCCAGAGGGACACCGGAGGATGGGGGATCCCATCCCAGGTAAGTGGGAAAGTATTTTTTTTTTTTATTAAAGTGCCATTGGGGGCCCCTGCTTGGGTTCCCTGTTTGGCACAGGGTACAATGGCCATGCCCAAGGGATACTGGTCCCTGTACTGGCCACCGGAGTGATGGCCATGACTCCTGTCTTTTCTAAGACAGGAGTCATGTGGTATGGATGGTTTTGCATCAGAAAATGACCCTAGGCTGGTTAGAAGCATTTTTTTGCCTCTAGACAGCCTAACGTCATTTTTTTGGGCGAAACTCCCTTCTCCCATACTGCCACCCTCACCCGGCTAATGTTAGCCCACCGTTTGCACTGGCTTGCGCCATTCCATAAATAAGGTGCCCGGCTGGCTCTCAGAAATGTCACTAACTGGTGCTAAACTTTTTATTTTGCATTTCTTTTAAGTCCTCATTCACAAACTGCGAAGGGGATCATTTCAAAGAGGTTATGCTCACAGGTTTCTCGGAATGCCTAGGACCAGCTGTCTTGCCTCTGTTCCCACCTTCAACCAATTCTACCGCATACTGCAAGAGCATGCCATTACTTCCGGGAGGGTGTGTAATAATTAGACCATTCAAGTTGTAGAAGTTTAAACCTATCTCACTATTGATTCAGCCATCTTTTCAATGGATTCCAAAACCTATTTTACTTGTTCTCTTCTCTGGAGTCCAATTTTAAATTATACACTAGTGAGTCATTCCACTCCATTAAAAGGGGGGGGGGGAACTGATCCACTTTTTACAGATATCTCTCCTGGCCAGTAATAACAGATATAAAAGTAATTTTGCATCATCGCTCCTACTCGCCAGTGAGTCATGGAGGCACCCAAAAATAACTAATGGAGTGCTTACCTCAAAATTTACTTGAAAAGGCTCACTTATTGCTTCACCAACCTTCTCCCAAAATGTTCCAAGCTGAGGACATTCCACAAACATATGTAGATCATCAGCAGTGGTCAGCCCGCATTTTTTACAGCTAACCAGTGTGCCGTGCTCCATTTTGGAAAGTCTTGTGGTGACCAAAAGGCTATGTGAATTGTAAAAAGTAATTTCTCCGTAAAGCAGCGGGTTTTACTATATTATATAAAAGAAACATAGATACTTGCCATAACTTTTTTAACTGTGTTTTCGGTAATCGTTCAATCCAAATTTCTTCTGGGAGGGTAAATTCACCATCCGCACTCTACATTATCAGCCAGTACCACCTAGCCACTTCTTTCTTCAGAGGGATAGTCAAATGTACTTGATCCTCCTGATCATTTGAACCCCCCACCTCCTTCTTCACACTTTTTGCCCAACTTGTTATCTGGAGGTATTTAAACTTAGAATGTTTAACCCCTGTCTCCCTATTCAGATTTTCATATTACTGTATTTCCCCATTATACAGAAATTACTCCATTCTAAGAGACCTGTATCCTTCAAAGGGGTGGCCAGAACATCTGTGGTCCAGCCAGGAGAGCCTGGCGAATCCCAAATGGGAGCATTCCTGCTGTAGTATGGCAAGTTTGTGACCCTCCTCACCGCATACCAAAGCCTTGCTGCATCTTGGAGTACCTTAAATCTCAGTTTTTTGAAAGATTTTGGATCTCCAAATTTATATAGCTAACCCGACTGCCCTCCACCATTTATCTCTATCATTACTTTAAATATCTTTCCTAACTCTGAACATCCAGGTTCATTCAGCATCTCCTTTGCATTTAAAAAAAAAAAGCCCATGCGTAACTTTGCATATCAGGTAAGCCAACCCCTGTTTATATTTCTTTCTTCTCAACTTTTTCCAGGCAATACAGACACCCTTTGCGGCCCAGATAAAACTACTAATTTTCCCCTGAAGCTTATTTAACCATTCCTTATTATACATTAATTGGACTGAGTTAAAAGTAAATGTAAATTTTGTTAAGATTGCCATCTTGATGAGGTTCACCCGTCCCACAATAGTAAGAGGGAGATTCATCCATCTCTTCAGTAGGTGGTCAGTATCCCTCATTAGTCACATAAAATGTGTTTCTGCCAAACTACTTATATCATGTGTAATAGTGATCCCCAAATATTTTACCTTCTTTTTAGTAGTCAACCTACCAACATCCATATTCCAAGTCATAACCTCTGTTTTTTCCTTGTTGACCTCATATCCAGAAATGTTCCCAAATTCCACTATCACTTCTTCCAAGGCTGGTTTATCTTGAATTAAATTGACCGTATAAACCAGCAAATCATCCGCATGTAGAGCAACCTTTCTAGATAAAATGGGGTTATTTTCTGATCACTTCTGATTCGGCATGCCAGAGGCTCAATATGCAGATCAAAGAGTAATGAGGAAAGGGGACATCCCTATCTCGTTCCCCTTTCAACTTAAACAAGGGGGTTAAGGAACCATTAACCAGAATTCTTGCGCCTGGGTCCGGATAAATCTTTTGTAACACCTTAGTAAACTTTTCACCCAGGTTATAGCTCTTACATAGAGTAATTAAGTAGCCCCAATTAAACCAAGCCTTTGTAGCATCAACCATTACTGCTGCCAAAGGGGCTTTGCATGTGCAGGCAATATCAATTATCCCTACCAAGCCCTGTGTCAGCTCATGCATATGTCTTCTTTTAAAAAAAACCTTTCTGGTCTGCGTGTATGAGCTTTCCCACAACTCCCCGTAATCTGTCTGCCAGGATTTGTGCAAAGATTTTATTGTCACAATTGAGCTATGATATTGGATGATAAGAATCACATTTTTTGGGGTCTTTACCTGGCTTTAAAATTACTGTGATAATTGCTTCCTTCCACGACAGACGGAGCATACCACCATCTAAGATATCATTACACAGCTAAGCAAAATGTTTCTCTGTGCCACTCCCCAGGGCTCTGTAGTCTTCCATGGGTAGCCCATTCGGGCCTGGTGCTTTAACCAATTCACATGCTTTCATAACATGATCCACTTCCATCATCTTAATCGACTAATTTCTTATTGATTTTTCTTCCTCATTTAGCGAAGCTAAACCTAGCTTCCCTACCCACACATTCACTGAATCTGGTGGCACCACTAAATCTCATGTATATAATTCCTTCAAAAACTAAAAAAAACGTTCTGATCCCAAATTTCTGTCACCCTTTTCATAACTAAGTCCATTTTCGTTTTCCAGGCGACCATCTTGCTACATTTCTCTCCATACTCAAAATGTGCCACCTTGTTAACCTCATATCTCAGCCTAGTCCTTCTATCTTTTACTGTAACCAAATCCTGTCAAGCCGGCTGATCTTCTATACGTAGCTGCTCCACTTCATCATCCTCCAGGCCTGAATGTGACAGTCTCTGATCAATTTGGCATATCTGACTTTCTAAAGTACTACCCTCATCCTTATAGGCTTTCCTCTTGAATGAAGCAGCTCTCATCAATCTTTCACTCAAGAAGGCTTTAAAGGCGTCTCATGTCAATGTTATGAGGTTGACCCTCTATTGAGACAAAAAAAATCTTCTGTTTCTACTCGTAACTCGGCTACCACGTCCTCGTCTAATAAAACTTTTCTGTCTACTGTGCATCTACTGTCTCCCCCATTTATTGGAAGCCTAATCTTCAAATTGATCTCAGAATGGTCTGATAAATCACCCCCTACATGCATTACTTCCCTGACACTGTCTCTTAAGCCTTCATCAATTAATATATAATCAATCCTCAACTGGTGTCTATACTTTTTATTATTGTAGGCATAGCCTCTCTTAAGCTCCATCTTCTCTCTCCAGACACCACATAAGCCAAATTGAGCCATCATCGAGCATACCTGAGCCTGCACCTTCTCATTAATATGTGATCTATTACATGAGGACCTATCAAGCTCATAATTCAGCACTACATTAAAGTCCCTCGTCTAAATTATAGGGTCCTGATATTGTAACAGAATTTGAAACAGCTCTATCAGTGGGGAAACAACATCTTGATTAGGCCCGTAGTAACCCACCAGTATAAATAAAGAATCATATACCCGTAACCTACCTACTACCCACCTCCCTGATTTATCTACTACACCCTCTACAAAATAAATATTGGGGTGATTCTTGATTAAGATAGCCACCCCTTGCTTCTTCCAGCATTATTAGGGCTTACTACCTGTTGTACCCATTTATATGACTTAAATATATCCAGACATTCCTTCGAGACAAATGTGTTTCCTGTAAAACCAAAACATCCTCAGGGGCATCTTTTATATGCTGTACAAGCCTCCTTTGGCTACTCTTTACACGTAAACCATTGACATTCCAAGACAGGAAGTTCAGGGCCTTAACTCTTGTCATCCTGAGTTACATCCATGCCTGTGCTTATTCCATCTCTCCCCTCCTCTGTACTCCACACCTCTGAGGACTAATTTTTATTATAATTTTTTTTCTTTTCCCTTTATGCTTCCTACCCTATGTTCCCCTCACCCACCTCTGCCACCACCTCCCCTGTCCACCCCACTCCTGATTACCCTGGGAAAGCCCATCATGACTCTACAGTCCAGGCGTCGCCACCTGGGGGGAGGGGTCTGTTTCAGACTCTGACTGAATCATTGATTATCCCCTAGCGGACTAACCGTTGGCTAAAAGGAGGGAACATGTACGAGACCGGCAGCGTTCTCTAAACTCCTAATTAGGTCATCCACCTCGCTGCAATCCCTGAAGTTATACATTTTGTTGTTTGCCATCAGTCTTGGGATGCCGGGGACCGTAGGTGGCCTGTTGCCCCCAACTTCTTTAATGAACCAATTATTTTCTGCATCTCCCACTGTTTTTTTAACGTTACACTTGCAAGATCTGATCTAATCTCTAAAAGGTACCCCGCCCACTAAGAGTGTTTTTTTGTTTAATGCCACTGCTAAAATGTGTTCTTTAATTACGTAGGTATGGAAACAGACAAAAACTCTTCCTGGGTTTATCCCTGTTAGGGGGCATTTTTGCCAGGACCCTGTGTACTCTTTGAATATCTTTTGCAATGTCAACATGTAGCTCTTCAGGCAGGACCTCTGTTTTTATTAGTCAAACCACTAAACCATTCAGGTCGTCCCCTTCCAGCCCCTCAGGAACTCTCAGAAATCTCAGATTGTTCCTCCTTTAGTTCTTTTCCAGGGATTCCAACTTAGCCATAGCCTCCTCTTCTCTTACTTTGAGGCTTTGAATCCTTTCCTTATTTTCCTCCACTGCGATCTTCAGATCTCCTACTTCCACCTCTAAAACGGCTGTAAGCCCTGCTAACTCATCTATTTTCTTGCCGAGATCTTTGCAGAGATTTCTAATTTCTCGCAGGTTGGCATTTGAAGTCTCAAACTCTCCTATCAGTTCCACTGATAATGCTCTCAGCATTTCGGTAAGAGAGTGACTGGCACAGAGTTCAATTTCTTTCTTCTCCGGGGCTCTTCCTCCCGTGCTGGTTTCACTCCCTTATCAATATCCCCGCACTGACCAACCTGCAACTCCTGCTTCTCTGGCCCTAGCTCTAAAGAGCTATTTTGTACCCTTGAAGAGATATCTGTATGATTGTCTGGTAATTTGTCTACCAGTTCAGATAAGACCGGGGTTGGTCCAGGTTCAACATGAGCAAGAAAGCGGGAGTTTATACGATGTTGAACCTGGCCTTGAGTTCTACTGATAGCTCTGGGGAGCACCGGAACATTAGGTGCACAATACACACCTCCAAGCTCACTTTGTTGCACTTGCTCTTGTCTTTGATTTCTTTCTGTTTTAATTGACTGATGAGTGCCAACAGTGCCTCCTGGCCAGCCGCATCTTGTGCTGACTCTGCCTACTCGGACAATCCTCTCCCAGAATGAAATCCATGCTGCTGCTTCCCTTCTGCGTGAGAGGTCAGCAGCAGCCCTAGTTCACAGTGGGGCTTGCCCTGCTCCATGGAGATGGCTCGTCCCCTCCAGCACGACACCGCTATGGCTCACCACCCTCCACCGCCTCCTCTCGTCGCCACTCGCAGAATCAGATCCTTGGATCACCTGCCGTCAGCCTTTGGTGAGTCGCTACATTATTCTCTCACCCCGAGTCCATCAGAGCCCTCCTACAGCCAGCTTCTTAGCCAGCCACCATGTTCTCCCCTCCCTGCTCTTTCCTCAACATTTTTCCCGGTGCTAAACTTTTTGATGCAAAACTGCTTTAGTGCAGTTTTGCATCAAAAAGTTTAAATATGCCCCTTTATATTTGGCCTCATTGCATATAACCTCAGTGAACCATGGTCAATGTCACTGCAACATTTTCTCCAGTTTAAAATGATGGATGTCCTGATTCAGAAGGGGCGTAAGTTTCATGTAATTGTCAGGTTAGGTGCATTTTCCATGGGGCATTTACAAGATATGTCAGGCAGAAGTTCCGTTGGGATGAACCACTCTGTCCCACAGATCTACTTGTTGCATGAATGAATCCTTCCTCCTGGTCTGATCTTATTTCCTAAGGTGCGCATACAACTGTGTGAAGCAGCATCATTTTCTTCATCTTGTCACCTTTTTATGTGTTTTTTTAGCCTGGAGAGTACGAATTCATAGCTGCCTACCACGAAAGCAGATTTTGTAGGTCTGATTGTTGAAAGCAGATCCAGAGATAATGCACCTCATGCTGTCCTTCCATCTGTTGTGGCATACCCAAGACATCAGGGAATCATAGTTGGAATGGACCAGAAAGATGGTGGCATTGACGATGAAGCTCAGATCATGCAACTCTGAATCCAGGTTTAGGAAGAGGAAGGAATATATTTGTTTTGGAGACTCTAGCCTGTACACGTCTTTCGAAGACGTATCCAAACATATATGTTTTCATATTTTTAAAACAGTAACTTTATTTAGGTATAAAGAACCCCCATAGCTTCTGTGGCATGCTAATACTATGATAGGGAAAACTCTACCAGAGCAAGTCTACCACATTACTTTTATCATTTGAGACTTGTTCTGTCTGAATGCCAAATGTCAAAGTCACCACCGGTTTGTGTTTTCTCCTCTTTTGCATTTTGTTAATACAAAATGTTTGCAATTATTTAAATAATAATTTTAAATGTTAATACATGGGTGATTTTTACTAACTAACTAAGGTGATTCAATCATCAAAGTTTGGCTACAAAGTAACACAATATGTGCCTAATACAAACATAATATTCATTGTGAAAAACACTATAATAATGAAAACATTTGATCGCAATTATTCAGATGAATCCAACATAAGTCTCAAAATATGCACCTTGTACGCTAATTAAAAATGTAATATTTCGAATACTCCTGATGCAGATTTATACATCTGCTTTTTAAGTTGTATTACATTAATTTTAATGTATTCAGAATTAATATCACCTACGTTTCTGGAATAAAATGTGCTCATTTTTAATGCGTCTTCCTATTTTATTAATAACAAATGTAGTTATCCTTGTATTTCTCTCCGTGGACCGTATCACTGACTGAGAATGTAGTTGTTGTTGTTCCTGTATGAAGCTGTAAAGTATAACATAATTTTTTGTGGATATACAGAACAGGCAAGAAGTCAAGCCAAGCTATGCCCTTGGAAAGCAGTGATATCATAAACTATAAAGAATGCTTGGGGTTGTGTGGGATAGTCCACAATGAATCCTGGACTGCTTCAATATTACTACATTGTGGTGACAACCGAGATCACTTGGACCAGATAACAGACCTCATGAAACAGACTGCCACAGTTGCTGTCAAGGTGTTTTTCGAACATCTTTGCCTTTGTGGTTACAAGGACAACTTAGCAATATCAGAGGTCACATTGAACATGTTACCCTCTAAGCAGAGCATGGGGCAGTCTGCCATGGAAAATATGGTTTCTCAGGTCTCCTTGGCTCTTAAAGTTAACTTGGGCCAGTAGTCAATGCATGGCTCGAAGGAGGTGGTGTCAAGGTTGATAATAAATACAGTACAACACAATTAACAATTACAGTAAAATGGAATGTCCAGTCCCAGTTACCATTTTAATACAGAAGAACCAAAAACAGAAACTAACAAAAAACGGTTCTAGGTTTCCAACTTATCAGGAAAACCGAAACCCCATGACAACTTTGAATAATGATTGTGCAACCGGGCAGAGAGGAAAACACGATTCTAACATTGTGGCATCAAGTGTCTTCAGTCAAGAGTTAAGTAATCGGAAAATCTGCTTGCTCAATGGGTTACAATCAGAATGTGCCTTTAAAATTATAGGGTTCATTTACGAGGCCCTAGTGACACAGTGTGCCACTGAAGCGTCATTTTTTTTATGCTCCAATGGTGCAGTCTTCAAGCTCATATTTACAAGGTTACACAAAGCCACATTGCGTAGCTTTTCATGGTCTTGTAAATATGGACTACTTTTACGCATAACACTGCGTGAAAGGGGCATTCCATGGGTGTTGCTTGGGGTGTTCCCATGCATCACCCATTGAATCAGAAGGAACCTGATTCATTCCCAGCTTTGCAAGTCTTGGAATGCATCAGATTCTTACACAACCTCAGGGGTGGTATAGGAGTGATGCAACGGGGAGAAATATATTTGTTTCTCCCTGTTGTTTTCTCTTTCTATGTGTGCTGCATTTTGCAGCACGCATAGAAAGAGGAATTGTTTTTGTTCAGGAAGGTGTCCTTCCTGCACAACAACAATCATCCCCACAGCACAGGTACCCCTGCACCATGGTGCAATAGTGCCTGTATTGGCACATGGCAGCAATTTGTTCAGCAGTGCAGGGGGAGAGGACAGAAATGTGCTGTATCATCTAGATACAGCACATTTCTGCCCTTTCCCAGTGACATAGGGCGGTGCAGCAAGGCAGTTGCTGCACCACCCTGTGCCATGGGCCTTGTAAATGAGGCTCCATATATTCTAAAAGAGAAGCCGCAGCTCGTCTGGGACCATAGCTTTTATTGTGGGGGAACCGTTCTCTGTAGTGGAGGCAATGAGATAGATGTGTGACAGGCTGAGTAAATCAGGATTTGAGCCTGCAGGCACATGAGCAGGTACTAGTATTACACTGACTTTTCCAAGGTTTCTGGATCCAGCAAACATGTTGGTCCTTTATGTGCTTGAGCTTTTTTCAAATATATACAGAAAGCCTTGGCTAGTAGAAACACCCCTCATGCATAAAGATCAATCAGCCATCCGATGAGCCCATGCTCACACACTGACGACTAATGGCTTGGTGCTCTGGGTCCGTCACACTAGACTCCAGGCAAGGGAAGTGACAGCATCAGGACATGCCAGCAGAGCATCACCATAGCATTATGCTTACTCTTAACCATGAGCATGTATCAACCTAGCTACATCTCCAGAAAGCATCTTTTCTGTGCTTCAGTAGTCCATTGTCAATCAATGCCACTAAATTGTCAAAGTTTGTATTTCAGCCGAACCAGGTTGGAGCAGTTTCAGTTTTTAAAAGAGCTTCTGAAAGAGCAAGGCTTTATCCTACTCTCAGAATACCTAAATGAATGTATGAATGAGTGAATAAATGAATGAATGAAAATGTATTTCTAGAGAGTGTAATACTCAAGGGATGTTGTCCCGGATATACAACTGATAAAGAGCTATTGTACAAGAGCAGAGAGCTACAAAGTGTTGAGTCTTGAGTAGGTTGCAGAAGGCAGGTAGACTCCAGAGCTGCTGCAATGGTGATGAAAGTGTGTTTCAATCTATAGTAGTGACCATTGGTAGAGCGCAAACTGACATGATTCAACTTACAAAATCTATGGACTATAAGGAGATTGCAGATCTTCAAGGACAAAGTCCAAGCAGGTTTGTATTGCACAGAAAGTCTCTCCAAATGTGAATCAATTTTTGGCACAAGCAAAACTTAAAAAAAGTATCTTGTGTGCACTGCCAGTCAATAAAGCTAAGTTAAATGAGAAGAAATGCATATAATAAAATAAACACAAAGGATAAAACCAATATCAGAAAATAATTACATTAACAAAGATTGCACTCGCCTAGGCATTCACTTTTGTGTGGGGATTACTGCCCCACAAGAATGAATGTGCCACACATTCTGTTTGGGTTGAGAAGATAGGTTTATTGGTAAGGAAGACAGGACAGCACACAATGCTCTCTCATTGCTGCTCCCAACTCCAAAGGGCAACTGCTGGATCCTGGAAACACCACGAGGGAACCTCTTTGCTGCATTCCACATAAGTTCCATAAAGGAACAAATCATGTAAAGCTTTCCCTTTTACACAAATAAAAAAAAACAACATCAAGTTACCGCTATAAAACAACCCAACATGAAGTATCACCCACGAAAACAAGCTAACCCAATATATGCCAACCCCCGTAAATTCTCACCATACATTTCCCTAAACTATACCAACAAAGAAAACCCAACTACAAAGGAAAACCCCACAGCTAAAGCCATTACAGGACATAGGCCCTCATTATGACAAATTAAGAAATACTAATCAAATATTTATTATATCTTCCTTTATTATAAATTCATTTCTTTGATCACATAGGTATATAAATTAATTTAACAATTGATATGTCATCCACATAACAGCACTGATAACCTAACCAAGCAGATCAAACATTCATCCTATAAAATTAAAAAGTTAGAAAAGAGATAGGCCCTCAGTATGACCATGGTGGTCCGAAGACTGCCAGGGCCACGGTGGCGGTCTCACCGCTGATGGGTCGGCAGTAAAGAATGCCAAATTAGGAGATTGGTGGTTTGGCCGAAGTGAAACCGCCAAGCCTCCCCCCAACTGCCACATTACAGCATTCCACTGGGCCGAAGGTGAGCCCCTCCAGCACAGCAGATGGCGTGATACCACTAGTGGTATCACGATGCGGAGACAGCCAGCATTTTTCTGCTTCCAGGTGACAGTAATAAGCATTCATGTTGCCAGGATACACTCGCACACATGTCCACATCCCTGCACAAATGGGGCCCATAGTCTTTTAGGTACCCAAGAGGATGTATTTGTCTTCTATTCATCTCTGCATGGACAGAATCCAGTGCCCCCCAGTAGATACACTCTCCTAACCCCTCTGCACCAGAGTCATTTTGTGACTCAGAATGTGCTTACCTTCTCCACCCATAACTCTATTTCCTTCTCCATACGACCAACACTTCACCTGAGCATGCTCCTATATGTTGACTCCTTCACACATACCATTCCTGCGGATCAAAATCACATTTCTTGTGCTTCACCATTTGCCACACTCCACACAAATTGCATGACTGGACACCGTCACGACCGAGACTTAGGAAAAAATTAGAGTTGTTTTTCCTAAATTCCACCAGCCTTCTTGTTTTGACTACATCGCCCACCTAGAAGCAAATCTCTCTCACTTTCATGTTTTTGTCATAATGCTGATAGCTTTTGAGTGGAACATCTTCTACCTTTGCTTGTACCTCTCCCAGATTAGGCAATCTTTCCTTGCTCCGGGTGTTCTCCAACACCAAACTGGGACTTAATTTGCAGGATGCATGTCTGTCTTTCAATAATACAAAAGGCACAACAGTTAAGGAATGTGGGGTACTGAGACAATTCCATAGACTCCCCTGGACAGCTTCCTTTACATCCCGATTCATGGCGATAGCCAACGGCATGGTCACCTTCATTCTGTTCACCATTTCCACAATGGAATTTCCTTGTGGGCTATACAAAGCCACAGTAAGGTGTCCAAGCCCCAAAGATTTTAAGAAGGATTGCATCACTCCGAATTTGAACTGGACACCATTGTCCGGAACCAGAACCTTAGAGGCCCATTCCATATGAAGTAAGTCCCTCAACACATGCAATACAACACATGTAGATGGCTGTCTTAAGAATTGGCAAACAACCTACTTGAAGTAGTAGTCAACCACCACCAAGGCAAATCTTTTGGATGGGCTCAAATTGTACATTAGCTCAATAAAATCCATTCTGAGCTTCTCCCATGGGCTTTCAGCAAACTCCACATGATGGAGGGTAGTGTTACGCACAGACAGAGACCTGTCAGCCTCTTTGCAACTGGCACATCTACCTCCATGCGCCCCTACTTCTGTGTCCATTACCAACCACTAATAACACTAATGAAGTCTCTTTTTGCTATCAGTCATGCCAGTATGTCCATCATGGGCAAAGTCAATCGATTTGGCCCTCAACTCTACTGGAGGAACCAACAAGTTGCACCTGAGAATTACATCACCTTGAATGGTAAAATCATCCTTCACTCTTTGGAACACCTGAAACATGCCAGTCACCTTACTCTCCTCAGGAAAACCCTTGACTATGAATTAATTAATCCTGTGTTGTCATTCATCACGTTCTGAGTACTGTTTCCATTCTTGCAGGCTCACCGTACCATCCATCACACTTACACCATCTACCATTCCAACCAAACATTCCACATCCTATTCATGATCGTCCTGTAGTCTTGCCATGGGGCACCTAACGACAAAATTTTACTCATACATTTAAGACTACAATCTACTCAATCTCTGGCTCACCTTGTTTAGGGCATTCTCAGACATTAAAAACACAAGTGGCTTGTGGTCAGTAACCAACATGAATTTCATATCCAACAGAAAGGTTGCGAAATGTCTGGCGGCCCAGACAGATGCCAAAGCCTGTCACTCTTTTGTGCTGTAATTACGTTCCAGTTTACACATGCATCCCAAAGCAACTATTGTGTGCTTTCTCCCTTCAAACAATTGAGCAAGTACAGCACCCAACCACACCCCTCTTGCACCCACAGTGATTACAGATTGAACATTATGCCTAAAGGGGTGTAGGGCAGGAGCCCTCAAAATCAGGGCCTTCAAATTCTGAAAAACAGCTTCCTCATAACTTTCCTAAACAAATTGCTCCTCATCACAATAGTCTCCTAAGAGGCTCTGTTTCAAAAGCAAAATTGTAAATAAATCATCAGAAGAATTCACAGACATCAAAAAATGACCTTAATTACTCTTTGGGCCAGATGTAGCAAAGGGTTTTACCCATTTTGTGTCTATGGGAAAATGTGTTTGTACACATGGCCCTTTGTCATTCAGTGCAGTGCTATTTATGATGGTATAAATCAAGTCAGTTTTAGGTTCAGTGCCTTCACCCAAAATGTGGTGCCCTAGATAATCCAGATTGTCAACCACATGCACATATCCTTCCTCACTGTGAAACCATGTACTATAAAACATTCAACATTTTACTAAAGCAACTCTCATCCTTGGAAAAGATCAATATATTGTATGGACATTCCAAAACATTTTTGTATTCCCCCAAACAACCTGAACCTTCGTTTCGGAAAGACTGATGCCGTTGAGGCTAGGCTTAATTGCATCATCAAAAAAACTAACAGACCCAAACGGAGTGTTGAAGGCAGTGAGCATACTAGAGCTAAAACACAGCTGACGGTGGCCATGAGCAGACTAAAACAGTGGCTTGAGACACCAACCGCACAGTGTAGGCAGAGGATTGCACGATCTGAACGTGAGACACCAGCTCAGAGCACAATAGCTGTCACGTACCCCCTGAGGATGCAAAGTGGGCCCCTTTACTTTTATAATACTTTTAGAGGAAAATGTTCAAGATTACCTTTGCTTCCACGGATTTTGAAATCGTGTCACACGCATACGGGCTGTTTAGACTAAACTGTTGCAGTTGTTGAGGCGCTGTCCTGGCACTTCTCCAACCTCGTCACCAAATTATGTTGCGACTACTCCCACAAGAATTAAGGTGCCACAAAGCCAGGTTATTGTTGAGAAGACAAGCTTATTGTTTATGATGAAGGGGACCACATATGAAGCCCCCTCGCAGCTGCTCCCGGCTCAAATGGCCAACTGCCGGATCCTGGAACCAATGTAAGGGAATCTCTAAGCCTCAATCCCAATAAGTTCCATAAAGGAGCAAAGAATGTAAACATAGCATATTGTTATTCAAAAGTGTGCATAATCACAACCGAATTTAGGACTGATAGTGCCAGATGCAAAAATCTTTGTTGGTGACGACGCAATCCTTCACCTGTCACCACATCACTCCACCACTTTTTTCTTTCTCTTCATAGCCCTTCTTTATCATGTATTTACTTTCTTTTACAGTCCTACTCAGTGTAGGGTGTTAGAGCAATTTACATTCCACCCACACATTATATATAGACAATGAATCATGCAGGTGTGTAAGTTAATGTATAAGACATGTTTAATAAGAAATGAGAGCTTCAAGGTGGGAGTCACAGATCATCCATACTGGGAGGTGTTATATGGTAAGAGTGCGTGATCTGGAGAACCACAAACTCAGGACCTAATTTACAAGCCCTTTGCGCCACAGAAGCTTCATTTTGTGTTGCAGCTGTGCACAATACTGCTCCGTATTTACAAATTGATGCTTTGAGCCAGTGCATCAGTTTGTAAAGCCCTGCGTCACATTATACCTGCTCCAGATATAAGGTATGCAGGGTAGGCCTTCCCACAGGAAAAACCACACAGAACTGACACATTGAAATTTACATTTCAGTGCGTCATTCTGCAACTTCACTGCGTCAAGATTTTACTGCCTGTTCAGAGCAGGCATAAGATTGGTGCAGGGCCTTTTCCTACATGAGACTACTTGCATTACTGGAGTTGTGTCAGTTTAATGACCCTACTCCAGCAATGCTTGAGTTTAGTGCCAACAAATGCACCAGAATTTATGATGCATCTGTGAAAACGTGCTCAATGGAGGTCGGTATTGTAAATACAGTGCATCCATGGCTTCTCTAGGGGATGTGATGGAAGCGCAACAAATCTGACACATCAATGTTGATGCTCAGAGTCTTCTCAATGAAGTCCTCAGTAGTTGGGGTTCTCTGCAATAATAAATGGATGTCCGTGACAATCACAGTAACCAACTGACAGGTCTGCAAAAGTACACATTTACGATCATCTTTTCACACGTTGTACTTTACAGCAAACTCATTAATCCTTTGTGCTACATCAGGAAACAGAACTCATATATTGCCTCCAAGTACATTAAGGATCTGTGTTATCTTTACATTTTTATTATCTAAATTGATGCCACACAAAAAACTCGGTGCAGGTGCCTTTAACCCCATAAAATGTTTCAAACTGTACCCCTCCCAACCGAGCTTGGCACCCATTGAGAAGGAACTGGTTGTATCACCCTAAAGCAGGAACTGCTTCATTATTAACTATATATAAAAAGCGGCTCCACTTAATACAGGATTTAATTAAACAAGGAGGCCATTACTCATTACACCCAACCGCATATACTGGAGCCCAAAGACTACAGAATGGTACCACCGATCAGTGCATGTGCATGGGGACCTATCTCGAGAACAGGGTGGAGGTAATATTCGATTGACTTCCCCATCCAAGGGTACATCAAGGTTGTACCTTGGGAACATGAGATGTGTAGCCTAGGGACCCTAAATTAGGGTTTCCTCAAACTAAGGAAAACGTGCAAAAACAAAAAAAGAACCACCAGAATAAAACACATTTAGGGGGTCGAGCATGTGTTTATTACTACTAGAACCTTACAGCTGCTGTGGTGGTGCTTGGCAAGAATTCTAGGTGAATTGCTAAGTTGCAGGTCCCATGCTACACTCTGTATACAACTGAAGAAGGGAAAAGAAA
Source organism: Pleurodeles waltl (assembly GCF_031143425.1). Classification (NCBI taxonomy): domain Eukaryota; kingdom Metazoa; phylum Chordata; class Amphibia; order Caudata; family Salamandridae; genus Pleurodeles; species Pleurodeles waltl. The sequence goes on along the minus strand of NC_090450.1, from coordinate 306,606,615 downwards.
GAAGCAGACAGGAGAAAACACCAGGTTCCAAGAGGAATAGATGAGTTAAAAAAAAAAATCTGTCAGTGCCTCTCCCGGGCTTAGAGCCAGAAACGCTGCCAGTTATTCTGGTTAGGTAAGCCCTAAATTTCTCCTGTCTTATCACTTTTCTACTCTGAATCAGGTGTCCCTCCAGGCCTGGCCTTTTATTCCTCCTTACCTTGTGTTAAGCCAATTCCAAGAGCATGTGTCCCTACCATTTCAGCGGTCATTATGGGTTCAAGTCATTTGCTATTTTAAATCGTTTGAAATGTCCCTTATTAATGTGTGCTCCCTAGTCAAGCAACGTATGGAGACCCACCATTTAATTACTGACCAAGATCGTGATTTTTGTATTACTAAATCTTGACTGAGGACCAAAGCTGCCCCAAAAATTGCACTCGCTACTCACCCAGGTTTTTAGTTAAACATGAGGACCATCTTAATCTGTTTTGTTGGGAGGTTGCCTGTTTATAGCTCCGCTATCTCCTCATACTCCTCAGCCTTCATTATAGATACAGAACACCTGTCATTCGCCATTGTATTGAATCCTAATACTGCTTTTAAATGCTTTTTTTGCCACAGACTGTCTGTCCCTCTTGCGGATTCGGTCCTATCATTTTCAGAGCTGATGGAGAGAGTTTTGGTGTTGGTATTGGAGGAGGGGACTCAGGCAGCCAGGAGGTAACACGGCAGGAGGTGCCAACATCCATCCAGGGTAGAAGCTGACTTCCTCCATTCCTCATGCTACATAGCATGACACGGCTTTATGTGCATGTGAACGTTTTGGTGCTGGTATTGGCGGAGGGGACTCAGGGAGCCAGGGGGCTTCACGCCAGGAGGCACCAACATCCATTGGGGGACAGGCTGGTGCACACCCTTCCTGGCGCTACATAGCATGAGGCATGCTCCCGCTGCGTGGGAAGGTTTTGGTGACAGTACTGGAGTTGAGGACTCAAGCTACCAGGAGGCATTGGACATGAAGGTGCCAACATCCATCTGGGGGAGAGGCTGGGAAACCCTCTTCCTTGCGCTACATAGCACGACACAGGCTCCCACGCTGCAGGAGAGTTTTGGCGCCGGTATTGGAGGAGGGGACTCAGGTAACTAGGAAGCATTGCACCAAGAGGCACCAACATTAATTCAGAAGAGAGTCTGGCACACCCGCTTCCTTGTGCTACATAGCATGAATCAGGCTCCCACTGCACATGATGCATGCGGACTGCACCCGGGCAAAGAGCAGGCAAAAGGGGGGCCTGACTGTGCTTGTCGAAGCCCAGAGGAGGCTGGGCCACCCCTCTTCGTCCCCACATTTGAGGTACATGTAATTCCTTACCTTAGTGGCTGTTCCAGCTTCTACTAGTTAATGGTGGATTGTGGGTGGGGTTAAATAAAATGGGGAAGAGAAATTCAGGAGGTGTTCTTGTCACATTGACCCCTCCACTACTTCAACTTCAATCAACAGAATCATCCAGAGAGCGGTTAACATTATTAGTTATGAGATTGGTCTCATTGAAAGTATACTGTCCCTCAGTTCAGAAAATGCATCAATGTCACAAAGTAAACCCCCTGTTTTGCCCATCTCAGAGCCCATCACCACTAGCACACCTGCCTGCTTCCTTCACCACCTTTGGCCAACCCAGTCCCGCTATGTACTCTTGCTGGCCCCCAGCTACAGGCCTAGTCCTCATTCTACCACTGCGATCAAACCTCAAAAGTAGAAAGTAAAGTCCCGGCCAGTAGAAATGGCCATCCATACCAGCCCTTTACTGCAGTGTTTTGTGGCAGGATCTGCCTCAACCTATTCTAATAACACTCCATTGGCTCCACAAATGGAACCTGTTGAAATTAGGAGCTTGCTGGAGGGTTGTAAAGATAATATCAGGGAACTTTTGCATGCAGAGCTGTCCCCGGTTATTGCGAAGCTGTAAGCAATCAAGTGGCTGCTTAAGGGCTCCATTCATCCAGAGGAAATACAAGCACAGTTTACTGATCTAGTGCAACATTTAGATTCTGATAAGGAGAGTGGGCAAAGGCGTTGTTATGATGATCTCACATGTTGCCTTCCTCACCTCGCAGATCATGTCCACCCCAGCTTTACATCTGATGCCTTAACTCAGAAGCCTTTTAGTGCCAACATTTCAACCAAAATCCATCAATAAATCGCTCCACAGGAAAGGGGAACCCAAAGGGAGCTAGCACAAGCCATAACTGCTCATAAAGCCCATGGTCGGGGTCTTGCTGTAACACATCCTGTGGTAAATCCCCCCCAGCATCCTGTCCTTTAGTCTTTGTTCAATCTGGAGTCCTACCCTTCCATGTGGGCCAAAGGGAGAGCTAAAATGACCTGTTTAACTAGACCTTACATTGGCTAGGGGAATTATCGGAATTTTCCACAAAACATGAAGAATAAGATCTTATTGACAAAAAGAGTGGGTTTGATTGAACCCAGGCCTGTCTACCGGCAAGGTGATTGTATTATTATAAATTTGAAGTCCCCCACCCTGGTGCAAGACTTGTTTTTTACTGTAATCTATGGCCTACCAGCAGCACTGTTACACTAATTTTGGGTTACTTCTATACAAATGTACCAGCTGGCTTGAGGGATCCAAGTTGGGATCATCATGGGGCTCCCAAATGCATCATTCTCAGCTCACCACCCACCCGATTGCCTGGGATATCGACCCATAATCATTTTGATGTATTATCAGACATTGACTTGGCTGGGTGGAAGTGTCCCCTAATGTGCAATTGATTCTAACCCTGTGTGTGTGTGTGAATCATTCTTCTAATTTCAGATTGATCTCCTGGAATATTGCAGCGCTACAGCCTAAATTGTCCACCCAGAGCGCTTTATAGACACACTTGACATTTGTTTATTCCAGGAAAACTGGTCTCTTATCCCATCACATCGGTCAGGGTTCACATTCTTGAGCCAGGGTGTCATTTATTCAGGAAGAAGCAGTCCCTCGGGGGGAAGAGTGAGGCGTTACAATATGGGTCAAAATCACCCCAAAGTGCATGATAAAGGAAATTAAACTAGGTTCAAATGATCTGATGTTTGTTAGCCTGACCTAGGCAAATAAAATACCTTGCTGCATTTATAATTTACAGGCCCCCAGCAAGCAAACTAGAATCTGGCTTAATCGAGCAGCTGCACATTTAACTGCTCTTCTGCTCTTCCCTCTGAGGTTCTTATGATTGTGGGTGGCGATTTTAACTGCCAGTTTGAGCCTTTAAATACCCAGCCAAAGATACATCCAGTAGAAGATCACCTTTGGTCCATACGGGAGTTGATAATTCCAGCAGTAAAGAAATGGTTACCTCTGGCAATTCAACTTAATACTCTTAAATTGAATCAGAGCCCCAGAACTAGCAATGTCAGGACTAAGTTGAATAAGGAGGATAACCATATGGTTATTCAGTTGCAGAGCTCAAGCGTTATAGATTACATCCTGCTCAATATTCCACTTTGGTCTAAATTAGTAGATATGGCTATCTTACCGCGTTCAGACTGCTACCACTAGACTGCTCTAGATTTGAAGTCGCTAGCTTCTGTTTTACACCCCACTAGTAATGAGTCCTTGGAAAGAAGGATGATCTTGTCTACAAACAAACACAGGGTAAAAGGGAGTCAATGTGTCATTCATTAGACACAGTCGCCAAATTGTACAAACTGGTTGCTGATGGTATTGGGGAGGTATTGCTTCTATTTGAACAGCCTGCAGAGGAGAAGGAAACCCTGATAACTCCAGTAATATTCACTCACAACTGCTTAAAAACTTGGAAGAATTCTTTTTCATGGAAACGAGTCGTCCAGCGAAGAAATATAGAACTTTTATAGTAAAATATGTAGTGAAATACGAGTAGCGCTAACTAGTGCGATTAAACATCAAGATAGACTAAGGATTCAAGCGTCTAGGTTGGCTTACAAACTTGCTATCCAGGAATATAAGAGGGAGTTGGACACTAGGAAGTGGGAGGATTTGTTAGTCGCAACTAGAAGTGGAGACTCACTGACTTTTTGGACCAATGTCAAGACAGGCTGTGCAGAATGCTACCTTCCAATTTAAAATCATATATAGAATGGGACACCCAACTGGGTGTCCCATTTTTCGAACTTATATTCCACTCCAGAGCTCATTGAGAACTCTGACCTGATCCCTGGAAGCCGTGGTGATGTTTTTGGGTTAGCATTTTGGATCAGCTCAGCTGGTCTGCCCGATGGCCAACATGACCTCTTATACATCAGCATAGAAGAAGTTACTGGGAATCACTTTATGGACAGACCGGAGGTCTGGAGCCCAAACCTTGCCCTAATTTTTAGCGCCCTTTTGAGAGCAGCTCCTCTTCCGCCTTCTTGGGTAGGGGTTGAAATTATCACCATTTTCAAAAAGGGAGATTGTAACTTCTCAGCAATTTATAGGTATATCAATCTTTTAGATTGCTCCAAAAAGCTTTGTGTGAGGTTCCTTCTGAGCAGATTGTAAGAATGGATGAATACCACTCAGATTCTAACCCCCCTCCAGGCTGATTTCAGGGACAGCACTAGCACAATAGATCAGGTTTTTCGCCTTCTGCTGCTATATTGGAAGTTTGTACATAAATGACTAGGGTGCCTCTATGTGCCGTTCATTGACCTCAAGTCAACATTTGACCTTCTATGTTGCCCCAAGCTTTAGCCGATCTTGGCTGAACCAGGGGTGTAACACTAGTTGTTGAAGGCAATTATGAGGCTCCATGAAAACAATTTTGCACGAGTTAGCTATGGGCAGTTGGGAGAATTAACGGACCCATTCCCAGTCAATAGGGGGGTCAGACAAGAGTGCTTTCTCGCTCCAACACTCTTTCGCTCTTTATTAATGATCTGGTGCCCAACGTGGGGCATAGTGGGTCAGACGCTCCGTGTCTTGCAGAGGGTCCCCATTGGAACTTGTTTCTACGTTTAAATACCTGGGGGTAAAACTCACTGAAAACTTTGAGTGGTAGAAGCAGTTAGTAATGTGTGGACTCAAAACAGATCAAATTGGAGGAGAAATAGTGAAGATGCAGATGGGTTCACATTTTTGCCCTATTACCCCAGCACCACAAGTTTACAACTATCAGGCACTTGGATATGTCCTGTGTGGTGCCGACCTGTGGGGGCCAGAGGGATGTGTCTACTCTTGGTGTAGCTGAAAAGAGATTTTTGCACCAACTTACTGGCCTACTCCTAAGTATGCCACTGATCCCTTTGAGGTTGAATTTGGCACAAAAAAGTGTTATGGATAAAATCAATTTAAGGCCCATCTTATACTGGAAGAGGCTACGGGCTACCCCCAAAATTGGCCTCTTACCAAGCTGGTCTGGCCGAGATATTGCAGTTTCAGGGAGCAAGTGATATTCCGTGGTTAAAGCTTGTGAAGGTTACTTTGTCAAACATTGGTCTCACACACCTCTGTGACATCCCCATGGAGGCTAGTGTGATTGCTAAGGAACAAGTTAAATCAGCTTTTTGGCAGAGCTTGTTTTACAGTCGGACAAACCTGGGTTCCTTGATGGTGACAATCGTGAAACAGAAGGATGAGTTTAAGTTAGAGCAGTTCTTGGTTGAAATAGAGCCCCTGCTCCCCAGAAAGCTTTATCTGCAGCTGAGAAAAGGGAACCTGCCTCATTTTAGTCTTACTGCTAGGTGGGGTTGCGCCCCCCAGGTCAAGCACAGATTTGTGTCCATTTTTCACTGATGAGGCAGAAACCTTAGAGCATGTGTTATTTTTCTGTACAGCCTATTGGAGTCTAGGAAATAATGAATATTGCCAATTTGTTGTAAAATCGGACTACGGCTTGCAGAGAGGCTGCGAGAATATAAACGTCCAACAGTAGTCAATGTGTGAATGTGTGGTATTTGGGGTATCTTGATTCTTGATGACCATGTGGAGGGTCAGATACAAAAGCGTCTTGATTGATGCTGCTTCCTACTAGCGATACCAACTGTGACTGCTCTCCTTTTAACTTTTAACATGATCGATTTTTAAAGTATTTATTCACTTGATATAAAGTGATTTTCATTTTATTCACTCTTATTACAATGTTCTTAACTTATGTTTTATATTCTGTATTGCATTGCAAATTAACTTTGATTGCATGATTGCATTGATTTCCGGAGCAGGCGTCTGCGTCTCTTTTAACCACTGACCACCTTATTTGTTCCAGGGAATTTTAATCTTCACATCAAGGATCCGGCAGATATAATGCCCAGAAATTAGCAAATACTTGTTCCGCCTTTTATTTACAGCTACTTCCAATAAGAACAATAAGCCAGACATCATCAATTTGGTTTTCCAATCCTCTTCACCAGTACAATGCCCCTAAAACGAATTGTTGGCCTGGTTGATTAGAATATTTTCATTTCCTCTCCACATGGGTACTATAAAACTCCTTTGTTGCCCAATTGGCTTCTTAACAACGCCCATGGTCTAAACCAGACCATGATAAGCGGTGCTTATTGTTAGACTTCTCTTGTCTATTACTGTTTGTGACAGATCCTGTAGGCAACACTGATCTATTCAATAGCTGGGTTAGCAAGTCTGTTGAAAGATTGATTCCTATCAAATTGCATAAGTCTCACCGTTTAACTCCTTTCATGCTTTGGTTCACAACAGACCTGAACACAACCAAACGCCAGTGCAAAGACTTTGAAAGAAAATGTAGATGGGACTGTAACTCTGAGGACTTCATCCTTTATGAAGCTAAACTTGATAAATGTAAAAGTTCCACCAAAGAAATATTAGCTCTGTATCACATTTTGGCTTCGCCTTGATTGGATGATTCCATGATCTGCGCTCAAAATTACCAGCCTTTTTTATGACAAAACGTCGAGCTCATCTGCTCCCTTTATTCTCTACGATTCCTTCCTCTATTTCTAATACCAATAACTTTTAAACATTTTTAGAGTTTGTTCAATTTCATTTTCCTCTGTTACCTGAAAGAACTTGGCACCTAAACGTTTTTCTACCATTTATGGTTCTCCATTAAATCCTTGAATCCTTGCTCAGCTCACACCAAAAAATTATTGTGGCCGCTCCTTCGCCAGTAGCCCTGTGCAACTCCTCCGAAACTGTAGCCTCCTCTTGTAAGTTGGCTTTAGTAATTTCACTACCAGAAAATGCAATGTATTCCATTTCATCCTGTCAAATTACAAACCATTTTCTTTACTCCGTTTTATAACGAAAGTCACTGAGCACGCCATAAATCTGCAACTAATCTCTTACATAGTAATTTAATATTTTCTAAACTCCATGCAATTAAGCTTTCGCGAGAGCACCAGTACTGAAACTGTTCATGCTGCACCCTAAAACGGCATCTACATGGTTTTAGATGCAGGTGAGGTGGCAGCTTTCATTTTGCTTGACTTATCTGCTGCTTTTGACACCGTCTCACTGCTGCTCTATAAAGATGGCTTGCAGAGTTTGCTGTCTGAGAAACGGCACATGATTATTGTATCTCCTTCCTGACTAACTGGATACATGCAGACACCGTCCCCAATTTCCATTCCTCAACATTCCAAAAAGATAATTGTCTTTATATGCAAACCTACAAGAATAAGCCTTTGTTCCTGAGATTGTAGATTCTCCAAATCCAATTTTAGGAGAACATGTATTTCACCCAAAAGACAGAGGTAAGCATTCTGAAAATATCATTTATTGCAACTCCATGCAACTATTCAAAGTAACTTTAAACCAGAAACAACAAGAACCTACAGTCCTTACAGAAGCCATCTTCCACTTTACATCTGCTCTGAGGCATCCAATAACATGTTGTTCACCTTCCTCCAGAATCAACTTGCAAATTCACTTAACATTCTCCATTCAAAGAGACACTGTCAAAAGAAAAAACATCTACTAGGAAATCGTATTTACACAATAAACATTATTGTAACTATTGTGAGAAAATGGGTGTATTGTATGGTAAGGATGAAGCCTTATCGTGCAGTACACTCACATATGTACCTTGGGTCCAGTCAGAGTTGTTCACTCAACCTTCAGTTCAGCTCTTTGGTGGCAAAGGCACAGAGCAGTAAGGCCTAGAAAGGAACAATGTGTAAAGCTTTTAACAGCACCAAATAACGAAATAGGAAAGTCACCAAACAAGAAAAAGACATGACAACACATTACAAAGATAGAGCATATTTTTATGAATTTTTAGAGCCCTTGATGACTATAATCAACTGGAGTGACTGGGAGATATGAATTTTTAAAGCATTAAAAAATGTTACCATCAAGCTCAAACAAATATTAGCAAGTCGAAACTTTGGAAACTTTAGAAAACTTTGAAAAAGTTTGAAACACTGAGAGCCTGATTTATGAAACGTTTGTGCTGCCTTAGCATCATTTTTTGATGTAAAAGCGGTGCAAATTTACAAAATATAATTGTATTTTGTGAGTTTGCGCATCTTTTGCATCAAAAAATGTAGAAAAGGTGGTGCAAACTTTTCACAAATCAGACCCTGAGTTTGGCAACTCCGACCTGGGTTGCGTGAACAAATCTAACAGGATAGAGGTATAGGAGTTTTGAAGGGGAACTTTGACAGTTACGTGGCCACCAGATCATTTTTAAATCAAGTTCCAAACCTTACAGAACAAGCACCTTTGACTTCTAAGGAGTGGGCCTGATGCTGATGGATGCAGGCTTAGGGATGATCAATGGATGCTCCAGATGCAGTGCGGTCCATGGGGGTGGAGTCCAGCCAAGTCTTTGGTCCACAGGTGAGTGGGGGTGACTCAGCCAGCAGCAGATCCAGTCCTGTGGGAAAACTACAGGCCCCAGCAGGCCTAGGGCCCCAGGAGGCGGTCCCAGGCTCAACACCACAATGGCACTGACTCGCGCTCATAAACGATTTCATTCTCCCGCAGCACAGGACACGAACAGCAGGAGATCCAGTCTTGTGGGTGTAGGAAAGTACCATCTTTCTTGGCATGTTACCCCCACTTTTACCTGTATGTCAGTATGTTTTTGCCTGTCTCACTGGGATCCTGCTGGTCAGGACCCCAGTGCTCATAGTTTGTGGTCTAACGTGTGTGTTTTCAGTAGTGCTTAACTGTGTCACTGAGGCTCTGCTAACCAGAGCCTCAGTGCCTATGCTCTCTCTGCTTCTAAATTTGTCACTATAGGTTAGTGACTTCATTTACCAATTCCAATTGGCACACTAGACTCCCCTTATAAGTACTTGGTATATGGTACCTAGGTACCCAGGGCATTGGGGTACCAGGAGATCCCTATGGACTGCAGCATTTCTTTTGCCACCCATAAGGAGCTCAGACAAACACTTTCACAGGACTGCCACTGCAGCCTGCGTGAAATAGTACACAAACTAGTTCACAACCATTTTCACTGCACTTAAGTGACTTATAAGTCACCTATATGTCTAACCTTCATTTACTGAAGGGTAGGTGTAAAATTACCATGTGTGAGGGCACCCTTGCACTAGCAGAGGTGCCCCCATGCAGTCCAGGGCCAATTCCTTGGTCTCTCTGAGTGTGGGGACGCCATTACACGTGTGCACTACATATAGGTCAGTACCTAAATGTAGCTTCACAACGGTAGCTCCAAATATGGCCATGTAAGGTGCCTAAGATCATGAAACTGTCCCCCCATTCCAGTCTACTAACTTTTTACTCTTTTCCTAAAGTCTTTCTTTTAACATGTCTGGTGTAGAAGCTACCCCTAGAGTTGTGAAGACAACATATGAGAATCTAAACTTTAAAAGTTTGAGGGGTCTTTGCATTGAAAGGTGTTTAGAGATTGGGAAGAACCCCAATAAGGAATTCCTCTTAAATCTTCTCCTGAAGGATGACCAGGGACTTAACACTGGTCAGGAACAGCCAGAGGGGGAAGTAGAGGAAGAGTCAAACCAGGTAGACTCAGAGGAGCATTCTGATAATCCTGGGGAGGGTCCTTCCACTGATCTTTCTGTCAACAAGCCCCCTAGTGTAGCTGGGAGTGGGAAGGGATCACACAATATTAGGGCTCACTTGGCACCTAGAGGCCAGGTCACTAGGTTCGTTCAAGTTAGGGAAAGATCAGCCTCTGCCAATTCCCATGCTACTTCTGTTTCAGAAGCATCCCACACTTCTAACTCTGAGGACCAGTCCCTAGATAGGGAACTCAGAAAGCTGAGCTTAGTTTAAGCCAGACTGAGGCTACAGTAGCAACAGTTGGCCTGAGACAGAGAATCCCTGCCTGTGGAAAGGGAAAGGCAGGGGTTGGGGTTAGTTTGCTATAATGGCAGCAGCCGTTTCAGGAATTCCAGTGTTAGGGAACCTACATTTGATTCCATAAATCTTCACACAGTTGTTCTCCCTTACAAGGGTGCGGATGACATCTATAAGTGGTTTGCTGCACTTGAGAGGGCCTGTAATGTTCAGAGGGTCCCCCAAGTTCAGTGGGCTGCTATCCTGTGGCTATCTTTCACTGGCAAGGGGAGAGACAGACTCCTTATTGCCAGGGAGGATGATGCAGATAACTACCACATACTTAAAAGTGCACTCTTAGATGGTATGGGCTTAACCCCTGAACAATATAGAATAAAGTTCAGAGAGACCAGAAAGGTGTCATCACAGATTTGGACAGATTCTGTAGACTGTTCAGTGAAGGCCATAGAAGATTGGTTAAATGGCAGTAAGATGACTGATTATGGAAGCCTTTATAGCTTGAATCTAAGAGAGCAGATATTGAACCTTTGTGTGTATGATTTGTTGCATCAGCATCTTGTGCACTCAGATCTGACCCCTCCCCAAGAATTGGGAAAGAAGGCAGACAAATGGGTCAGAACAAGGGTGAGCAGAAAAGCTCATACAGGGGGTGACAAGAGAGCAAGAAGAAGGATGGTAAGTCTGATGACAAGGGTGGGGACAAAGATAATAAATCAACAGAGTCTTCATCAGGCCCACAAAAACCCTCTGGGGGTGGTAGGTCCAAATCCTCTTCACACAATCAGAAAAAGCCATGGTGTAATCTTTGTAAAGCAAAAGGCCATTGGGCAAGTACTCCACTTGTCCAATGAGAAACAACAAACTTTCCACCACCACAACCCCCACTGCTTCCACAAGTGCCCCTAGTAATAGCAGTGGTGGTGGGAAAAAACACTACAAATAGCCAGTCAAGGGGTGTAGCTGGGCTAACCTTTGGTAATGTAGTGGGGGTAAGTCTAGTTAGGGAGACCACTGAGGCTGTTTTAGTCTCTGATGGTGGCATTGACCTTGCCACCTTAGTTGCTTGTCCCCTTAATAGGGATAAGTACAAGCAACTGCCCCTAATAAATGGTGTTCAGATTGAGGCCTACAGAGACACAGGTGCCAGGGTCATTATGGTGATGGAGAAACTGATAGCCCCTGAGCAAAACCTACTTGGTTATCAGTACCAAGTGACAGACGCCCATAACAATACTGTTAGCCATCCCATGGCTGTTGTGAATCTCAACTGGGGGGGTTACTGGTCCAAAGAAAGTTGTGGTATCCACTGACTTACCTGTAGAGTGTGTCTTAGGAAATGATTTGAAGACTTCAGCTTGGGCTGAAGTGGAGTTAGAGGCCCATGCAGGAATGCTGGGCATTCCAGGTCATATCTTTGCTCTTACCAGGGCTCAGGCTAACAAGCAAAGAGGACAGGGAAACTTGGATCCTGGAACAATGGACCAAGTTCTCCCAAAAACTAGGGATAGGAAGGGCAATCCCTTGTCCACTATCCCTCCCTCTCCAGATGATTCCCTTTTTGATGAGGAGGAGTCTTCTCCCTGTGCAGAACCTACACCAGAGGAGCTTGAAGCTGACACAGTTGTGCTTTTGGGTGCTGGAGGGACTGCCAGGAAGGAACTGAGTGTGACACAGCAGACCTGTCCCACACTAGAGGGTCTCAGAGAGCAAGCTGCCAAACAGCAGAATAGGGATGTTAATGATAGCCACAGAGTTAACTGGGAGAATAATCTCCTCTATACTGAAGCAAGGGACCCCAAACCTGGTGCCACCAGGAGACTGGTCACCCCCTACAGTATAGGGAATCCCTCCTAACTGTAGCGCATGACATTTCTTTGGTTGGACATTTGGGGCATAGTAAAACATGGGACAGACTTGTTCCCCATTTTCACTGGCCTCATATGTCAGAGGACACTAAGGAGTTCTGTATCTCCTGTGTCACCTGCCAAGCCAGTGGCAAGACTTGTGGCACCCCAAAGGCCCCCTTAATCCCACTGCCAGTGGTTGGCGTTCCCTTTGAGAGGGTAGGGGTTGACATTGTTGGCACCCTTGACCCTCCAACAGCTTCTGGCAATAGATTAATCCTTGAGGTGGTGGACCATGCCACAAGGTATCCAGAAGCTGTCCCTTAAGGACCACTAGAGTGCCTGCAGTGGCAAAGGCCCTCCTGGGAATATTTTCCAGGGTGGGTTTCCCTAAAGAAGTTGTATCAGCCAGAGGTAGTAACTTAATGTCTGCATGCCTCAAGGCAATGTGGAAGGAGTGTGGTGTATCATACAAATTCACCGCCCACTATCATCCACAAACAAATGGATTGGTTGCTAGGTTTAATAAAACTCTCAAAGGCATGATCATGGACTCCCTGAGAAACTCAGAAGGAGATGGGATGTTCTCTTGCCATGCCTCCTTTTCGCCTGCAGGGTGGTACCCCAAAAAGGAGTCTGCTACAGCCATTTCGAGCTCCTCTTTGGTCACCCTGATAGGGGTCCCTTGCTCTTGTAAAGGAGGGTTGGGAGCAACCTTTAAAGCCCCCTAAACAAGACATTGCGGACTATGTACTTGGTCTAAGATCTAGAATGGCTGAGTACATGAAAAAGGCCACTAAAAACCTTAAGACCAGCCAAGAGCTCCAAAAGCAATGGCATGACCAGAAGGCTGTCCTGACAGAGTACCAAACAGGACAGAAGGTGTGGGTATTGGAGTCTGTGGCCCCAAGAGCACTCCAGGACAAATGGAGTGGACCCCATCTCATTGTGAACTTGCAGTACTTTACTCCTACCTTCCTGGGCTCTAGGGTGGGGTATTTTACTCACCTTTGTGGTTTTTTTACTCTCCCAGTGATTCTCTACAAACTACACTTGTCTAGGGTACAATACGTGATTCGCATTCCACTTTCTTAGTATATGGTTTGTGTTGCCCCTAGACCTATTTCTTCCTAATGCATTCTATGGTATTTTATATTGTTTGCACTAACCTATGGCTATTTACTTACCTTATTTTGGTGTCTAGTGTATATATTGTGTATAATACTTACCTCCAGAAGGAGTATTGCCTCCAAGATATTTTTGGCCTTGTGTCATTAAAATAAAGCACCTTTATTTTTGGTAACACTGAGTATTGTCTTTTATTGTGTATAAGTACTGTGTAACTATAGTGGTATTGCAGGAGATTTGCATGTCTCCTAGTTCAGCCAAAGCTGCTCTACTACAGCTACCTCTATCAGCCTAAGCTGCTAGAACACTACTACATTTCACTAGTAAGGGATAACTGGACCTGGTATAAGGTGTAAGTACCCAAGGTGCCGCTACAAACCAGGCCAGGAATTTTGCAAATAGTGCACAGAGGCCTCAGGAGGTGAAGAAGACACAGTACACAGTGATACCATCACTTTCAGGGACGGCAAGGTCTTGCCTCCTCCAAATTGCATCAGCGGGACCTCAGGACAGTCTATGTTGAGGGGGTCCACCCTTTGCGTCCTTAGGAGCACGCTCGTCGCTGTGAGAGAAGTCCAAGGGTACTGGTTGTTGTCTTGGAAGGTGCCTGCATGAGCAGGGGAATGACTCCGTCACCCCACAGGAGATTTCTTCAGTCCTTCTGGTACAGGGTGAAGACAAGGAGTCCTCAGAGCATGCACACCGTGGAAACTGTTGCAGTTACTGGCTGGAGCTGTAGTTGCAGAGGAAAAGTATCCCTTGTGGATACTTTGTTGCTGTTACAGCGGTTCCTGGAGCAGGCTGCGGTTGATCCGCGGTCAGAGGCTGAAGTAGTAGTTGCAGAGGATTCCTGAAGGAAACTTGCAAGCAGAATCTGAAGAGAACCCCAGGAGAGACCCTAAATAGCCCTGAGAGGGGGATTGGCTACCTTATCAGGTAAGGACCTATCAGGAGGGGTCTCTGACGTCACCTGCTGGCACTGGCCACTCAGACCCCACCAGAGTGCCCCCACACCTTGCAAAGCACAATAACTGAAGCCTGGGACACACAGGATGAGCTCTGGGCACCACCCCTAGGGTGGTAATGGACATGGGAGTGGTGACTCCCCTTTCCTTTGTCCAGTTTTGTACCAGAGCAGGGGTCAAGATGTCCCTGAACTGGTGTAGTCTGGCGTATGCAAGAAGGGCACCATCTGTGCCCTTCAAAGCATTTAAAGAGGCTGAGGGAAGCTACCCCCTCCCTAGCCTGTAACACCTATTTCCAAAGAGAGAGGATGTAACACCCTGCTCTCAAAGGAAATGCTTTGTTCTGCTTTCCTGGGACTGGGCTGCCCAGACCCCAGGAGGGCAGAACCCTGTCAGTGAGGGGGCAGCAGCGTAAGCTGCAGTGCAAGCCTCAGAGAGCTGGTTTGGCAGTACTGGGGTCCATAGTTGAGCCTCCAGGATGCATGGAATTGGCTCCCCAATACAAGATTTGTCACAGGGGACAATTCCATGATCTCAGACATGTTACATGGCCATATTAGGAGTTACCTTTGTGAAGCTACATATAGATATTGACCTATATGTGCTGCACGCATGTAATGGCGTCCCCGCACTCACAAAGTCCTGGGAAAGGGCCCTGAACTATGCTAGTGCAAAGGTGCCATCACACTTAGTAACTTTGCACCTAACCTTCAGCAAGTGAAGGTTAGACATATAGGTGCCTTATAACTTACTTAAGTGCAGTGAAAATGGCTGTGAAATAACATGTGCGTTATTTCACGCAGGCTGCAATGGCAGGCCTGTGCAAGGGTTTGTATGAGCTCCCTATGGGTGGAAATAGAAATGCTGCAGCCCATATGGAGCTCCTGGAACCCCAATGCCTTGGGGACCTAGGTACCATATACTAGGGACTTATAAGGGGGTTCCAGTGTGCCAATTGAAATTGGTAAATTAAGTCACTAGCCTACAGTGACAAATTTAAAAGCAGAGAGAGCATAAGCATTGAGTCTCTGGTTAGCAGAGCCTCAGTGACACAGTCAAGCAATACTGACAGCACACACAGTAGGCCACAAACTACGAGCACTGGGGTCCTGGCTAGAAGGATCTCAGTGAGACAGGCAAAACACACTGACATATAGGTTTTATCTATGAGAACTGGGGTCCTGGCTGGCAGGATCCCAGTGACACAGTAAAAACACACTGACACACACTCACAAACAGGCCAACAGTGGGGGTAGCCATACTAGAAAGAGGTTACTTTCTCATTCAACCCCTCCCCCCCCCCAAACTTAGGACAATAAGGCTAACCTGGGCCAGTTGAGACTTTATTGTCTAAGTGGTGATAAGTGGAGAGTAGATCTGCAATAGAGTGGTTACCTCCTTTATCATCCACTATATGGTTACTTCCCTGTGGGGATGTAAACCACCCTGTTTGGAGATTTTGACCTAACCAACAGTGTGAGTGTAAATTCTCAGAGTTCCTATGAGTATGTTTTAAAGTTGGGCAGTGGGATTGGTCCACTGGGACTATGTCAAATGCAGGAAATGCTAGACAGGGTTGCTGTCTCAAATAAAGCCATAGTTGGGCAAAACCTTGTCCATATGGCTGTAAGAGAGAACAGGGTTGCTGTTTCTCTTGAGTTGGAGCAGGGCAGGGCAGGGCTGCTGTCCTATAAGCTTACGTTTCTCTGGGAGGGCTGGAGGGATGCTCCATATTTACTAAAATGGTGCAATTTTGCACATCTGGATTAGTAGTTCCACAGAGAGGTACTTTTACCTTTGGGAGTCCAGCTGTGGTAGCTGAGGGCTCCTTTGGTACAGGTTCCACCCCAGGAAAGGTTTCAGCCGCCATAGGAATGGTATCCTGAGTTGCAGGGTGGGAAAGGGATACTTTGATACTCTTTTTACCTGTCGGTGGAGAGGGATCCTGAGATTTCCGGCCTTTTTCGCTCCTTTGCTTTTTCATTTTACCAGAAATGAGAGGAAGCAATGCCTCAGGGATACCCAGCATGGATGCATGGGTCCTAAACTCTACCTCAGCCCAACCTGAGGCTTCTAGGTCATTACCTAAGAGACAATCTACAGGTAAGCTAGGTGATACCATCACCTGCTTAGGGCCAGTAACTCCACCCCAACTAAGTTGAACTACAGTTAAGGGGAGAGACTGACTGGAGTTATTGACATCAGTAACTTTGTACTTCTGCCCAAGAGGTGTTGTGCAGGGGACACCAGGTTTTCTGTCACCAAAGTGATACTGGCACCTGTGTCCCTGTAGGCCTGGGCCTCAACACCATTTATTAAGATTGACTGCCTGTAGTTATCCATGTTAAGGGGACAAGCAGCTAAAGTGGCAAGGCCAATGCCATCAGGTGTGACAGAAACTGTCTTGGGAATGCCTACCCCAGTTTCTATTATGGTCCCAAAAGTGAACCCAACTACACCTTTAGTTTGACTATTGCCAGTAGTCCCACCACTATTACCAGTTTTGCTAGAGGCACTAGAGTCTGATGTCTTAGTGGTGGTAGGCTCTGGGGCTTTACCTGTGCAGGACTTGTCCCTTGGCTAATGGCCTTTATTTCACACACATAACACCAAAGCTTTTTCTGATTGTGTGAAGAGTTTGAAGAAGATGAAGAAGTTTTATCCCCACCCCCAGAGGAGTGTTTTGAACCTGAAGAAGGACCTTTATGTTTACTTTTATCCCCATGCTTTTCCTGAGATTGTTTTCTACCCCAGAGTCCAGAAAAGCAGGAGTAAAGTACTGGAAGTTTCCTTAGGACACACTACACCTCGTGATTGGGATTTTGCAGTAACCAACCAAGTCTGAAAACAACAACTGCTGGATTCCTGGACCTGAAGACCTGCAAAAGAAGGGGACCAAGTCCAGAAGTCGGAAGAAGTTCCAGGAAAGGCAGGAGCACCTGCCACCCCAGAAAGAGGGTGCAAAAGAAGAGTCCCCAGTTAGTAGAAGACTGAAGAAATGCACCCTAGGAAGATGCCAGCGGGTTCCTGCATGATGCAGAAGATGTCCCACGACATAAAGATGGATGCAGATGTGATTTTGTGCTGGAAGTCACCAACAAGCCTTGGTTACAACAAAAGTGCATTTTGGGTCAAAATGGCGCTGGAAGGACCGAGGAAGGACTTGGGGGCCTCAACTCTGTGTGAGGAGGAAGAGGGGGCTCTCTGCACTTTAGAGAGCCTTCAGGATGTCAGACAGCACCCACAGGAGTCCCAGGACACGGGGACAAAAGAGGTGCAAAACACAGTTGGTGCAGCACAAGAAAGGAAGGTCCCACGCCACCGGAGGACAACTCAGCGAGTTGATCATCACAGGATGGAGTGGTGGGGACCTGGGCCAGGCTGTGCACAAAGGAAATTTGCAAATAGTGCACAGAGGCCTCAGGAGGTGAAGAAGACACAGTACACAGGGTACCATCGCTCTCAGGGAAGGCAAGGTCTTACCTCCTCTAAATTGCATCAGCAGGACCCCAGTACAGTCTATGTCGATGGGGTCCACCCTCTGTGACCTTAGGAGCAAGCTCATCACTCTAAGAGTCCAAGGGTACAGTTCGTCAACTTGTAAGGTGCCTGCATGAGCAGGGGACTGACATATAGGTTTTTATCTATGAGCACTGGGTTCCTGGCTAGCAGGATCCCAGTGACACAGTAAAAACACACTCACAAACAGGTCAAAAGTGGGGGTAACCATACTAGAAAGAGGCTACTTTCTCACACTGTAGCAATCGCTTTAGCCCTTTAAATGTCATTTCAGATCCACATGATGATCCTGATATAAGTACTGTGGCAGGTGTGGCACTAGATGAAAATACAAACCCTATTGTGTCTGAGGCCCAGTACACTTCTCACAAACAAGATCTAAAGTGTAGGTGGTTGAGCTTAAATCTATGGTAAATATTCTAACCTCTATGTTTAAACAGTTAATGCAAAAAGATGCGATGACCATTTTGGATTGTGTCCAAAGTTCAACACATAATCCTTCAGGCCTCTGGGCCCGTTGCCTAAATTGCCTCTGTCACCCTGCAATAAGAATCATACTTGTTTTACCTGTCCTGACCCCGTCAGCTTGGTTCCTTGTGTTGCTCACTATCCAGTCAGCGGCAGAACTGGGAACCCTAGGCAGGCTCCCACATGTAATGGCCAGGGCACGGTTAAGGAATCAATAGCCTGCTGTCAATTTTCCAAATCTTTGGATGAGTATGCCTCCAATTGTGTTGTACACCCTGTTGCCGATTCGTCCAAACCTACTAATACGGTCTTGATGGTCAATGTGCCCAAATTACATCCAGTGGCTCCTAGGAAAGGGGAGATTTTGTCAGAAAAAAGGTATTCATTGGGTCCATCATGTGAGAGGCTGTTACTCTGAGATACTGAGGATATAATTGAGGCACTTAGAAGGACTGATCCTGACACACATTATGATGTGATTGGGTTAACATCAGGGACAAGAGTACGACAGACAATTTGGTGGCACTAGATGCCAGGACAAGTGTCCCTAGGCATTCTTGCATACAGTTGAAACTTCCTATGCTTTTCTCGCATCACAAGTCTTGACTTACCCCCAACTTGGGGTAAGCCCATCTGATCTAAATGAGAAGCAATATCTGAGACCCCTATAGGTCCACTATCTTGGGTTCCCTCCTCATTTGACGTAATTAGCTCTGATGCTGGTGTTCCCCCTACTCCTGACTCTGCGACCACTCACTCTTCTTCTCTTGATAGATCTCACCAGTCAACTAAGGACCAACTAGCCAATTCTGCCAATATCACATCCACTTTTCCTGATAGAGCTCATCAGACGACTCAGGATCACTTAGCTAATTGTGCTAACAGTACATCTTTACTCAGGACAGCTTCTCAAAGTGTTGGGCTGCAATATGCTTCCTGGAATGTGGCATGCTTAAGATCTGTTGTCTCCCTTCCAGCCTTTATTTCCTTCATTGAGGACTATGACTTCTGCTTTTTTCAAGAAACTTGGAGCGTCAATCCAGTGTTTCGGTCTGGCTACTTAAACCTCTACACTCCAGCACTTCCTAGTAATAGGGGTAGACCGCCTGGGGGTTTAATTATATGGGCTAGAACATCATTAAACTGCCACATGTCTCAGTTATCCATTGACTCCCCTGACTATTTGGGGTAAACGTGAGCGTGATTATTCGTAATATCTATGCAAGAGGAGTAAGTGAGAGTTTGGCTTTTGATACCCTTCGCATTTTGGAGACGTTTCTAAGGCAATGTCCCTGGCACTTTAAAATCATTGTGGCAGGTGATTTCAATATCACATTTCAGCCTCTTGACTGGGAAGATATTGTGTTTACTCATGAGGAGAATCAGGCATGGTTTGTCCCTTCTTTGGATATTCCATCAATTAAAAGGTGGTTGCAAGTTGCCGTCCAGCTAAAAACCCTGACCATTGAATTTGGGATTAGAGCACTCAATGACAGGACAAAATCTGACTCTCAAAGTGTTGTCATACTTACAACAGGGTCAACCACACAAGTAGAATTGACTATCGCTTAGTTGATATAAGATTGTGGCCTCTAGTTATTGATGTGATAGTTATTACGAGAACTGAGAGCGATCACAATCCGCTGCAGCAAAGTGTACTCTGTCGATCATCTCAGTATGCTATGCAAATCTGATAAGGTCTCTTGTACCACTATTGACCAAACACCCAGCCCTTCACTGCTGCAATTGTTTACTCTTTCAGACGTAATGCATTCACTAGGTACTCTAAAGTGTGGCAGGGCGTCTGGTGCAGATGGATTCCAGCGGATCTGTTTCTATCTGATATTGAAGTCTAGCCGAGATACATTACTATCATATCCAATGCAATAGCGATGGGGGCACCAATTCCTGAGTTGTGGAAGGGTGCTGTTGTAGTTCTTATCTCCAAAAAGGGCGATGGAGCCCTACCTTGAAATTACAGGTCAATTAGCCTATTGAACTGTGTGCAGAAAGTTTTCTGCCACTGCCTTCTGGGCACTCAGGACTGGATGACCAAGCATGATATACTTAGTCCATTAAAAGCTGGCTTTCAGAAGAATACTTCCACTATTGATCAAGCTTTTAGGTTTCTGCTCCTATATTGGAAGACAGGTTTCATTGGTAAGAGGAACCTGTACGTTGCCTTTGTTGATTTGAAATCTGCATTTGACTTAGTGCCTCGCAATAAGTTGTGAGAAGTTCTCTCTGGGTTGGCAATCCCCGCCCATGTTCTTTCCTTGCTAGTACGGCTTTGTGAGGGCAACTATGCACGTGTCAGGTGGGGCGACCTGGGGTAGCTTACTGATAAAATTCCAGTGTCAAGGGGAGTACACCAAAGATGTGTCATTGCTCCAACTCTGTTCTCTTTATATATCAGTGACATTGTTTCTTTTTTACTGAAGGTGGAGGCAGATACACCACTCTTAGGCACACATAAAGTTCCTGTCTTGCTCCTTGCAAATTATACCCTTTTGATATCTAAGACCCCAAGTGGTTTACGGAAACTCCTTATGTGATTTGAGGAAATATGTTACGCTCAGGCTTGGAAATCAGCACCTCCAAAACCAAAATGATGATGTTCAATCCTCATCAATCTTTTAAAGGGAAGGTTATACTTAGAGGTATTCCACTTGAGAAGTTGAAATCGTTTAGCTATATTGGCCTAATGCTATCGGAGAACATGTCTTGGAAGCAACACAATGCTAAGCATGTGTTGAAACAAAAACAAATCACAGGGGTTTTAATCAAGGATTTTGGCCTTTCTTACACTGAGCTGATACGTCCAGCACTCCAGATCTATGAAGCCAAGGCCATGAGCTCTGCTTTATATGGTGCAGAACTATGGGGCCATGCCAAAGCCCAAAACATATCAACTTTTGAGAATATCTTCCTAAGAAAGCTTATCTCTCTTCCATTGAGTACTCCACAGCTTCCTCTTTTTAAGGACTTGGGCATTAAAAATTTAGGTTACAAGGCCCGCTTATGCCCACTCTTGTACTGGAGGCGGCTTTGGATTACACCAGAGCTCGCCCCTTACACTGTAACCCTGCAGGCCGTAATGGAAACTGATTGCTCCCTGAGCATTCTTGGCTCAGATACATTAAAAAGTCACTATACACTCTTGGGCTCAGTGAACTCTGGGATTCTTGAACTACTGCTCCCTTCCCATTGAATAAAGCAGTCCTGGAGGGTGGTAGACTCTGAAGAGTTGGGGGTAGCACTCCACTCCAAAATGCCATGTGAATCTGTCGATCTGAAAGATATGTGTAAATATGAGGCTTTCTGGGATGCAATTTCGCTCCCCAAAGACAGGAAGTTGTACTTCCAGTTTCATGTAGGAACCTTACCACTAAGATAATTTACCAATCATTGGTCATCTGAGGGGGAATCCACTTGTCCAGCTTGGAATGTTCCTATCAAAATCCTGCCTCGTGTTTTATTTGTTTACCCTGCTTATACAACCCCTCGCAAGAAATGGCTTGCTCCTACCTGTAGGATGCTGGGAGTTCATAGGTCCTTTGCTGCTCTTTGAATCCTCAGTTCAGACACTCGATTGGCACTTCACCAGAAACCCAAACAGTAAAAGGTGATTTCTGGCAGCCTTTACGCATGGACTCAAGAGTGTGTCATCTCAGGGAGTGTCATGGTTAAACGGAGATTACCCCTTTCTCACTTAAACACCATGTCTCAATTAAACACAGGCAATGAAGAAGAAGCGGTCAAGATTCAATAGGTTTTATTTAGCAAAACTGCAATTTGTGACAAGTTGTATGGGCATCAATGATTAGGATAATGAACAGTGCAAGAAACAGAATGGTAGAGAAAAGAGTCATTAATACAAAGACCCCCACCATCTCGCAATGACATGAGGTGACATGAGATATGATATATGTCCTAAAACCCTAATAATGTGAACCTAATCTTTAACCTAAAGGAGAGCTAGGTGTGTGAAACCTAATCTGTCAATGCCATGTCCGTGAGAAGAGCCCCCAACCCTGGTTACCTTGGAATGAGTTCTCTAGCTCAGACTCCGTAGGGACACGAAGATTGGCTCAGCGTCAAGGCGACGTGCAGCATTGATAGCAGCGATGGCATCTAGTCGGAATCCCTCTGACTATCTGTTTAAATGGGGAGTATTTATACAGATCTGCCTGGTCCTCTGGCGTATGTCTGTTCCCAAACAATAGATAACAAGACATGCTTGGGATGGTAATTTATAAAAACAATTCCCTCGAAAGCGTGAAGAGGGAAAGTACCTAATGTGAACACCTACAGTTTGTTTATCTTTGTTGCTTGATATTGATGCCTTAGCATGGTGGCACTGATAACGCAAAACTAAAACATGTGCCTAACTAAAAACAAGGCAGCCTTCTTAAAAGATTTATTTAAATGAATGCGCTCAAACAGAGCATGCTAAGTAGGGTAAAAGTCACTAGGTGACGGGGCACAAATCTGCAAGCCAAAGGCTAAGGTAACTCCTCTATCCCAAGAAAACAAAACTTGTCACTACACATAATTGAGGATTCTAATGAAATCCAAGAATATAATACTAAAACAAAGTTGTCTTGGTGCTCTGTGTTATCTGGAACAAAACTCCATCAGGATTATTACTCACCTCAAATCAGACAAAGATAGCTGCTGAAACGTTAGGAGCCAGTTCGACAGCTAACATTCCAACTTCTCCAAAACAGTTTACCTAGGTGTAGAGGCCTACATAACACAGTATCTTTCATACTTCTGCATACCGCAGCATCCCTTCCTAACAATTTACATTCCACTAAATTATGAACATCTGCTATTGCAGACCGGTAGCAATTTAAAGTTCCATAACTTAAACCTTTGTCAGACAAAACAGTCAAAACATTAATCAACTCCATAGCAGAAGCTTCCAGGGGATCCAAGCTTTTCTGCATACACCAAGATTCTGATGCTTGTCAAGAAATGATATTCAGCTTTCTTGTTTTTAGAGCTCAAGACTCTTTGAGTGGTTCCTGAGGCTTGTCTAAAAACCATGCTAGACAATCTCCTCTCCCGAAATTCTCAATGTAAAAAGGTCCATCATACCACCCAACACTAAAGGATAATGCTCTCCTTTTGGACATACCAACAACCTGGATGAAACTGGAATCAATAAAGGCTCTTCAACTGAAAAGACCATTACCAGCGGAAACCAAGGCTGAGCTGTCCAAAACTATCTGATAAAACCTCCTAAATCATACAAATACATAACCCTCAAGGCATTTCTAATTCTGGCAAAACACAACCACTGTCTACGCCGCTGCATGCAAACTCTTGGATATCTTGTTAACTGTTTTGACAACATAGAGGCAAACAGATTTACCTCCAAAGGTCTTGCTTAAAAAAATGCAGAAAAAATCTCCCCATTAACATTCTAATTGCTGTAATGCTTCAAATATCACGAGTTCCAATCTACAATAACACTGCTCTGACCTGCAAAACACCACGCTTAGGCCTATTTTGTGTTCAAACAAAACCACCATATTTCTTTGGCTATTTCTGCCAAACTCTTTGATTTTCTCCCACCTAGACGAATGCTATAACAAACCACAGATACATTTTCCATCTTTATTTAAACATTGCACTTTGCAAACAACTTCTCAAAACTCTTCATCATGAACAAACCTGCCCTTCTTTCCAAACAATAGATATGAGATAATCCCTTCTCCAAAGCCATACAACATCTATCTTCAATGACGCAAGCAAGCTCCCCAACCAAACAAACTTGCATCTGTCTCCAGAACAACATTTATTGCCATTCCAAAACTAGCTTAGTCATCCATGCCTCCAAATTGTTCACCCACCAAACCAACTCAAATTTTGCCTCTCCTGTCAAACCTACATGATCTCCATACCATAAACCATTCCTTAAACTCTCGGCTTTCAGTGTCTGAAAATA
Organism: Pleurodeles waltl; assembly: GCF_031143425.1. Lineage (NCBI taxonomy): Eukaryota > Metazoa > Chordata > Amphibia > Caudata > Salamandridae > Pleurodeles > Pleurodeles waltl. The sequence continues at coordinate 306,582,527 of NC_090450.1, read as the reverse complement.
AGACCTTGAGTATTTTCAGTTGGCTCTTTTTTCAAAAATCCCTAACCTTGGGCTGCGTCTCATTATAACAGCTTTCCTTCTATCTGTTAACAATGATGGATTCCGATCACCTAGGAAGCACACAGTTCTCTGACTTCATCTCCATAATACAGGAATGTCTACAGACACGCCTTTCACTTTACCCTCCTCTGCCATATCTAAAATTTGTGTCAAAGGCCCAATCACATCTGGCAGTACATCTTAGCAGTGCTTAATACCCATATTATACAGTTCTGGGGATCACCGTCCCGAAATCTGACAAGATATGGATCTAAGACTGGAGTGGCACATGCCTTGTTATCTAGGATACACATCCATAATTTAATAAACTGAACTACATGACTTAAACGCCACCAGTCTGTACTCCTGGGATGTCTAATCATATCTGATGAAAACATAACCTCACCCTGTGGATCCATCACAATCTCATTTTCTTTATACTGCGGTCCTATTATGCATCAAAGATATACTTATTAAACGGTAATGAAGTAAAATTGTCATCAGGCATAGCCTGAACCCCTTTTGTGTTGCTGAGGGCACCTTCCTGCATGCCATAATGAACACCGTTCTGCTCTGTGGTGCACAGACCACCTGTCTCAAAACAGGAAAAAAATTCTCAGCATGCCTTTTCTTCATCTTCCTTGTACCACCTAACTTTGGAATATCACTTTAAATTTCCCGTATCTAGAGATCAAATTCCTCTTCACTGACTAATAATCCTATTTACCTTTTCCCCCAAACTGACTGTACTGCTTACTTGAATGTGGTTCTAAGCTCTATCTCCTAAATCCTTATAATTGCATCTTCCTAAACCAGAGCACCTGATCTGCTTGGTTCCTCAGATTTAATTTTACTTGCTGACTGTTATGATAATACTTTTTCAATTTTTTTTTTTACCTATTTACGAAGAAAGACTGCTATCTCATGAAAACACAGATCCCTCAAGCAATCCTTACCATTGCGACGAACTTTCTCAACTGTGAAGTAAAAAAATAACTTTGTGCCCTCTTAAAAATGGTGATGTGCGCATTGAAATCAATATAAAATCAATGACTAACTTGCTGAAAATACACATTGCCGGCATGATGCCATAAACCTTTACTTGTTCGACAACCCAAACAAAAATGGTACTTTGACACTAGGCCATATATACGACTCGCCTGTGCATGCCATGTCATACACCCAAACCAAAATGGGGTATGCAACAGTGGTCACTGTTCCTCACTCACATGAAAACAACTGACCGACACTGGTGCCTTCAAAAGAGATGCACCCACGTGCGCCTGAAATTAAATAAAAAGCCACTTATTGTGCTAATCAAGGCTCCAACAGGTAAAAGAGAATAAAGACAGAAACTAAAATCAATAAAATGATACTACTGAGCAAAAGAATGTAACAGTCATTACCCAACACTGACACCTAAAAACTCCTGTATATTGGGAATTTACACTAAATAAACTAAAATGAAAAGATACAAATATTCAAGCTATCCATCTACATATTAAAATATACAATTAATAAAAACATCAAGGAGAAAACAAATTATGAAAAAACTATTGCAATAATAAAATGACTGGTTACTTGACTGGCACTGAGCAGCAATGAAAAGAGGAAGATGGCATCTAAGGTTAGGTTTAGAAGTGCTGTGATATTCTAATTCTGATTCTGGAATTTATTTTCTGCAAAAATGTTACTTTGATTAGCTGCATGGAGTTCCAGTAAAAGGCTTATGCATCATATGTATCTCTGCTACTAACATGAAATCTGAAAATCCTCCACATCCAACCGGGTTCTTTTTTTTGATTACCATTGAGGGAATTACAGAGAGGATATACATCCAAATCAAGGACTTGGTTAGAATAGAGGACAGGAGCATCCCCAAGAATATATACATAGCAAGAGACAACGGTAGTGGAAACAGTAGACATTACTACTATTTCCATATTCAATCTGTAACAAAATCTTATCTCAAGCAGAAGTGTCAATTTTGTATAAAGGTCTATCACCTGTCCCATCTTTTGAAGCTGAAAATTTGAGATACATAAGGACATTTACAATTTGTGCAATAAAACTGGGCTATTGTTTTAATGCAGATGGTTATTCAAAAGTTTAATCAATCTAGTTTAAAACCTCATTCTAAATGTAATCCTAGCCTAGATATAGTGAGCGTGAGGTGGGGGTGTTTGAGCAAGTAATCAACAAAGGCTTAGATTCAGTTTTTAAATTTCTCCCCAAAATAAAATATAATATTCCATATGATGGACATGCTCAGTAATATTTAGAACATAATGGACACATTACCATTAAAGCTAGTTACAAGGGTGGTGGAATCATTATTCTGGAAATTGCTCAGTAAAATGAGAGGTTTTGAATTTGGGAGCCTAGGCTAGCCATTGTATACCGTTTACTCAACTGCCATCAAAATATTACAGTCCCTCCCCCCCTTTTAGATCCATTGTCTCTGGTACTGGGGCTATTACTGAATCTTTGTCTAAAAATGCGGACACCTTCATGAAACCAATAGTAAGCTTGCTTAAATCATATCTAAGAGATACCTCAGATATAATTAGTAACACTGGGGCCCGTATTTATACTTTTTTTAGCGCCGAATTTGCGCCGCTTTTTGGCGCAAAACGGCGCAAACCTACAAAATACAATGGTATTTTGCAAGTTTGCGCCGTTTTTGCGTCAAAAAACGACGCAAATGCGGCGCAAAAAAAGTATAAATACGGGCCTGAATACTTATCTTTTGATGCAGAAACTGACCTACTAGATACCCTTGAAGTAGAGTCTCTATTTACAAACATTCCTCATAAGGAAGCACTGAGAATAATTCATCAATAATTTACATTAAACTCTACAGCCATCACAGCAGACTTTATCACACAATGTTTTAAGATTGTTCTAGAAAACAAGTATTTTCTAAACAACAGCTCCACTTGTAAACAGTGCAAATAGATGAGCATGGGAGCCACCTGTGATTACAGCATTGTGAATGTATAGCTTGGCGGATTTGAAGGTAAATGTATCTGTAGCAAAACAGCTCCTTACTGTGAGAACATCTTCTAATGGTCTAAATATAGAAACAATGTTTTTTTTTTAATTGGAAAGGTAGTTAAGAGACCCTTATTCAGTTATTGTTGTGTCTGAACATGGGAGATTCGAATCTAAAATTTATGCCCAAAACAAGTAGAATGAGGGGCATATTTATACTTTTTGGTACAAAACTTCACTAAAGCAGTTTTGCACTAAAACGTTTAGCACCGGCTTGCACCATTTCTGAGCACCAGCCGGGCACCATATTTATGGAATGGTGCAAGCCGGTGCAAAGGGTAGGCTAGCGTAAAAAAAAAATTATGTTAGTCAGGTGGGGCTGATGGCATGGAAGAAGGGGGTTTTGCACCCAAACATTGCGTAAAAATAAATGACTCTAACCAGCCTAGCATCACTTTCTGATGCAAAACCATCCATTCCACATGACTCCTGTCTTAGAAAAGACAGGAGTCATGCCCACCACTCCAATGGCCAGCACAGGGGACCAGGGTCCCCTGGGCATTGCCATTGCACCCAGTGCCATATAGGGGGTGCTCATTTCAGGGACCCCAATGGCACTTAAAAAAATAATAATTACCTGTGCTTACCTATACTTACCTGGGATAGAGTTCCCCATCCTCTGTTGACTCTCCCGTGCATGATTTTAGCACGGGGGTAACTATGGCGCTAAGGCCATAGAGTAATTTTTTGCAGGGGAACGCCTACCTTGCATCTCATTTACGCATGGTAGGTTTCCATGTTCATAAAATGACTAACTCCAGAACTTTGGCGCTAGACGGGTCTTGCACCAAAGTATAAATATGGAGTTCATTTTGCACTGAATTTACATTAAACAAATTATGCAAATTCAGCGCAAAACAAGTATAAATAGGCCCCTGAGTAAGATCCCGATAAATCCTCAAGGTCAGTTCGATGCAAAATTATGTCCACCTCTAAAAGCCCCATTTCTGAATGCCAAAACAGTACAGAATCTTGGGTGATCAAGTGAGGGAAGGGAGTGTGAAGGGAACAGCTGGGAAGGAGACCTGAAGAAAACAGACAAATCATCAGCGTTCCTTATTTACATTTCTTAATCTATACATATGTCACCATAACCATATACTTTACCTGATAAATAAAATGTCTCAATGCCTTAATGACTCTTAGCCCTCGAGGTAGGGTCCATTTGTGACTCCTGTCCCATTAATCTCCTAATGATGCTTCTCTGTGGTATTTCAAATACATGAAAGCATTATCCTTTCTTTCTCTCAAATATGTAAACATGGACTCATAAATGAAGCATCCTTTTTTAAAACATAGATCATACTCACCATAGAAGATATGAAAATTCATTCCAAGTTGAAACAACACTTAATTTCCTTCACATCATGTTAAGCAAATGCCAATTTACAAGAAAAAAACAAATGGATTTCATAACTGTTCTGTTACTGACGCAGAGTTCAAGGTCAGTCAGAAGCACATAATGAGTGTTTCAAAAATAAGTACTTTTGAAGGAATTCCTTTCCTTCTCCGCCTAAGCCCCTTTTTAATCCTTAAGCCTTGAGCGGAATGGGGACGTTGATAAACACTTCAGAGACCAATGTTCAGAAGGACATCAGAAGAAAACGAATGTGCACCCCAACATGAAACCAAAGATTGATGCAGATGCGGATTGTATGAACTGTTAGCGGTGCAAGTGCACTCTTCCCACTCCTGTCAAATGCCGTCCAGGAAGTTGCTCCAGTCACGTTCTATTCCATGAATAATTGGTAGCGCGATGCGGGTAGAAGGGGGTCCCAGGGGAGGATTGCCGAAGACACCCCTGAGAATTTTGTGGAAGGTGGTGCAGCCCACGGGCACCGTTTTGGGCGCTTCTTGGGAGTTTTTGGGCGGGAGGGGCTGTAATATATTTACGGGCCATTTTGTAAGGGACACCATTTTAGGAAGGTGACACAGTGGCTGGTGAAGCAGGTGTTTGTTCCCTCCCTCCCACCCAGAAGAGGGGAGTTTTCATTGGGGGTATTGGCAGGGGTTGAGAAGCTATAGAGAGGCCCTCCTTTTTTAATATGGGTGCACGGGGAAGGAGTTTGTACTTTGTCGCTGGGAACAGGTGCAGGCGGAGACAGAGACTGTTCGCATAACAATAATAACGGATGGACAGAAAATCTGCCAAGACACTTTCAGATTGGAAGGGGGTGGACAGCAGCAGGGCAACAAAGACAGGAAATTAGGCATTAGGGGTTGGAGACTTGCAGGTTCAATGGGTAGGTGGCAGCAACTAACTATTAGTTTGTCAAAACGGATTCAACAAAGAAAGCATTACAAAAGAAAGACTAGATAAATGAACTGGAAGGTTAAGGGGAAGGGAGGGTAGAGTAGGGTAAGGGGGGAGCGTTCTGGTTAGGTAGATTTTATATTTAGTGAGGCATTTAGTTTTGTGAAGCTTGAGGCCAGGGTATTGTTTTTGTGAGTGCACGTTTCCAATAAAATGGCCTTTTACACACTAAAGGGTATAGTGATGCTGTTTCCCTCTTCCACAAGGACGATTAATGGACAAGCCCCGCTGTCACTGTGCTGTTGGCAGTATTGCGTGCAAGCTCTAGGCTTGTTCAGCATCATGGGAACTGTAGTTTTAGCTGCTACTGCAAAGAAAAAATTACAAGGGCTGCCATGTATCAGCCCCCCCTTGACTTTACATGTGAATCACTGTCTCCTTTGTGCCACTTTGAGCCACTATGTACATAACCACACATATATGAATGAAAACAACAATGTATCGTAAACGTTATTGACTGATTGTTTATGTAAACTGTTTTTCTCATGCTCTGAATTGAACCCCTTCTTGTTCCTTGCGTAGACAGCCAGTATGATCCTGGCAGCTTTACCTGGTCTAACGTCCCTTACTCGCTTGTCAAGTGTGACATTTAGGATTGAATTCCTCCATGTCAGGATTTTTACTGAGAAGAAATTACAAGTGGAATTGTTTACCAAACCCATGGCATGTAAAACTCTTTAATACGTCTCCAGTTTTCATCCCAAAAGCCAAATAGAAGTGCTACCACAAGGACTATTCCTGCTTCTTCAGAGAAACTGTTCCAATTTGACAAACTTTATAAAACTTTCAGGAATTTTAGAAGAGAAATTACTGGTTAGAAGATACCACAAGCGTCTTATCAGTCATTCCTTTAAAAGAGCTATTTTTTACAATAGAGAATGTATTTTTGAAAAAACTGAGACAAGATACATTTGAGCCTAACGTTTGTGCCACAAATAATAGCAATGTATCCAATCCCATTAGGAATGTGGTCCTTATCAATTGCCATATTTTCAATATGAACACAAACAATTCTGCAGAGAAATCTTTTTTTGCATTTCATGGAAACAAGAGCTGCAGGGTTAAATTTGTATGTGTCTTACCTAGCTCTTAAAAGGAAAAACAAGTGCAGGAGGATTTTTCATATGATGAATGTTAGATAGATATAACCCTGACAGCAATGCAGGAATTTTTGTCAAATTTAAATGCAATTGGTCACTTTGGTCAACTTTGCAGATTTTCAGATTAAGGAAGAGATTTTGAAAAAAGTAATTCTGGAAAGATGAATTGAAGTGAATAAAGGATTTCTATTAAGATTTTTTTGGACATGGCAGTTGAGTTGGCCCTCTGGCACAGGGATTTCAAGACACTGCTAGCTCGTTTCTTTTCAGCAAGCACTCAGGTGACTATTGTGACCCATTAAATTGAGAGTATTGTATATAGGGTGATAAGGTTTGCTTGGATCAATGGAAAAAGCACAAGAATTTCTGAAAGAAATATCACACAGCTCAGATTGGCCAGAAAATAACTTTTAGTTTTTCTTCTAGTGATAATTGTAGGGCTTGATGAACCCAGTAGACAAAAGGATGAAGAAGGACTTGGGGTCGCAGCAGGTGTGCCCTTGATTGGAGGCGATTTTTTGAACTAGGGCAGTTATGGACCAAACTTTGGGTAACAACGTTAAAAAAATGAAAGATTTTACATTATTATTAGAAGGTGATCAAAGTCCTAGGATACTATCTGCCACAGTTTAGACTACATTCTGTAGAGTCCTCAGAAATAATAATAGGGTCTTGATTTATAAATTAATGTTTATTTTTGAGAAGTAATATATATCCTTGGGATGCACAAATATAGTAAGGAAGGTCCAGACCATGTGAATTTATGTTGGTTCAGGCAGGTACCCATGCACTTTGATTTGCACTCTTGCACTTTTTTAAATTAATGTGCATACTCCACTTTGTAATTGTTTTTTATTGTATCAGAGATAATTTGGTTCACAATATATGACATGAAATGTTTTTAATAGGTTCCTTCATAAATCATGATACTTGAATATTTTAACACTTTTGCACATGGGCACTTTTATGCAGGTTGCACTTTAGACATTGCATGTTTGTATTTTGGATGCTATATTGGGGAATATCTGTCACAGTTATAGAAAATAGGCCATGCAAGAGACTTGGTTAGTAGTTGACTGGAAACTCATGAAATGAGTGACATACTTGAAATGAATCCCCTGAACATTACATTGTTCAATGCCAATGGGTTAAATAATAAGCATAAAGTAAAGACAATTAAGGCATGTATAAAAACAACCACAATTGTTACTTCAAGAAACTCAGATAAAGCAAGATAAAAATCAAGATTTCACCATGTTTCAGAACTAGGCAAATTCTATATCCATGTGCACCAAAGCAGCACATAACAGCTTGGCAATTATTTTTAATAAACAATTGAGATGGAAAGTTTGCTCCATTCAGGCTGATAAAGAAGGGAGATGGGCATGGGTTCATGGCCAGACAGGCACTGAAGCACTGACAGTTGCAAAGATAGATGCACCCTCTGAAGATAATCCAGTCCCGTTGGAATTAGTTCAGTCAAACATGCTTCTTCCAGGTAAATTGATTTTAGGTGGAGATTTTAATTTTTAGGTTTGTCAGTAGCCACACAAAAACAAAATAAACCTAAAACAGCAAGAGTAATTCAGGACTATCTGTATATTCTGAACTTAATTGACATGTAGAGGAATACATTCCCAACACGATGACAAATATACTTGTGTTTCTATTAGATGTAACTCGATTGTCCAACTGGATTATTTTTTAACATCTATTGCCTCTGGTCTTCACTATTATGACCAGTTTTTCAGGTCATTCGTCAGTTGAGATGAATCTGTCCGGTATTAGGAAGATTCACTCTCCATTTAGGAGGCATTTTAATAGAGTTAAGATGGAAGGTGAGGCCTGGGTTCAGGAAATTGAGACAGAAATCATGCAATATTTTTAAATTAATGATGGTACTGCCGGTGTTGGAATGCCTTTGAGGCAACTATTAAAAGCAGTCTGTTTTCAGGGGATATAGCAGAAAGGAGAGTTCAGAGAAAACCTACGGTGGACCTGGAGATTCACCTAATGATGACATATGAAAATTAAACGAAGCATAGATCGCCACTAATATCCAGGAATTAAAGCAGGCTGAACAGCAGATGCAAAACTATTATTACAAGCAGGTCTATCTTTCAAGTAAAGCGTATCTGCAAAAGCTGTGTGGGGAGAGTGAATATTCGGGTAGGTTTTTAAACTGACAGTAGGACATCCTGTGCATCAATATCCCCATTTAAGCTGGAAGAAATACATTTAATGGTGAAGTCTGTCCGGTGGGAAAGACTGTGGTATGAATGGCTTTGCATGTGAGGTTTTAAGAGGTTTTCACATATTTTAAATCAACACATTCTTAAATCAGCAAATTGTATTCTACCAGGAGAAAGATTCTGCCTTCATTTGACATGGCAGTGGTGGTCATTTACTCTCAAAAAGATAAAATCCTGAGAATATCATTTCAATACACTGTCAAATACAGATTATGGAATAATTACCAGTCTATTGGTGAATAGATTGAATCAAGTGGTGGCACAACTGATAAATACACATCAGTGCTATTTCATACCTGGTAGACATTTTTCTTCTAATACTAGCTTTTTAATCAAAGCCTTAGACTTTTTTAGTGCTTAACAGCCTCTAGCACTGATAATTCTGCTCAATGCAGAGAAGGGTTTTGACCTTGTTAATTTTCTGCATTCTGGAGAAATGTGGCCTTCTGGATCCGCTTATTAAAGCCTCATAGCCCACAGTAGCCAGCTATACGGGCCATTAAAGGCCCGGTCTCCTTAACAAGGGAGTGGACTGTTAATGGCTGGTATAGCTCACTACAATAGGCTGTAAGGCTATTAGAACACAAAGGCGTTTTGAAACCCGATGGGGAATGTTGTACAGCTAAAAGCATGCACAGCACCACAGCTGTTAACTGTTGAACATTAATGACAAGGGCTGTGAAAGGAGGCTAAAGGCAACCCTTGATTCTCCCATGGTTCAGTTAAACATTTTTTTCTCATTCACCTGGACCCAGGAGATCTAGGAGCAGAGCAGCATTCTCCCTCCTGCCTTCCAAAGCTCAAGTGACTCTGTGAGCAATGGCAGGAGGGAGGTGGAAGGCGCCTGTGTGCTCTGCAGAACAACTCTTATCTTTCGCTTTCCCTTGTCCATTCCATATATTTGGGCAAGTAGGGGAAAGTGGAATGCAGAGGCTGTGGATTAGAACATTGAAATATTGGAAGCAGCAGACCAATATCAGTTTGTATGAGCGGCTGCTGCTCCATTGTCTTAAATGGATCTCTCAACATTCCAAAGTTCTCACACAGTAATATCCAATTCATAAAAAAAGACTAAATCACATCTGAGAGTGAATTCTAGGTAGAGTGCCTACTCTTGCTTCTTTTATTTTCGTTAGTTATTGAACTACTTGCTATTGCTAAAAGAAAAAGGAAGACAAGGCATTAAAGGCACCAATTAATGGAATGTCTAATATTCAGATACATGTAGTCGATATTGCATGTTTTTTAAAACCTGGCTATGTGATACAAAGGTTTTTAGTATTTTCACTGAATTTCAACAATTGGGGATATAAAATGAATAAACTAAAAACAGAGATTCTGTAATGCAACTGCACGGTTGACACTTTACTCTCTGAATTATGGACATTAATAAATCACATGCCCAAGCCATATTTAGGCATTTACACTACAGGGAATATAGAAGATTTGTATGAATTTAATTATTTACCCCTTATAGATAAAATCAAGTGCCTATTTTCAAAATGGAATATTCTGCACCTGCCTATAACAGGAAGAGGTGCACTAATCTGTATCTCTATTTCACCATTCCTTAATTTTCTCCGTACTGCACTCACTTGCTTTTTCCACATAACGTTTTTGCACATAAATGCAAGGAGTTTTCTTTTTATTTATCTGGTGAATAAATCACCAAGAGTGCACCTAAATATTTTGTATTAATCTGTAAAAGATGGCAGCCTCTCTCTTTACAATATAAAGGATAACTATTTTCAGGTTTTGCACATTCCCGTTTTTATTTTTCCAACACTGAAGATACATTGTTATGGGCAGGTTTTTCTTGGACCAAATGTTCCAACAATATAATATTCACAAATTCCTGGGTTTGCCTATATCCCCCATGAACGTTTGCTACAAAACTTTGCAGTGAAGGTTAAAAACTTGTTTAGATACTGCCCCATCCCAACCCTGAATCTGTCTGTCAGACTGAAAGACATTGTAGTAGTGCTTACACCACTGTTAGATAAAAATATAGTGGATATGTGGCGCATTAATGGCACTAATAATCTCAGGGATTTTATTGAAAACTATAAATGGAAGAAATGGGTGGATGTTGAGCCTGGCATTAGGTTTGCAAGTGGTCCCCTTTGATGGTCCTTGTTTCAGCTTTCACACTTTTAGTAAAATTTGAACCTGACACTGTCATGGCTAACTCTGACCTCACGGCAGACCCTATAGAGGCAAGTACATATAGTTTGATAAAATATTGGAAACTAAGGTATACAGATGTAGACATAACTAATGTAGTAGACGTAACTAATGAAGTGAGCGAGAAGTAGGTAAAGCAGGAGAGTTTAGAGAAATAATGGCAGATACATGAATACTGGTTCATAAATATATTTTTTCTGTTCCTAAAGAAGCAGACTGTTATAGAATGCAATTCTACACTAAATGGTAATTATACAGGACTTCTGCTTTTCTAAGTCAAAGTAGTCTACATGTGTCAACAAAGTCTTTTATGTGTAATGGGGTGAAGAAGGCAACATGACACATTCCATGTGGGGATGTCCCATGTTATCGGACTACTGGGGTTTGACTTTTTACTGTTATATTTTACTCCATTTAGATTTCCCAAATGACCTGCAATTCATTTTGCTGGGGTACCCACTGAGTATTGGGTCTGTGCTAGTCGTAGAAAAAAAACATTTACTGTCACTTTAGTGTCATTTTTTGCATGGGAAAGCCTACCTTGCATCTCATTAAGGCAAGGTAGGTCTCCACTTTCAAAAAATGACTTTAACTCCATAAATTTGGCGCTCCATAAAAATGACTTTAACTCAATAAACTTCTAGAACCAAAGTATAAATATTGAGTTAGTTTTGCACCGAAAAACAATGACACTAATTTGGTGCAAACAGAGTAAAAATATGCCCCTAAGTGAGGAAAAACATAATATTTTGTGAAGTGACCAATATTTTTGACGACTTTATACACTGAGAGGGAAGGAGTGTGTACACATATTTGCTTGAATGTATGTACAAAGTCTTGGTGAAATCCGGCAGACATCTCACCATACCCGACCAAAAGCATCTGTTCCCAACTATTTATCATAAAATTCATTTATTAGAGGGGTAGAGCAACCCACACTCCACCCGAAGCTACACCCCTGCCTGAACACAATTCCATTGTTCCTGGATGAATAGCAGACACGTATGAAGTATGCCTATGTGTTACATTACAGTGGGCATAATCTACCTATGTGCACCAATTTATCTAGGTATGTGTTCCATACTGGGTGAAAATTTATTGTGAGTGGATACAAGTAACTGATGTAATGTAAAGCGACATTTCCTGTGTTACCTACCTTATGTGTACACTTTTGTGGTTTGCAGTAGGCTTGCCTGGAATTGGTAATCCATTCCTATATATCTATATGTGGCAATCCTGGCCTTTCCCTTACATGTAGTACACAGCATCACATTGAATAGCTGTAGTGGATGATAACATATTAGAAGCCATGATCCCATGTTACTCAAGGGGTCCAACAACATGATTTATACGATGTGATTTAATTACTTTTTCCATTGTTTTAAATGACTTCAGCTTGTCAGATTCCTATACCACAGCCACTGTGTAATTTCCTACGCATGGGATTCCAAGGTATAGGGATTTTGGCTTGTTCCAAGCATAGCTGGATGCATCTAAAGGATGCATCACCCATTGCTAAAGTCATAGCTACCACTGTCCTAGTTTTGCAGAGGAAGGCCTACATTGCATATTTTAAATTCTGCATGGCACAGCCAGGTCTGGCGCAGGTATTTTCCAAAGCAGCGCTTCAAAAATTGATGCATTTTTTCATATGTGTCGACCGGTAAATAGGGAGTACTGGCTGCACCACTGATGTGTAAAAAAAAATGATGCAAGTATGGAGCAAGCCTCTCATAAATATGCCCCCATTTTTATAAAATACAGTTCATTCCTGCCCTTTCCCCCTGCACCGTCACACAGTTGGCTGCCTAGCACTGATGCAGGCACCCTTGCACCATAGTACAAGGGTGCCTGCGTAGCACGCAGGATTGTTTTTATGCAGGAAGGGAGACCTTCCTGCACAAAAACAATCCTGAGAGATGTTTTCCTCTTTCTATGTGTGCCGCCTACATGGAAAGAGGAAAAAACTAGGAGAAATGAAAATATTTCTCCTTGTTACGCCAGCTCTGGGGAGGCGTAAAGTTTTGGCGTAGCCCCAGGTTTACGTGATTAAGTAAATCTGGGGCAGTATCAAAATCTGTGGCTGTTGTGTGGTAAAACCCACCGAAATACCCATGGAACGCTTCTCTGGTGCAGAGTGAGGCAATGCAGAGACTTGACCTGCTTTGTCTTACTCCTTATCTATGAGGCCATGCAAAGCCATTATTAGTGGTTTTGCATAGTCTCATAGATATGGTTGAGAGGCTAGCACCCCCAGAACATCAAAAATAGTGTTGCTCTGGTGGTGCAAGTCTCTCAAAGACTTAGCCGCTAGGTTTTTACAAAGTTTGATCACTTTTATCAATAAACCTAGGTTTGTTATATTCAGCAAAAATGGTGACTGTCTATCCTTCTCCTTTTAGGTCTTCATCTTATGTTACATTTTTGGTGGTCTGAAACATGACTGCTTATAATTCAAAATGAGTGTCTCCAATTGATTTAATGATTTGATGTAGTGGAATATTTGCTTTCTTTATTGTTGAGTAAGACTGGCAGGCATTGTTGATTATCAATCATGCGAGAGCCTCTATAGTACTGGCATATTTTGGGATGGCTGATCTTGATAACTGTTATATGACTATACCCAGGCTGAATTTGGTATGAAGAACTATATATAACAACATTCAGGTTCCCCTTTACTGATAAGCCTTTTCTTAGATGCCAATAATTGAAACATAATGTGATTGAAGATTGCTAACATACATTGAACATAGATACACAGTGATACTATGTGCTGAATGGTATATCTAATAAAGCCCTCATGAGAATTATTAGATAAGAATCAGAAAGTGTACATTGATTTGATTGTGTCTCTCTTTTTCTTTTAGTCATTTGAGATATTAGGAAATAACCTGATGCTGAATTACATGATTATGGTAAACATATTTGACTAATCTGTCAATTAGCTGTAGATTTGTTGTATATTTTCTTTTTCTATTTTTCACTGACAGACCACTATGCAAGTTTCTTCAAGTCAGGCAAGTCAAAATTGTCTGCAAAAGTATTGTGAGTTACATTTCATGGACCTGATGAAGGAGGCGTTGTTAACTGAAGATGAGCACTTAAATGTGCAGCAATGTTTTTGATATGTCCTCTGTTTTCTGCCTTCATGGAAAGAACCCAGAGTATGAAAACTCCTATACAATGGAGAGGTTTGTCATATAGCGGGGATCTTGCTTTTAAGTAAATGAACTGAATGGGTGATTTGACATTATGATGCTGGGAATATTGTGTAATGTTTAGAGTGGTTTCATTCAGATGAAATTGAAGATTGAATAAATTGATTAAAATAGCTTTATATGTATTGAATTATGGTACTGCTATACCTGTCTTGTGTAAATATTTTTGGGGAAAATTGTGTACAATAGAGACAACGTTTATGATAAATGTTGCCCTAAACCTATCATTGGTTACAGACTATCTAAAGTTTTTTTTGACAATTTCAATTTAGCTTCTAAGTCCATCTATACAGGAGTGCCACAGGGTTCAGGCTTAAGCCTCACTCTATTAAATCTGCATGTGTCACCCTTAGCTGGTTTGATTAATTCTTTCTAGACTTTAATTCTTTGCCTTTAAGGTGACACTCAAATCCTCCTAAAATTAGGTGGGGGTGTGTAGGCACCTCAGGAACAGTTTACTTCCTGTATTGTGGAAGTTGTGTTGTGGATGAGATCAAATTCCTTGATTGTGCGTGCTGAAAAGTTTATTGTTCTTATATTCTGAAATGTCTCTTTATGGACTCCTAAGTGCCGCAAAATCATTGGCTCTTCCCACACTGAACCAATGCGCTCACAATCTGGGAATCATTTTTTACTTTAATCTTTTTTTGAGGGTCTCACAAATACCCTAACCTCTACTTGTTTATTGTGAGTTTTATCAGAAAGGTCCTGCTATTTCTGCCCTCCTCTTCTGAGGATTAGCTGGTGCAGACCCTAATAATTGCTCAATTAGATTACTTCAAACCTTTATTCTTTGGCATTCCTCGTTACTGGACCACAAGCTACAAATGGTCCAGAACACTGCTGCTCTACCTGTACTGGGCCTTAATAAGCAATTCTCCATTACCTTCCTCTTAGCTCAACTCAATTGTTTAGAATTTATTAAATACAGCCTATTCAAGGCAGTGTGTCTTTGCCACACAACTTTTATTCCTCTTTCTCTAGTAACTTTATGTACAGGGTTTTACCCAAGTACCAGCAACCCAACACCCCTCTTTCCAGCTCTGTTGCCATTTCCTAGACACATCAAAGTCTTTTGCCATGGAATCAGGAAACACGTGGCACACTCTGCCTCTCATCGTGCTGAAAAGAGTATGCTCAAGTTTCACAAACTTTTGAAAACATTTATTTTCAACTTCCTGCTAAATCTGTTAGCCTTCTTTTTTGCAACAGCCTAATGTTAAGAGACACGTTTTTATGGTAACTGCACAGTTTACACATTTCAAAGCACATTTTAGCAAATAAACAAACAAGTGGACCAAGAAAAACAACAGGAACAGCAGAAGTAAGTTGCAACAAGCAGTACCAGGAGAAAAGAGAGCAACAACTAGCATGGAATGAAATTGCTATGCATGGAAGCCACATGCCTGAGCTTGCTTACATAGGCAGAAGTTAGGAAGAGATGCACAGAAACTAGTTGTGTGTTTTGGAATCGGAGATTGTGAAGTAACCTTAAATGGCTCTATCCCAATCAGTAAAATGTGAAAAGACATTTTAGGATTCAGGTTCATAGAATTTGGAGCCTAATCCCCATGTCACATGTTTAATAAAGGGGTATGCCCATATAACCCCACGGTACCCTGGTCGTACATAGTATATATATATATATATATATAAAATATGGTACACAGTAGGAAAAAATATGCCACAATTATAGCAGGAAAGAGCCTGTTATTTTCTCCCTGTCCCCAGTCAAAACCTTTGTGCAGCCATACTTTTACTTGTGTAGAAAAAAGGAATATAGTCCAAATGTCTCTGTTAATTCATTGTATGACCTTGTAAAAACCATACAGGTGAGGAACAATAACACATCATTACACATATCAAAAATTAGACACATGCTTGTATGTGGCATTTCCACCTCTTCACATCATACATTCATGATGGGTACATGTTAAAAATGAGTGTTCATCTCCACTATTGTCAATAAAATGAGGGATGCGGAACTCACTTTCTTACAAGTATTGTCAATGGCTTTAAAAGATGAGTACAACTACCACAATATCCTGTTTTTGTTTTTTATATCTGCAACACAATAGTGCAATGTAATGTTGCTGTACCTTATTTAACTTCAGTATATGCACACATGTTAGAAAAATACGCATTTGACAGTCACCATGTCATGCTATGTATAACAATGTCAGTTGTGTGATCAAGCATGTTGACACCCTCCATTTATTATATTGAACCAAAGTTATTGCTTATATAATTCATAGTCTGTATAATCCAAGATTTGCTACTGTGTTATGTGGCATGCTAAATAGGAGTACTATCAACACACAGTTTACTTTACAGTGTCCATACCATGACCAGTGCCACTATTGACATTAATTTGTACTACAGTTTGTCTAATTTTTTTAACTCCTGCTAGGTCTTGGAATGGTTTAGTACTGAAATATCCTTACTACTATGCTTGGTGGAATGTCTAGTACATGTAAAGTACACTTCATAAATAATATTTTGCCTTTCAGAACATCTCTTCAACATCATCACTGGAGGTTGCATTTGTATAAATCATCTTGCATGTTTAAAAGAATGAAAATCACACTGAGGTCTAATCTTTCTATTACTTTAAATTTACAATTTTAGGTTGCCTCATTGTTAGTTGAGACATATTTGAGGTACCATCCAGATTTTAATGTTGTATTGTTCTTATTCTTTTCAGGTCCAACACCCAGGGCCAGTGGACCACTGCGGACCACCGTCTGATATGGAAGACACCTCTACTCCAGACTAGGATAAAGCCTTCAATTAAGACTCCACTTCTGCAAGTCCTGATGATATACAGAGGTCTGGTCCATCTTGCCTGTCTGGGCAGACAGCTCCAGTGAGTTTTACTTGGCCCATTCCTACACCTCCCACCCCAGCTGCAATCACACCTCAACCTCAGGATATCTCCACTTCCTGTGTACAGAGGAACTTTAAAAACAATCTTGTGCCTCCCAGTCCTGGCTGCTGTTGAGACAAAAACAACAACACTGCCTTCAGTTGTGCCAGGACCCAGTGAGATGGGACACACTGCCTCCAGGGCACAGGCTAGTGGGGCTAGGGGTAGTGGGAGGGAATCTGTGAGCCGGCAAAGTGAGGCCACTTGCATCAATTTCACACGGACCACCATTGACCGAGTTTTGGGAGCACTACAACAGTCCCAAGATGTGATGGGCCTGGTCGTAACACAGCTCCAGGTCATTGAGCAGGTGCAGAGGGAGCTCATATTAGAAATACAGAATCACAACAAAAAAATGAGCTCCCTGACCGTGGTGCTTTTTTAAATCAACCATTATATGTGCAGGGCTTGTCTGGTACCATCAACCCCTCGCTGTGGTCCTTGTACATCGGGACAAAATACACTTACGTCAGCCAAAGACAAGGAGACCCTGCCACAACATGAGACTGCTCCATCGACCCCAGTCCCTACAACTGTGTGCAAACCATCGATTTCTGTAGGGGGTGGTAATCTGGACCACAAGGAGAAGTTGGTAAGACCTCCGCCACCACCTCCAAAAGACACAGACCCTAATTTCCTCCTGTCTGTGTCTACCATTCACTCTGTGGACTATTTCAGGAACACATTTACTTTCTTTTTTAAGACAGTTGTATTTTGTACCTTTTTTTGTCTTTTTCATTGTTTTTCGTTTTAAACACTTTTTATTTCATTTGTGTCATGAAAATTTATGTTAATGACACATAATTAAAGGCTGTTGTGGTATTTAATATTGTATTTCATTTGTCATGTCTTCCTTCTACCATCACTTAGTTAAATCTAGTATACAATAGTTTCAAAGAAATATTAGATATGACAAATAGGTAATGTGTTACCCATTTCATTCAAGCATAACAAATCAAAATCACAATGTAATGGTGTCATACATTTGTAGGTAACAACTCTTTGACAAAATCAGCGCTGATTTTCACAAACCATGCATAACCCAAATAGTCTGTGCCATTTAGAGGTTGACACTCCCCCACCTTGACACCATGGAAGAAAAATAAATTTTAAAAAATCCAAATTAAATAAACACAATATCATTGATTCATGGCATCATCAGGAGCCAGATATTCGGCCCTCATAGTAGGAATCCTACATCAATAACACTAACAGTCTACATCATAGTAGTTACAAAAATTGAGCCCACATGATCATTTAAGTGCACTTTGGCAGTAACTGGTGCAATGTCACAAATGCCTTTAAGTGGTGTGATACAAAGCAGTTATTACAACTATGATGAGACACATCAACAGATTCATACAAAAATTTAAGATGAAGATTAATCAATGTGAAAAGGGAGATAACTATGCCAGGACATGACATGGTAAAGGATCCTAAAACAGAATAACAAGGTAATGTTAATGGTTTTACCTTAGAAATTAGACTTGAATGATCAGTTAAGATGACTCATATACTTACCCTAAGCGAAGAAAATCTATGTTAATAAACACAGTAGTCAATGCATAGAAACTTTGATAAATAAACATCCTTGCCTTGACTTTATTGTTCTAACCATTCCCACTAAATTGCCATCACAGACTGATATGTTCAGTATGTCACAAGATGTTAGGACATTGGATGTTACAATAAGTGAGGGTACACTTACACTCAGGTGAAGAAGTGGTCAATGACATCTCGACATAGGTCAGTTCCTTCCTCTTCACCATTTTCATCTTCATTGGGGTTTTCAACATCCTCACCCGATGGCTCTTCATGGTCTCCATCCTCTGCGATGATTGAGATCTTCCATTGCAGGACGATGCTATGCAGCATGCAGCAGGCAGCCCTGAATTGGCACACCTTATTGGATGATTAGAGAAGGGCTCCATTGGTCTTGTCCAGATGCTAAAATCTGGCCTTCAGGAGCCCAAAAGCCCACTCCACTGCCTCCATGTTGTTCTCTATGGGCCTCATTGAAGCTGACTTCCCCTGGCATTGTTGGATTCCTCAGTGGTGCCAACGACCATGGTCGGTTATGATACACTGAGTCTACTACATGGAAGCAATAAATTGATAGATTAAAATCATATCAAGACATTGTACATTTCCAAACTAGGATTAGAGTAAATAATCCTCAAGTTATATTATACCTACCAACAAGCCAGGCTGTCTCTGGTCCAAGTTGTGACATTTGCAGGGGTATAGTGCTGTTCCGTAGCACAAAGGAATCATGTGTTGACCCAGGAAAGCGAGCACAAACACTTGAGATGTAAAATCTGGTAAACAGACAGCTTACACATTGATAGAATGGAAGTTCTTTTGATTGTGGTAGACCTGTTCCCTGGCGTGTGGTGGCACCAAGGCAACATGTACCATCAACTGCTCCAACCAATTGTAGTAGGCTATCCAAATCATACATTTTTCTCTTCATATTGGCCAAATCCTGAGCTCTTGGAAACTGGATGAAGGTTTTCATGTGTCTTATCAATGAAGCAAGGACTTCTTGTCACACACCACCGTAGGTTGGCTGTGACATGCCACCAGATACTGCAACAGGGTATTGAAAAGATCCAGTAGCCACAAAATGAAGTGCTGCCATGAGTTTCACTATTGGTGTTATTGCTGTTGTATTCCTATTGTAAGGCAGGAGATTAGGAGACACCAATCCAGTATAGTTTAACTATTTTATCTGAACTTTTTTATTATGTCTCTTTCCTTCATGTTGGCACGGTCTGAAGACTTGAGGCTGCATTCTTCTATCCATACATGGGTTCATATATCAGCATATAAGGAAAACAAACTATCACTTAAAATTGTCACACATGACTTTCACAGTCGTCTCACATCTTATGTCTTGGTCAGATTACTGATCTTATTGTGTCATATATGTTCCCATAATTAAACATTTTTGTTAAAATGTTTCACATTTGACTTTTTTTTTACAAATAATGTGTAAATAACACATTTGAAATATAATTTGCATTTTACTATTTGTTTTACTTTTACCATCAACAGAAGCATAATGTACACAGCGACACTATTGATGTCAAACACAGTAAGGGTTCATTTTTTGTGTCATGTTTTGTCAAAAAACAGGATATGTCTCTGAGGTTTATATACAAAGTAGCCTCCATTTTGACACACACATGATTTAAAAATACAAAGCTTCATGTCCTAAAATGGTGGGTGCCTGATCTTTCTATCAGGACATTGGCTATCCAATCCCCATCTGTGGAAGTTGATCACATAGCTGGTGGAACAGTCCAGGATAGACACTGCCCTAGGCTAACATGTGTGATGGCTACACAAAAAAGCCAGTGTCTGTGTCCACTTCTGCCGCAGAGTGGGTACGCTGTGTACTTGTATACACCGTCTGTAAAAAGCTCCTCCTAACACTGCAGCCAACACCTCCTTAAATTTTGCTGCTGTTACTGACCTCTAGGAGCCAGGATGCCATGGCAAAGCAGGTGAATACCACCCCGTCTTCTCCCCTGAGGACTTGGAGCTCCTCACCAGGGAGATTCTGTGCCTGTAAAGCCAGCTGTATGGGAACTCAGAGGAACAGGTCTGTTTGAGTCGGAAATGCTTGCCAAAGTAACTTATTCCTCTATTGTACACAGGCTAATTTGTCCCTTTTTGTTCATGAGTGATGTGTTATTATTGGAGTGTAGTGAACTGAATAATTAACTGAGTACAGAATGTTGTTTGACAATCCTTGAAATGTCTGTAAAATAGAATGGAAAGTCACCAGAAAGATTAGGCTCAATTATTGGTCCAATTCCAGATTTCATTAGTCAAACTCCAGGACCCTTACCTTAAGTGGCCAGTAAACACTTTCCCAATAGTATAAGTAAAAACATACAGCCCATGTTGAAATGAGTCAAATGTATAGTGCAAGAAGAATCTTCAAAGTTGTGGAGTTGTCTGATGATGTTCTGTCAAGTGAAATCAAAATTAGAAATAAGAGTATCTGTATGTTTACAAACATGTCATGGTGCCACATACGGGGAAAGGTATTGCCTGTGCTGCAAATCTAAATGACACAGGCCCTCAGTCATCCGTACAACTATTCCCCATTACTACACACCCTTGTTCATACATCACCCCAAACCATGCTCTCATTGACACACGGCAGCACTTCTATACTGCCCTTTGTCACTGTAGTATCTGGATCTTAGAAGATTAGGCATGAAGTCAATGTAGCTGTGCTTGTGGTTATGTACAAATAATGTACAGGGTGTTCAGCCTTTAGTAGATGACAATGATTTGGGCTAATCAGGAGTGACTCTCACTACTGGAAAGGTTTCCTAGCCATGAGCTAGATGATGTTTGTAGCCTGTATTGGTAATGTGAGGAAATAGAAAGTGTTGAGGTAGATCACTGCAAATTAGTATTTCCTAGGACATTTTAAATGTTTGAACATAATCTGTACTGACTGTTTTGGGAATGCATGTGAGAGAAGCAAGAAAATTGTGTCACACCACTACAGACAAACAAAATCACACAAAACCTCCTGTGTTGTTATTTTTTCACACCCATACAGTTTAACGCCCATCAAAAGCGGGACATATGGAAGGCTATCACCAAGAAGGTAGGGACCATGGGGGTCCATAAGTGGTCCATCCCATATTGCAGGAAGAGGTGGGAGGACACCTGACACTGGACCAAAAAGTGAGCCCAAGTCCAGCTTGGCCAGGCCTCCCAACAAGGCAAGCTTGTGCTCCACACCTTGATGCCCCTAAAGTCCTGCATCCTTGCAGTGACCTACTCAGAGCTTGACAGGCAGTTGAGGGCCCAACAGCATTAATAAGGGGGTGAGTTATTGTATGAAGCTATTCTTGGTGCTTAACCTTTTTAATTTACAGCAATGTTGTTTGGCATCAACATGATGGTTGACATACATTCAATGCAGATGTGGATTTCTGAAGGTGTATGATTTTGAGACAGTGTCTGGTGCCCTGTTTGGTGTATTGTTTTATGCTAAAAGTTGTCACTAGATTCCCCATCACAAGCTGTTTTGATCATACATATGGTTGCATGTGAAAAGGGGGTACCTGCATTTTTTCCATGTTATGGGGGACATTTTACAAAAACATTCCTTATTTGAGGATTGGATCTGGTATGATACTCCATCACAAATGTGAGCACGTATTGTAGGCCCTACTACTTGTGAAATGGGATAATAGGGACTTATGATACTGTTCATGTTTCAGGCTTTTCATTGATAAGTTGGTACAATGACAATATGATCCTGAGCACCTGCTCCAAAAGGACTGAAAACATGTGTACAATGGCATCATTCCTTAACTGAAATATGTTAGGAATATGTTTCAACACCAATATTCAAGTAAGTTCATGTAGACAGTAGCAGATCATCACGAAACCTTAGTCCTTCACAAATGTGCATGTAAGCCAGTCTGTGTCACCCTACATGAATTCTAATACAAAAATGTATTGATTGAAACAGACAAGAATGTGTCCACATTGGTGACAGAGTTACATGTACCCCTAAATGTCATTTAAGTGTCTCTAGTTATGTCAAGATGAGAAATATACAATGGGGAGAAAAGTGATACTTAAAAGGACATTTGCAGATGGAAGGTTACAACACATAGATGTTGGAGTATTCCATCTTGATAAAATTAATATCAGGCCCAAAACATGACTCTTGTGGAAATGTGGATATGTGTTTGCTCAGTGATGAAGTGAATTAGGAATGTATCCGGGTCTCTGTATTTACTCATGCTGCCAAAGCCATTTGTCATGCACCGACATAAATTTGGATGAGAGACAAAAGGGATACATGAAATGGGATCTAGCAATAGGAATTTCTAGACTGTGAGCAAATGGTTTGCAGAATTCTTCCCTACATGCATGAGATAATGATCATAAAGAAGCCTAGATTGGGTGCCTTGAAGCTGGTTTAGAATGTAGACTTGGCAAATATTTTGTGAGCAAAGCTTGTGTTCTATTCTATTTACACAGATACACTCAAACAGTTGTATCTGTGTTTTCAGCATCATCTGGGCAAGGCAAAGGTGACAGCTGCCACGTCGGTGGGGAAGAAGCTGGGCACTGTGTTTCCAGTGCAGACAACACCGAAATGGAGGGACCAAGTGGCATGGAGGGTGAGTGGTCTGGCACAGAGGCCACCAGCAACTCTACATCATCTTTGCATCCCTCCACAGAAGACCAGTACCTAGTGGTGGTGGACCCTAGTGTGACAATTCCACCTGCATCATTGTCCACCACCCACGTTTCCATTTCCACTCTCCCTCTTGCTCCCTGCCAAGTTTGCCGTAGCCGCCCCCTAAAAAGGGTGGAGACACCTTTCCTGCAGGCACCTCCCTTTTCCCAGGCTGCACTCAATGGGGAAGCTACTTGCCTATTGCAGACTACCTCTGTAGCCAGACTTTACTACAGAATATTATCCAGAGGCTTAGTGGGTAGATGACACAGATGCTTGCATAATTGAATGGCATTCACAGTGCCATGTCTGGCCTACAGAGGCCATTCCAGGATCTGGCTTCCTTAGTGACCGCAGCCTCCCACCCATCCCAACCCCAGCCCCCAACTCCGACACTTTTCCCATCGCAAATCTCTCTTCCCAGACCTATCGAAAGTACACTCACTCCTTTGCACACACCCACTCAAATACACACTAGCAGCACATCCACACATCGACACAAACACAGCAAGAAACACAGACACACACACAAGCTGTACAGACACCACTGTCCCCACCACCACCACAAACATCCTCATCCACTACCACCAAACCTGCAGACAACACACTTACCATGACATAAACATCCACACCCACAACACACACACACACACACATGTACCAGCACATCCACAGATACTAAAACCACACATAGCACCTCCACAGCACTCCCATACACACATATGTGCAATGCATGATACACATACTGTACACAAATTCCCACACACAGCCAAACAACAGATACACAGTAAGAGACACAATCCAACATGTACATCACATACACCAGACCTACAGGCACAGGCACCATCAACAGACATGTACATCAGACACCACCATTCCCTCTGCCTCCTAACACGAACTCTCTACCAATCACCCTACCCATTTCCCCATGGAAGACCCTCTATTTGACTTGGCCCTCAACCCTTCCACATACCAAGCCGCACCCCTAAACACCTTACCTCCTCTTCCACACCCCAACCCACCCCTTCCATATCCCAAACCACCCCTCAAAAATGTAAATTCACCCCTCCAAAATGTCTAGGCACCCCTTCCACACTCCAACCCACCCGTACCACATCCGACCCCTGCTTCCCAGCCCGAAACCCATCTCTTCCAAATTCAAACTCATCCCTCTGAAACTCAAACCCACCCCTCCCAAAACTAAACCCACCCCTCCCAACCCCAAGGACCCTCTCAAAGTAAAATCATTGAGGTGGCTACTCTCTGCCCATTCCAGAGGAGTTAGATTTTGGCAGTGTGAATAGGAGTCAAGTTCTGTGCATGCAACCCAGGCTCAGGACTTTTGTGCTTTGCCTCTTTTTTAAGTATGTTGTTTTTGAGAGATGTATCCCATTTTCATTTAAAAAATGACAATACCTTTGTTCTGGACTTATTTTTGGTTGTTACTAATTGTTTGATACTGATGTAATTTCTGCTAATGTGTGTGCCATGCATTTGTTCTCATTTGTGAAAGTGACAAGCACAGGTTTTATTTTTTAGATATTGTTCTAATTTGAATGCATACATTAGTGTTGTACATTTGTGATGGACATGTTCATTTTGAAGGAAGCATTCCTCATGTTACTGCACACTTACACCAAAATTATATATGTTTCTGTTTTTGTGACTGGAGAATTCATATTTTAACATGAAGTGTCAATAATGAGCACATATGCATTACACAGGGAATCTGACACCTTAAAGTTAAATGACATCTAGCGTTTGTCATAAATTGCACAACCCAAGGGGGCATGTGACCTTCATACATCTGTGACATGTCTGCACTTTAGAAGGAACATTGGTTGCACATTTTGTGTACACCCATTTGTAGCATTTTGTAGTGCAACTGCTACATTATCATGGAATTTTGTATTTTCTATTGGGTATACTGTTTATGTATATGATATTATAGTTTAGGGAAAATTATTGCAAAGACCTGTATGGACGCATTTCAAGTTGGGATTGATGCAACTTTTGTGTAGGTGTCCATTGTCAAGAAGACAGGTAGGATCAGATTGTGCGTGTGTGGTTATGAAATATTGAGATGAGTTTTTAAATATTTTTCTAACTACAACATTACAGACATATGCTCTGCACATCATTGTACTATTGCTTGCAAATATTTGTTAGACATGCATGAGTTCTATACTAATGAACACTGACAATTCTGAGGATGAGAGGTAATACAGTGACTTACCTTCTGTTCTGGCAACAACAGGGTTGATTTTCATGGTGGTTAAGGAGCAGCAGCAAAGGCAGGACTTGTATGACGGGTTCATGGTGACTGGAAATTTCAAAACCTGGAAAAAATGTGAGCTTTGTCGTTTTATCCCTCCCAATCTGCCTACTCAGGTTTGGAGGTTTAGCTGCCATAGTTGCCTTGGCAGATAGGCACATCGTGGTTGGCTCAGCAGTAAAAGTGCTGGAGTCCTGCGGCCAGTCGCTTTTGGCTATGGTGCTGTTGATGCGGGTGGAGATTGATAGTCATGACGTCGGTTTTCAGCAGTGGTCTTTTATCTGGACCTGCCAACATCTAAATGGAGCAGGCAAAACACCAAGGCAGCGGACAGGAAACCTGATGGAAAATCAGTGGTGGGACCATTACCACCAAGATCCAAATCAGGCCCTTAAACTCATTGAATACAGGACTGAACTAACCGCACAGAGTGCATGGGCAAACACTGACTCAGTCTTTACCAGGTCAGCAATCCTGATACAACCACAAAAGTAGAGAGCTGATGAGCAAAAGGATATAGGGGGTCATTCCAACCCTGGCAGATTGTGTTAAAGCGGCGGTAAGACCGCCAACAGGCTGGCGGTCTTTGTTTTGAGTATTATGACCATGGCGGTTACCGCCATGGTCATCCGCCACTTCACTGTTCCGCCCGCCAGGGCGGAGACGACCGCTGGGCTGGAGACCTGGGTCTCCAGCCCGGCGGCCGTCACAATACCGCCGCCGGTATTTCGACCCAGCTTACCGCTGTGGATTTCCAGCGGTAGGAACCGCCATGAAATTCATGGTGGTAAGCCCTTTCAGTGCCAGGGAATCCCTTCCCTGGCACTGATAGGGGTCTCCCCCACCCCCCACCCCCACCCGACTCCCTCCCCTACACCCCCCACCACCCCTGCCACCCCCCAAAGGTGGCAGGGCCCCCCTCCCCACCCCGACCCCCAATATCACATAACTCACACACGCACGCAGGCACCACCAACACACATACACGCACACACACCAACATACATGCCTACATCCACACACTCAGTCAGACACGCACACACATATACAGACATACACGCACACATCCATACAGACATACATAAAGACATACATGCACTCATTCCCAAAACACGCAACACACCCGCAAGCATACACGCACTCACACCCCCCTCTACATACACATACGCACACCTCCATGCAGGCACACAACACACAACACACCCCCACCCCCCTCCCCTAACGGACGATCGACTTGCCTTGTCCGTCGATCCTCCGGGAGGGGACGGGAGCCATGGGGGCTGCTCCGCCGACACCACACCGCCAACAGAACACTGCCGCGCCGAATCACAGGACGTGATTCACTGGGCGGTGTTCTGTTGGCGTGGCGGTGGAGGTGGAGCAACCTCCACTTCCCCGCCTCCCACCAGTATGGCTGTTGGTGGCTCTCCGTCGTAAAAAGGACGGAGAGCAGCCAACAGTCATAATACGCCGAGCGGCAAACCGCCACTACTGGCGGTCTTCCGCACAGCGGTCCCTCAGTGGTCTTGTTAAAAGACCGTCGAGGTTGTAATGACCCTCATAGTCTACAAACTTTTAAATGACAATCTATCCAATCATTTTTTAGCATTTCTATTTGAAACATGTAAGTAAAAGTGAGGCAGAAGAGTACTAATATCCAGTTTGCTAGAACAGATAGGGTAGATACAGGAAGGTAAAGTTGAACCTTTGTGGTTCTACTCCAAGTAAACATACTTCGATCAAGGGATTATTTGGGAAGACATAATTGGGTTTGTGCCAACAAGAAGGACAGATTTGATATCATATTGGAGTGAATAAGGGGAGTCTAACTCAGGTGTCCTTCTGAACTTGTCAGTGAAAGAGAAAATGTTATCACATATGAAGGACTCAGTTGAGTTAATGTGAATTAGTGCCATTCAATGGTCCTTTTCAACAAGGTGCCTACCAAGGCTATCAGCACTGGAAATGTTGACTATGTGTAAGCCATGCTGAAGGAACAAAATAGAGATAATAACAAACAGTCCTGCACCTTGCAAACATAATCCAACAAAGACTTCACACCAGAATGTCAACTGTGTATCCATTCCCTGACTTGTTAAACCTATGAAGGTATAGAGAGGCATTACCTGGCTAACAAAACACTAAAGCAGGCATGCACTATAAAAATTACTGTTATGTTACATAAAATGCCTGTTTGAAGGATTTCAGCATTGCTACTCTCTTTGTCTTTTGAGATTCTCTATCCTACTGACATAAAGTGAGCTATCCAAGTGTTCTTTACTGCTGTTTCCCTGTTTAGTATAGACTGTAGTTTCACCATAGATTGGCAAATGCATGCATGCCCAAGACGTAAGAGGAAAAAGACACAACACAATGAACACTGGGACGCAGGTGGAGCAATGTATTCAATAACTCCAAGTACCCATATTTCACCCAACTACAGAGACAATACCTCTCTACTCTGGTAGCCCATTACCTTGAAGACCACATTTCATTAAATCACTCTATTATTACAAATCGCACAGTCAAGAATACAAAAATATAGCCCATTTACATTTAGTTAGTTAATAGACATGCATAATACAGGTGCTCTTGTATTAATTAGCTTTCCTGTGGCCAAGGTAGGTTGACCCGGCACAGGACACGAGGTACTGAGGAACCCAGCATGTTTTCTTTGCCAAAGATTTGATTGTACAGTCAAAAGTCTTGACACAAAAAGATAGCAAGTTTTCTGTGTGGGTGTACATTCATAGACTCATCAGAATCACCCAGGACTTAACAGAGAGACATACACTACCAATTTATGCAGGAGATTTTCAGGTTTTTTAAGTCAGCAATAAGCTTATGTTTGTTTCTTAAACTTCAATGTATGTTAACGGGTAAAGAAAATTCCACCTTTTTAAAAATCTTCCACTTATCTGTACCCATATGTTTCTCGAAGTTGTCAGATGTGGGTGAATGGAGCTGTGCTATGCTATTTCCACCACAATGCAATAGGAAGTCTCCATGCAGGAGGGTGGGGACTGCCCTCTCCCCACTGGAAGTTTGGGATACTGACAAGGAGATTGATATGAGCAGGAGATGTTGGAGTCCACAGGGCTACCACATCTCTGCAAAGACAGTGCATGCACATAGGGAATTTTGGTTTCCTTCTGCGCCACAATGAATATAGGGACCAAACAAGGACCTCTATCAATGGAGTAGGAGTGAGCCACTGAAGAAGCAGTGAACACTGGCACTGTTCAAGGCAGACGGACCATGATGGCAGCATTCTCAGGGTTCTGTATGTTGATAGCACAGGTATCATTTCCTGGAAGGGGGGGACAAATGTCCTGCAGGACAAAAAGGAAAAGAGAGAATGACAAGAAGGCAGGTTCCTGGTGAGGAAGGACCACTGACTCCCTTTGGACTATACAGCATAATGAATGATTAGCTAGATGTATTAGGCTCATGAAAGATGGGGACATGGCCCTTGCAATGCACAAAGGATGAGCTTGAAAAATGAGTGCCACAGGTGCTGGCCCCAGGAACTATGCGAGCACCAAGGTGGAAGAGGAGATTAGACACTCTGAGAGAAGAGAAAGCAATAGAAAATAACAAGTAGCAGTCAAAGGACCAAATGAGAAAACACACAGATCAACTGGGCAGCATGAAGCTACAGCAGGTGAGATCTGTGTAAGAGGTTCAGGAACCTCAGGCAGACTGTAGACTTAGGGCGGTTCAAGACTCTCTATAATGAGTGCTGAGTCACTGAGGCATATGTTGCAGTGCAAAGGACAATCGTGGCACATTGGTGTAAAGGGGTGGAAGGACAATGGGTTTCCTCCATCTCCAGAAGAAGGACAGAAGAGAGGTGAAGGGAGAGTGTCAAAATAGGAATGAATCAGGGACAGTAAAGTCCAGAGGGGTACAGGGAGAGGCATAGTGGGGGTTACATTGGAGATGTCTCAAATGGATCAGATGCCCAGAATGGGACAGCAGAGGTCAGCAGTCTAAGAGTTACAGAGGTGGGAAAAGGCAAATGAGCCATAGTCCACTGCTGGTTGCTAGAGAAGGGACACAGAAGGTCTTAAGTGGCAGCTGTCAGGAAGAAGGGGATAACAGGGTGAAATGGGCAGGATCTCCACACAAGCAGGTGCAAGACATGAAAAGGTAGTATGATGACAATTAATGGTCGTTATGGGGAAAGGAAGGAATATGGAAGCGATTGTGGAAGGGATGGAAGCAAAAGACAGACAACTAAGGGCTACTCCACTGCACTATGCAGTTAATCCCCCTTTTATTTTAGTTAGGAGGTTGCCCTCCTCCTTGGGTCAGCTGTCCAACACTTCAATTATTGAATGTATGCAAAGATGGGGAGGCAATATCTTACAGGTAGTTCAGTAAGACGAAAGGCTCCATACATCTTCAACAGATGTTGTTAAAATGTAACTCTTTATTATTCTTCCAATTTCCTTCACCAAACAAAGCAAAGCAGCCAACCCATTTCACTCACACAGCACAAGCTTCCTCAGGACTTACAACTGTAATTAATATCAAAAACAACTTTTGGCCACCCACACATCATTTTTGATGTCACTACCAGCTTGACTCAATCCCAATGGAATAGAAAAAGTTGACTGAAGGGGATTATGGGAATAAGTCAACACATCAAATACATTGATAGAAATTATCCAGTAGCTGAGGCAATACTCAGACAGGGAAGCTGCAAAAGCACTGAGGGGATTTCAAAGTAGGTTGCTACGAAAGTGCTAGGCAGAAACCTAAAATTTATGAAAGGCGAAGGGGATGGAAGAGGCACTAAATACAAAACAATTTAAGGAAATAGGTGTAGTTAGGATGGCAGACCCTTTGAGCTACTAGCTATCCTGAACTTGATGGTCTCTTCATGAAGGATGGCCCCAAAGAAATTGTCTGGTGAGTAAAGGCTAATACATAACTTGTCATGACTGGAGGGGAAATTAGTGAATGACTACATTGCAAATGAAGACTGTTCTGTAAGTCACACAGGAATTGATGAGGACTGACGCCTACTTAGAAGCTATGGGAAACAGCCTGAGAGGGCAGAAGGATATTCAGTTGGCTTTTCGTCTTCTGCCTGTGCACCCAGAGGACTTTCATCTACTGGAGATTTGGGGGTTCCTTTTAATGCACAAGGCCATGTTATTGGGATGCTTGGTTTCTTGCACCACCTTTGAGAGTGTGAACACTTTCCTGGAGTGAGTAGTGAAGTGTCAGCATTGGAGCATATGCCACACTACTTGGATGACTTCCTGTTTGTGGGGAGCTGCAAAAAAGAGTGTCAAGAGTAATGAAGGCGATGCTACAGGTGTTGCCTGAATTAGGAGTACCCCATCTGACAAATAAAATGTAGGCCCTGCAATTACATTGACCTTCCTTGATGCAGGATTGTTATTCAGAAGAATGGGTGTTCAGACTGAAGGTCAAAGTGTGAGCTTAGTTCACTATAGA
This sequence comes from Pleurodeles waltl, assembly GCF_031143425.1. Classification (NCBI taxonomy): domain Eukaryota; kingdom Metazoa; phylum Chordata; class Amphibia; order Caudata; family Salamandridae; genus Pleurodeles; species Pleurodeles waltl. The sequence continues at coordinate 306,551,464 of NC_090450.1, read as the reverse complement.
AACTCATGGCCCAATTGAACTTTGCATCAATGGTGATGGCAGCAGGGAGATGGTTCTGCAGACACATGGCACATGGCATGAAGGGGGCAATGAAGCCACACTGCAGGGTCTGAAAAACAGAAGGAGTATAGCAGGGAATGAGGACATGATTATATGTTTTCAATACTAAAATGGTATGACAATGTGACTGATCCCTGACCCTTAGACTAAGGATGTCAGGATCTTCTTAAACACCTCTGTTGCAGGGGGTTTGGGTTATACTGGAATAAATAGTGGTGTGTGTAAGGTGGCAAGATGACTGGAAAATGGACCCAGAGTATTACCTTTTTGTATTTGTTCCAGTATTGTTAGCAATGGACCTGTGTGGTTTTAAGCTGATGAACAGGAAAGTAATATCTTGAATAGAGAATGAAGCAATAGTGATAAATGAGAGTCAAAACTGTTGAGCTGGTGTTGATGTGCAGGCATTTGAATGTGATGTTCTATGTTAGACACTTAACTGAGCCTGGAAAATGACATGGCAGACGTTTGATCTCCATTTCAGTGGATAAGGTTCTATGGGTTGGCCCCAGTGAGAAGTCGCCATTGGGAGAAGATGCACGAGGAACTGTGAGCACTAGTGGAGATGAGAGCTTTGTGTTTAGCAGAAGCACCCCTGGCAGGATGTATAGGATTGTCATAAAGACAGGAATGGAAAGAGTTTGTGAGGTGTGGAGACAGGAGAAGAAGAAGGAACAGAGAAGAAATGAAGGAGGATGAAAGGTCATGCAATTTGTTATCTCCTAGTAGAAAAGTGACTGTCTACAGGAAAACTGGTAGATATAAACTTTTATTGCAACTGTTTCTGGGGATACGAGCCATACTGGGAAGAGTTTGTCAAAAGAATATGGGTAAATAGGGAATGGGAAAGGGGTAAGAATGAAGATGGGAGATGGGCAATTCCAGTGGGAATATTGGAGGAGCTACAGGCCCAGGAGAGAGTTGTGGATGCGTCCTCCTTTGAGGTTGGTTTGTCCAGGGTGATATTCACTCTCATGTTCTCTGGGGTTTTCAGAGTGTCAGAGGTAGTTGGAGCAAAGTGAAATGAGGGTCTGGACATGGATGATGGAAGAAAGTGGAGTGCAGATAAGGGGGCACAGGAGTAAGGCAAATCATCAAGGAGAAGAAAAGTGGGTGCACATAGGAAGGTCGGGTAGGGCAGAAATATGTCAGGTGAGTGCATGTGAGAACTGCTAGAAAATTCAAGGGCATGTACCCAGAATGTTTTTAAAAAAAATGTTTCAACATCTATATTTTATTTATTGAAACAAACATATGGCATTCACAGACGATCTTAGGCAACATCAATATATTGTGTGAATACCTGGAATGTAATTATAGATTCTAGGTGGTTCATCTGTCAATGCATTATAGGTCAGTGGAATACTGAGGAGTACATGAGCCTAGAATGTATTAATCACCCTGCACAGTTCTGATTCATGCAGTACATTTATGGCCAGTACCTAACATGGCATTCGTTTAGGATGGGCCTGGGTTTTAAGAAGCAAGATTTCTAAGGAAATCCATGTGGCTGGGTGGCGCAATGAGGAGATGTAGTCAGTGGTCGAATGCTACGGTGAGTTTTTATTTACAGTTAAAGATATGAGTCCAGTATTGTTCTGTTTCCCGCATCTGTGAGGTCTGTTTCATTGTTTCTTCTCCTTGTCTTTCTCGTTTCAGGGCTCCCAGGAGGTGCATGTGGGAAAAACAAGACAAAGAACCGGTAAGTAGGCTGCTCTTAGTTGCGGGTTTTATCTTTTCTTCTTATTTCCTGTCCTTCCTTCCCCTTCTCCCCTTCTGTCTTTTCTCTGATTTTTTTTTCTCTATCTCTCTTTGGCTTTTAACAAATGTTGGTGGCTTCTGTCTTTTCTTAGGTTCTCCTCTTCTGTACTCTGCTTCCTTGTTGTTCCTTTTCCTCTTGCTAGGGGTCTTTCTGTTTTCCTGGGTTTTTCCTTTTCTTTTCTTGCTACTATTGCTTGCCTCCTGTTTCACTTTTTTACTTCTTTGTACGTTCTCGGGGTCTTGTTTCCTCCCTCTCATTCCCTTCTGTTGTTCCCTTGTTTTGAACTGTCCTCTCAACCCAATTCCTGTTTGATACACCCTTCTCTGTGCTGCCCCTCCACCAAAATACCTGTTTGTCCTTTCCTTTTGCTGTGCTGTCCCCTCCCCGTTTGCTCCAAATACCCACAAACAAACCAAAAAGGGAGAATAAACCAAGCAAACACTGTAGCGTTGTAGTCCCCTCCCATCCACCCCTTCCTTTCCCCAGCTTAGGTTTGCCACCCACCTGGGAAGGCCTCACTTTTCCCTAACCATGGCCGGAATACTCGCTGGGTGCCTCCCGTGCCGCTGATGCTGGTCTCTGGATCCCCGTGTTGTGCTTCGGCTCCTCCATCGTCCGTGGCGTCTCCTCGGCTCCCGGTGAGTCTCTCTGTTGTGCTGTTGCTCCTCTTCTCCCCGTCTTCCTCCTCCAACTCCGGCTTTAACTCTTGAATGGCACGAAGCCGCTGACTCTGTCCTTCCGCTCCCGGATGTACTAGGGGATTGGATGGCGCACAGTCCCCTTCTGGGTCGGGAGCGGCAGGGTTGTACAGGTCCAAGGAATCAGGCGGGTCTGTTGCCGTTCGCAACGGCCCGTCACAATCCAGTAAAGTTTAAATTCAGGATACCAGAGTTTTCTATTTGCAGTAGTTATGTTCTTAAAAAAGCCTCAAATATCCTTCAGTCTAGATGACTGTGGGATAGTCTCTATATGTAAATCTAGCTGCTGATTACAGTGTGTCATATCCTTGAGCAAGTTCTTCTCTGTGGTGTTGGACCATGTCCTCAACGTATAGCAACTCATCTTTTAGGAGACGAGCAATTGTGGTAAGGTTTCTAACCCTCATAGGGCTATCCATGATGTATCCCAGCCCCAGCAATGTTACTTTGGGTGTTGGCTTGATGGTCTGACTGGTCATGACAGAGATATTAACAAAAATTGCCTTCCAGAATATACTTATTCAAGGGCATATTCAAGAAGTTATGGCTACTATGTAGGAAGACTTCCGTCAACCAATCTTTGGGTGATTGTCGGATTTGTGATATAGTTTCTGTATAAATTTAAATTGTGCTAGCCTAAACTTGTTGTTTAGGGAAATAGCTCCTGTTTGGGTGAAATAGTACTTCTACTTGTCTTCCACAATTTGACAATTAAAATTTTCTTGCTATTTGTCATTTGTGGTTATAATCCTTATTGGAGCCTTTTTTATGTGGAGGTGTACAAGTGAGACACAATTTGCTAAGGTGGAATAAATCTAAGTAACAATGTAAAAGCTTGAAGCTGTGGATGATCTTAACGAAAAGTGTTGTTTGATTTTACTAGCCTTTCTAAGCCTATAATTAGGAATATGTTGAGTGGGATGCAGGCCAGCATGATCATTAGTGATCTAAGGAGATCAAATAATGTCTCTTTAGAGGAACGGAAATGTCAGGAATAGATAGAGGGGTTTGGAGAGGAACAGACTTTTCATAACGGCTATTTCACATGAAAGGATAGTGGAAAAGTGCCCTAGTGACTAAGCTTTGCCTTAATTTTAGAATGTTAGAGGTGGTGGTGCCATAGTTCTCCCCCATACTAGATCTACATCGCAGTGAATGCAGGTTCCTCAGTATTTTAATGAAGAGAGGCACAACAATAAAGGAAAGTCTAGTTCAGCAATCAGGACTTTTAATGTTATTGCAAGTATCTGTGATTTATCCCACTTCATAGATATTGTAAAGATTCCTAAAGAGCACTGGTGAGGGATTAATGCCCAGTTCCTTCATGAAGCACATAATGTCATGAGCAAGAGAGATGAGCAAGCATCTAATTGTGAAGGCATGATCCTTATCAGAGTGGTGTTGGCATAGTGTACAGTCAAGGAGCTGCACAGCGGTAGAGAATAAAGTAGGGGATTAAAAGGCATCCCTGTGTTGTGCCTCCATTTATTTTAAAGTGCGAAGATATCAATTCATTTGTTCTGATGTGCGCCAATGGTTTATTGGAGAGCAACTAACCCCATCTGTGTGATGGACATTACCTAGTAACACAGATCTTTGGTGGCAAGCCATTAGTCCACCCTAGACCATTGTGCTCCTGAGGAGTGGGTGCCCTGTCTGATCATGGGGTTTCTATAATGCTGTACATGAATTTACTCATGAGCCTCCATTAGTTCTGTGAGCAGTTTGGTTGCCCTTGGATGGAGGTGGCATTCAGCACTGTCTATATTGCTGTAGCTTCAAGATTACATTGGGATCGCCTCCCTAGAAGATCATATCAATCAGGGCCTGAGGTATTTGTACTAAACCTCCTGAAAAAATTATGGGCTGTCAGCATTTGGGTCATGAGGAATTTTGAAATGTTTGCCCCCTTATATTCTCTGCACTATACTGTAATGTACCTTCCCTCAATATCCTGGATGAAATGTACTAGTTGAATCTGGAATTGTGACCTCTCTAACAATAAAAGAGAATGAGACAAAATATCAATATGGCTGCAATTAGTTACAAAGCCAAATTCTGCAAGTTGTAAGACAGCTATATCAACATTTAGGCTGTCTAGATAAACCAGTGTCTGTCTAATTTTCCATGGTTTCTTTAATCCTCTGATGTTCCAGGTCAGATATCTATAGGGTCTGTCATACTTTTGTGGTGAAATGTGTATCTTGTAATGTCAAGGTTTACTCCTACCCCATCCACACTTACAACCTCAACCTGGTAGTGTTTACACAATACCGTTCCAACTCCATATTACCAAACATATGGCTATGTGGCATATAACTCAGCCAACGAAAACAAGCAGAAGAATAACTTGTAAAACAGGATACCTTATGGGTGTAATTGAAAGTGCAGGCTGACACTGCTTTTTAGGTAGGATTTCAGGGGAGCAAATTTGTCTAAGGTGTAAGGTTGTAAAGCCCCTCTCCTGAGGATACACGCATAACCATCTAGCGACAGATGTGCTGTAAAGCCAGACCATAGCAAACATTGGCCAATAGGTCTGCTTAAAGGAAGGTTGTATTGTATTGTGAAGCATCACAAATAAATAATGGAAATCAACATATATTGGTGTGGAGACAAAGTACTTTGGAATAATATTGGTGTAGGTTAATGTCAGGCCAGATCTAAAAATCCATGTAGGTTTATATCTGTCATCTGCTAACACCAGAGAAAAACAACATACAGGAGGTCATTATGACCCTGGCAGTCACTAGACCGCCAGGGTCAGGTTCGCAGTTGAACCATAGCCAAAGTGGCAGTCCGACCGTGACATTATGCCTGTGGCATAGATGCCACGGTCAAACCGCCGACACCTCCAGGCTGCTGCACGCCTGCAACCTAGTGGGCCTGGTGGTTGTAATTTACCAGCACTGTGCTGCAAGATGCGCTGCCCTGGGATTACGATTCCCCATCCGCAATGGAAAGGCTGGCAGTATAGGATCTTGGAGTGCCCCTGGGGGCCCCTGCACTGCCCACGCCCTTGGTGTTGGCCCCCTTACTCAGCTCCATCTCAAATTCCACTGCCCGAATTACGGGCAGTGGATTGCACAACGGGTGCTGCTGCACCCGCTGCACAGTCACATTGCTGCCAGCTCCATTAGGAGCCGGCTGCAATGTTAAAACCCTGTTCTCTGCTGGGCCTGCAGGCGGAAACTCTGTTTCCTCCCGCCGGCCCAGCGGGGAAGCCATAATAGGGCTGGCGTGGTTCAGTCCGCACAGGCAGCCTGATGGCAGGATGGCATTGGTGGGCAGCGGATATTATAATGAGAGCCATATTGTGTAGCTATCTAAGACACTTTAATTGCATTGAAATGTCATCTGAGGGGGCTTGAATGTCCAGGCTCAGGCAGCCGGATAAATAAACATAATGATCACAGCCCTGTGGAGGGCAGGCAGTCACATTTGTGTGGAACCATACAACTTCTGTCCAATCAAAACATGAATTATTGACTCCCAACATGTGAGTGGAGCCAAAGCCCCTCTTCTGGTGACTCTCACACAAGTTCCTCATGACAGCTGCATTGTGAAGCCACACCCTAAAAAGGGTGACAACTTGTATATCAGGTGATCAACATTGCTGGGAGTGCCTTCAAAGATGCCTTCTTGGTGTCGCTCCAAGGAGATTAGTGAAGCACATCCATTTTCAAGAAGGAGGCCAGCTCTTGGGTAGTCATTGAAAATATGCACTAAGTTTCCATTCAGAGAACAGGCTGATTGCATGATCCCCCTAAGCATCTCTGGTATAAGTTATGCCCTCCATGGCTCAGACTCTGGTCCTACTGTCACACCTCACCTTAGATGAACAAGCACTGCTGGGTATTAAATGGCGCTAGGTCACTCTGCAGTAGTGACTAGCCCCAGGTAGGCTGCAGACAGTTTTGCCAGTAAGCCTGTGGCAGTCATTGAGCACAGAATGTTGCGTCTCTCTCCAAAATGTTCACAATCAAAACTTACATATATTAATCAGCATTTATATTGGCCTGTGGCTGCTGGTAGACACCTAAAAAAACAAAGATTTTGATACAGAACCTCACAAGAGTGTAGTCTGATGCTCCAGGGCATGGTTTTCAGTCAGGAGGGTGAGGATACATGACGTATAGCCAAGTCTTGTGGATGTTGGGTTGTTGCTTGTGGTTAAAAGGATGGCAGGAGGATAGTTTCAGAACAAAGGGGGTCATTAAAACATAGGCAGTAAAAGCTGCTTACCGCCGTGCAGAAGACCGCCAACACACCGCCGCGGAATTCCGCCACAGCTATTACAACCCACATCTCGGAACCTGCCCAAATTCAGACACCCACACAAGTCCGCCACACCAAAGGTCAGTGATAAACTGGCGAAAACGAAACCTCCACCGTCACACCAACAGGAATATGCCCACACTATCACGACCCACAAATCCACGCGGCGGTGTTTCAACTGCGGTATTCCATTGGCGGTACACACCGTTGCGCTAAAAAATACACACACATTTACAAAACACAACCACATTGGACAATTCGAAATACACACACCTGAGACACATACACACACCACTCCCACACACCCAATACAATATAAAACACACACCCACATCACCCACAAACCCCTATGACAAAAATTGAGAACGAAGCACAGAGAGAGACACCACCAGTAAGTCCAACAGCATCCACAGGCACATAACACCAATACCCACACAACTTCCACACACCTCACACAACACACCACTACATATCACCACACTTATCACCACACACACCACCCCACACATCACTTACACCACCCCATGGCACGGCAAAGACACCCCAGGTTCTTGGAGGAGGAGCTCAGGGTCATGGTGGAGGAAATCATCCGGGTAGAGCCACAGCTATTTGGATCACAGGTGCAGCACACCTCAATTACAAGGAAGATGGAGCTATGGCGAAGCATAGTGGACAGGGTCAACGCAGTGGGACAGCACCTAAGAAATCGGGAGGACATCAGGAAAAGGTGGAACGACCTACAGGGGAAGGTGCGTTCCGTGGTCTCAAGACACCACCTGGCGGTTCAGCGGACTGGTGGCGGACCCCCACCTCCTCACCCACAACTAACAACATGGGAGGAGCAGGTCTTGGCGATTCTGCATTCTGAGGTCCTCGCAGGAGTAGCTGGAGGAATGGACTCTGGTAAGTCAAATCTTAACTATTACATCCCCCGCCCTACCTGCATGCTATCACATACCCCCACCCTCGCCCTCACCCCTATCACTCTAACTCCTCACAAATGTACCAATATCAAAAACCAGCCATCCCAACACCAAGCCCTGCATTCAACAACAAAGCATGGACACCCATCACCAAAGCATGCACACTGCACATAGCCATACACCCCCCTAAACCATCATCACACAAGGTCCTACACAGGAATCAACAAACACCGAAGCACCATTAGGTGCAAGAGGTCTGCAACAAAACTAACTAATCACTATCTGGAAAAACAACATACCCCAGACAACATCAGATGGGTGATATTGGAAACTATTAAAGACAACAAAGATTGTACAAAAAGACTCTTCGAAAGAGAACAACGATGGGTCTTTAGGTTAGGGACCCATGTGATTGGGCTCAACGACGAGATTCCATGGACTTGTTTTATCCATTGATAATCCAGTCCCTTCAGGTCGTTCTTTGTCTCTTTGCTTGAGTTTTATATTTTTGGGTATTTTTGGTATTTTTCACAGTGGGTATTGACAGCCTTTGACAATCTGATCTTCTAATAAAGGTCATTCTTTCGTCACTTGATATATCGAGGCACATATCCCCTTCCTTCCTTTTTGGTATGATGGTAGATCCCCCTTAATAAATGGCCGACACAGTTTTAGTCCTATCTCTGTGTTCTTTACTTACTTGAATTTATGAGTCCCTTTTCTCTTTCTAATGGTATTTTAATGAACCCCTTAAGAACATCACTCTACGTTCCGGGGACCGACACTGCTCATAGGTGAACCAACACTTGTGGTTCTGTACCAAGTAAGTGCCTTTCCGACGTTGCTTGATCGACGGTTTTTCTTTCCTCCTTCTCCCCCCCCCTTCCCTTTCCATGCTTCTTTACTGTTCACGAAGCCGTTACAATCTGTTAATAACACAAACCATTAGGCGCGGGATCGCGTGGCCGAATGTGGCTGCACTGTTTAAATACTGAGGCGGGGTGAGACGCGCTACAAATTGTATTCGCTCCCACCTCTGTCCGCCTTCTCGTGTTAGAGTGTATTTCAGTCAGGCTATCTGATGTCCACAATCGACGGTATGTGCACACCTTCTTTTTCCTCTTTCCTCTTGTTTTGAGTGTGGGACAATAAAAACATCCAGATTCCTTCCAGTAACGGCCGAATACAAACGCGCTAATAATTTTGCGCGCTTGCTACCTTTGTTTTAGTTCTTCTACTACCAAAAGGGTGATTGCGACATGCTATTTTACTCGGTGTTTGCTAAAAGCTGAGTGTGATGACGGATGATCTTGCATGAAATATATTATGTCTGTAAATACCCCTGTACCCTCTTGATACTTCAGATTTCGACATAAAGGTGCCCCTCAATTGGGGCTCATTCTTCACTTTAAGATACCTTACAGCTACTCTCATGTCTTCTTTTGTAATGTTATAGTAATTTACTTGTTTCATCCTGTATAGAGGATGGTTTTGTTCTTTATCATGAACACCAGGGGTTGCGATGAGATAATAATCTTACCAATTTCCATGTTATCTTAAATCCTTCTTTTTTTATGTATACATATGTTTAGTTCATAATGGATTTCTGAGCCTGATACCTCCCCGATGGGGCCCACCAGTAATACTTGGAGGGTGAGCATTATTCTACCTGCACTAATTGTGTTTTCTTGGTCTATCACCATGGCACTTCTGTCACTGGGCACATCTTTTCTTTTGTGGTATCTCCCACGAGGGTATAGGGTATCCATTCTGGGATAGTGATAAATATAACTGTTGATGAATAGGTAACTCTCTGACAATGGTTTCCTTTTTTTACCTTTTAGGTTTCGAACTAATCAGTTCACAGAATTTTTTTCATAAGGATTAGGTACGTACTTAGGTCCTGAAGTATCGCATGAGATCATTTTTGACTCAATATAGCGAGAAACATGTTGACCCTTTGATTGAGTAACACAGTGACTCTGTGTACTCTCCTTTTGTACCATCTTTACTATGAATCCTAGTAAATTGTTGATATTTTTTGTTTAGGGAATGTAGACATTATTTTACCATTTCCCTATGTAGTGTTTTTAATCATGTCAGGGGTATAAATATCAGAATAAAAGACTAATTTTTACCCCTAGCCATTTTTAACTTTTTCTATACCAATCCTTTCTTTCATGACTTGACCGGCTTCACACCATTTGTCAAAAGATCACCGGCAAAGAGTCCCCTTGTGGGGCCCGTCAGGCATTGCAGTGCCGGCCTGACGAGGAGCATAGCCCTATGATGAAGCATGTCACCGGAAGGTGAGTGAGGGCTCTTGCTTCAAGCATATTGCTTCCCCCCTTTTTTGGAAACCTTGGCCTAGTAAACCACAACCCTCTCCTTTTTTAGTTCTTTTTTAGCTTTTTGGAACTGTGTGTATATATTGTTTGGACCTACACAGGAATGCCAGCACTAGGGTACACGGTCACCCACCCATTGCACACCATGCCACACACAGATGCAATAATCATGCCTTTCCACCCCTGCAGGACCCCTACCCAACATCACCAGACAGGAGGGTCCAGACATGTCCACTCCACCCACAGAAGAGGCCCACAGCGATGACAGCACCTCTGTCCAACTGGATCTAGATGACCAGCCCGGCCCATCGGGGGCCTTAGGACAGTAGGGGCCCCTCACACAGGTACAGGCCACCACAGACCTTCCCCCCTCTGGAAACACCAGCACAGCACCCACCCAGCGGGCCCATACCTCCGTCCCCAGGACACGTCAATCAGCTGTGTATCCACCACTACAGGGAACCCAGGATAACCCACCACCCCAACAACAACAGGGACCTGGGGGCAGTGGCAGTGGGCACACGGTCCAGGGGACGGAGGCCCAGGAACACAGGGGAACTGGGAGGCCTGCCTTGCGACAGGGGGTGGACAGGCTAAGGGAACCCACTCTCCACGAGGCCCTCTCCTCCATCATGGGAGCATACCACCACTCCCAGGAGATGATGGCAACGGTACTGGCCAAGTTTCAGGAGACCCAGCGCATGCAGGAGGAACAGTATATGGGCTTCAGGGAGGAACTCAGAAACATCACCTCCACCCAGGGCACCATCGTAGGTGTGCTGAAGGAAGTACTCAACACCAGGAGGGACACTGTGGCCCTCCAAGGGGCCCCTGACACTAGCAAGGACGATGAACTGCCCACCACCTCCGCCGGCGCTAGTGGACAGGACACCCCGCCACAGGACCACCACACCAGCACGCCACCCCCTGCAGAGGGAGAACCACCCCGCAAACGGTCCCTGAGATCCAGGAACAAGACAGAGCATGATGCCAAGACCCCGCCAAGAAATGAGACCACCCTGATTGTCATCCCACTGTCCCACTTTGTCACCCTGTCCATAATTAAACTGCCCCAGCTCCACTTCCTATGCCCATATGTGCAATGCACCTGTGAGACTAATAGACTGGACTCTGCCATGGACACTCCTCCGCCATCACCCCTCACCATTTAACTTCCCCCTCCAATAATTTGCATTTAAATAAACACACCTAAAGCACAAAATTATCTGGAGTCTGTCTGTGATTTCGAAATAGTGTATTTGCAATAACAGTGACAAAATGTTCTTAAAATAGTAGTGTCAACCTACCTATGTCACACAGCTCTAGTCCATGAGGAATGTAAGCAGATGACACACGTGGGGACCTACATCTGTGAAACCGTAAGGGAAAGTGACAACTCAGTGACCATACACTGGGTGAAAACGACAGACAGGATAGAGGTAGTAGTGTAAAAGTACATGTAGTAGGCAGGAATGTATTCTCACCTGTGTTTCATTGGAAATATTGCTGGATCACTGAGTCCCTGTTCTGCATGTCTTCTTCCTCTGCTTCATCCTCATCACTGTCCACAGGCTCCACAGCTGCCAAAACACTGCCATCTGGACCATCCTCATGCAGAAAAGGCACCTGTCGTCGCAAAGCCAAGTTGTGAATTATACAGCAGGCCATGAGGATCTGGCACACCTTCTTTGGTGAGTAGAATAGGGATCCACCTGTCATATGCAGGCACCTGGCCTTCAGGAGGCCGAAGGTCTGCTCGATCATCCTCCTAGTTCGCCCATGGGCCTCATTGTAGCGTTCCTCTGCCCTGGTCCTGGGATTCCTCACTAGGGTCAGTAGCCATGACAGGTTGGGGTACCCAGAGTCACCTGCACATGGTGAGGGACAACTGTTAGACACACACTAACCTGTAGGGATAACCCCAGACAATCATTCCCACTGTCTTGCTTCCAGGGGCTCACCCAAGAGCCACACACGGTGCCTCTGGAGTTGACCCATCACATAAGGGATGCTGCTATTCCGCAGGATTTAGGCGTCATGCACTGAGCCAGGGAACATGGCATTCACATGGGAGATGTACTGGTCTGCCAAACATACCATCAGTACATTCATAGAATGATAACTCTTCCGGTTTCTGTACACCTGTTCACTCCTGTGGGGGGGGACCAAAGCCACATGGGTCCCATCAATGGCACCTATGATGTTGGGGATATGTCCCAGGGCATAGAAATCACCTTTCACTGTAGGCAAATCCTCCACCTGAGGGAAAACAATGTAGCTCCGCATTTGTTTCGAAGGGCAGACAACACTCTGGACAATACGTTGGAAAACATAGGCTGGGACATCCCTGATGCCATGGCCACAGTTGTTTGAAAAGATCCACTTGCAAGGAAATGGAGCACTGACAGCACCTGCACTTGAGGGGGGATTCCTGTGGGATGGCGGATTGCTGACATCAGGTCTGGCTCCAACTGGGTACACAGTTCCTGGATTGTGGCACAGTCAAACCTGTAGGTGATTATCAAATGTCGCTCCTCCATTGTCGACAGGTCCACCAATGGTCGGTACACCGGAGGATGCCGCCATCTCCTCACATGTCCCAGTGGATGGTGCCTATGAAGGACAACAGCGACCACAGAGTCAAACAACTCAGAGGTACGTACCCACAGTTTACACAGAACATCAATCATACACAAAAGGTGGCCTGTATGTGTGTTGAGGCTAGGCCTAGGTATGTGTGACGCAGTATAAAATGAGGCCATGTGGGCCCCTGAAATGGCAGCTGCCTGACATCTAAAGTGGGACAGTGGGATTTGAGGTAACTGCGCTGGCGTTGTTCACCGTCGCAGTAGGCGGTCGGAGACCGCGGCGCAATGCTGCATTGGTTAACATTGGACCCTATGGTTCCCAGGAGCCAATGACGATGTACGCCAGCGGTGATGGTACGCACCGCTGTGGACGTGACCGCCATTTTCTATCTGTTCAATCACTCAATACCTGATCTTCGACAGGAGAGGACCTACACTGCAAGAGCTGCTGTGACCTCAGTCTGGAAGAGACAATGGCTCGTGCGTCTGGGGAAAGGGCCCCTGCCTTCACATCGGAGTAGTTGGAGAAGCACGTTGATGGGGTCCTCCCCCAGTACACGCTACTCTACGGTCCTCCAGACAAACAGGTAAGTACACAAGGAGCATGTTGTATGGGCTATGCCTGTGTGGAGAGGGCTGGATGTAAGAAGGAAGGGGGCAGAATGCTGCGTGCATGAAAGACGGTGGGTGCATGTGCCACATGGCAAGGGTAGGGATGGGGGCCACTCACTTTGATGGTGCAGTTGGTAATGACTTCTCTTCTTCACCTGTACATTTCATGTAGGTCAGCGCCCACCAGAAGAAAGATATTTGGCGTGCCATCGCCAAGGACGTCCAGACCCTGAGGGTCTACCACAGACGGAGCACCCACTGCTGGAAAAGATGGGAGGACATTCGCCGCTGGAGCAAGAAGACGGCGGAGGCTCAGCTGGGGATGGCCTCCCAACGTCAGAGGGGTGCCCGTCGAACCATGACCCCCCTGATGTTCAGGATCCTGATGGTGGCCTACCCGGAGTTGGATGGGTGCTTGAGGGCATCACAGCAGACACAAGGGGGTGAGTACACTCTCATTCAGCTGACTTTGCGCGCAGTGGAGTTGTCTGGGTGGGGGAGGAGGACTGTGGGTTTCCCTAGGCCAAGGCGAGTTCCATAGGCTAGGCCCCTCCACAAGGCACGGCCCTGTTGCCCCCACCCCACCTCTGTAGAGTGACAAGTATGGCTATTCATGCCCTGTGTCATCTATGTGTGCAGATGTCATCCATAGCCTTGTAGGCCATTTCCCAGGAATTGCACTGTAGAGCCCAAGAGCGCGGCGTAGTGCAGGGGGATTCTGTGTCTGTCTTGTCCGCCAACAGTAGCGGTAATCCATGCACTTCACATGTCTTTATTCTATCTCCCCCCCCTTTTGGTGATCTACCTATTCTTGTGTGCATTAGCATCATCAGGCGGAGGAGCAGTGGCACCAGAGCACGAGGGAGCTGCATCCCACATGGCCATGGAGGGCCACACTACGGACACTGAATTCCCCAGTGGGATGGAGGGCGAGGGGAGCTCCACGGCAGGGACAGGAGCTGAGACCAGCGACACAGACTCCTCCTCTGATGGGAGCTCCCTTGTGGTGGTGGCAACATCTGTGCCCTCCGCATCTACAGGTACAGCCGCCACCCCCCCTACCAGCACCGCCCTCCCAGCAGCCCCTCAGCCTTCGCCTGTGCCCACTCACCCAGGAGGTTGGGCATCACCTTCGCCCCAGGCACCTCAGGCCCTGCCCCAGTCACCCCTGCTGCACTCAGTGAGAAGGCCATTGACCTCCTCAGGTCACTCACTGTTGGGCAGTCTACCATTTTGAATGCCATCCAGGGTGTAGAAAGGCAGTTGCAACAAACTGATGCATTACTGGAGGGCATTTATTCTGGTCAGGTGGCCCTTCACCGAGCTTTTCAAACTCTGGCCTCAGCACTGATGGCAGCCATTGTCCCTGTGTCTAGCCTCCCCCCCTCCAACTTCCTCCACCCAGACCCAATCCCCTGTACCTCTGCCTATCCCAAGCACACCATCAGACCAGCATGCACACACCTCACCACACAAGGGAAGCTCAGGCAAACATAAGCACCACACATCCCACAGGCACTCACGCAAGCATCACACACATGCAGACACACCAACATCCACTGCCTCCACTGTGTCCCCCTTCTCGTCGTCTCCCTCCTCCCTCCCAGTCTCGTCTACACACACACCTGCATGCACTACCTCTACAGCCACTATGTCCATCACCAGCACACCCAACAGCACACCCCGCTCACGTGCAGTCACCACCCCCACTACCATTTACACGTCCCCTGTGTCCTCTCCCAGTGTGTCTGTGACGCCCCCTCCGAAGATACACAAACGTAGGCACACGCCCACCCAACAGCCATCCACCTCACGACAGCCTCCAGCCCATGCACCTGCACCCAAAGTCACCAAACGTACATCTCCTACTACCACCACCTCCCTCCACTCCCAAACCCCCTCCAGCTACCCATCCCAGTGTGTCCAAAAGAATTTTCCTGTCCAGCCTTGACCTTTTCCCCACACCTCTCCACCCCGTCCATCTCATAGGTCCTGAAGTAGCACCTCAGCCACAACATCTCCGGGACCAGTGGTGCCTGTAGTCACAGGTGTGTGGAGTGCACCGGCCACCAGGACAGTCAGTGTGGCACAGAGCCACAGCACAGCCAGCCCCCCCCCGTGAAGCATCAGAAGTTGGCCAGTGCCCGGCGGGAGAGGGGGAAGACTCCAGCCACCAAAGCCGCTCCCAGGGGTCCCGTTGGGAGTGTGGAGTCAGCTGTTACACCTTCCAAGTTGGGAAAGGGCCATAAGAAACACAGCAAATCTGGGAAGAGCAGCACGGTGGAGAAGACCGCCATCATCCCCGCTGCCTAGGAGGCCACCGCCAGCCCCAGCCCAGCTGCCCAGGAGGGTCCCGCCAGCCCCAGCCCAGCTGCCCAGGAGGGCCCCGCCAGCCCCAGCCCAGCTGCCCAGGAGGGCCCCGCCAGCCCCAGCCCAGCTGCCCACGAGGGCCCCGCCAGCCCCAGCCCAGCTGACCAGGAGGGCCCGCAAGCCCCAGCCCAGCTGCCCAGGAGGCCACCGCCAGCACAAGCCCCGCTGGGGCATGAAGGACCGCCAGCACAAGCCCCGCTGAACAGGGCACCGCCAACTCAAGCACCGCTGGGCCATGAAGGACCGCCAGCACAATCTCCGCTGGGCCATGAAGGACCGCCAGCACAAGCACCGCTGAACAGGGCACCGCCAAATCAAGCACCGCTGAACAGGGCACCGCCAACTCAAGCAGCGCTGAACAGGGCACCGCCAAATCAAGCACCCCTGAACAGGGCACCGCCAACTCAAGCAGTGCTGAACAGGGCACCGCCAACTCAAGCACCGCTGAACAGGGCACCGCCAAATCAAGCACCGCTGAACAGGGCACCGCCAACTCAAGCACCGCTAGCCCATGAGCGGCAGAGGCACTGGGTCCGTCACGGGGTGAGTGATGCACTCTAGGCACCAGTCCCCCTCCAGAACCAGTGGAGAGATCCATCCACTACCTCTGTCCTTCACAGGACGAAGCACTCTGGGCACCAGTCCCCCTCCAGAACCAGTGGAGACATCCATCCACTACCTCTGTCCTTCACAGGATGAAGCACTCTGGACACCAGTCCCCCTCCATAACCAGTGGAGACTGTTATCCACTTGAGAGACTGTGGCTTTGCACTCCCCAGGATTGAACAGCGGGCAAACCACCCACTGGAGAGACTTGAGAGACTGTGGCTTTGCACTCCCCAGGATTGAACAGTGGGCAAACCACCCACTGTAGAGACTTGAGAGACTGTGGCTTTGCACTCCTCAGGATTGAACAGTGGGCATTGAGCCCCCTCGTGGATCTGGCGTCGTGCACTCACCCGGCTTAGGGGCCCCCCTTCCCTTCCCCCTGAGGTTCCTGTTGTATTTCGATCTGATGCCCCTGCAGTGTTCTCTCTGTTTTGATCTGGTATCGAGTGTGGGCCTCGCCCATGCATGTTGGGCCCAGTGGTCCACGGACTATAAATGGTGCAATACCTGGACTTGTATTATTGGTGTATATATTTGTTTATAGTATATGTATATTTTGGAGTACTGTATTTTAATAGATTACAATGGTTACAATAATTTCCTTTTGTCTTTGCATTCTTCCGGGGGGTTGGGGGGTGTAACTCTTATGTATCAACATGTATTAGTGTGTGTGTTCTAGTGGGTGAGGGTGGGGGTGTTGCATGTGTGTGTGTCTGTTTTTTCCCTCCCCTGTGTCGTAGGTGCAGTAATCACCGTGGTCTTCGCCGCCGGTGTTCGTGCTCCTGGTACAGGAGCAGGAAGACTATCGCAGGTAGAATTTGGAGTTCCGGGTCCATAGTGTCCTCGTTCCTCGTGGAGTGTGATGAGGTGAGCGTTTTCCCTTCGAAATTCCTGTTTCCGCTGTGTTTTTATCCACGGTGAATCTGCCCCGGAAAAGGTGGCGGATTGGCCTGTCATAATAGTGTGGGCGGTACATAGTCTCCCGCCTGTCTGTTGGCAGTGACCGCTGCGCTGTTTGTTTGTACCGCCGTGGCGGTCTGAGTTTTAAAGTGGCTGTCTTTGTTGGCGGTTTCCGCCACGGTCGTAATTGCTAATTTTTTACAGCCGGCCTGTTGGCGGTCTTACCGCCGCTTTAACACCATCCGCCAGGGTTGTAATGAGGGCCAAAGTCCTTTTGGATCAAGGGAAGTGGCAGGGAGTGACAGCGGCATTCGGACTGTGGTGGATGAGAACAGTCTGAAAAGACTGGAAAGATGGAGGTGGCAGAAAATGTAGGGATACGTGAGGGCTAAAAAATAGAATTAAATCTGAGTGGAGAATTGATGTTTTTCATGGGACTGGAACAAACAGCAAGGAGGAAGAAGGAAATGGATTTGCAGCCATTAAATTGAGACAAGTACAACTGAGTACTTAAAAAGTCATGTTATAAGGAAACAATTGGACTGGACAGCAACTAAGTGACCATGGGTTGACATAGTCTTGCTGGAATAAAGTGGGGACAGAAAAGGCCCATACTACAAGAGCTGGGCAGCAAGAGGCATCATTTTGGTATGTTTATGGTCTACATAGGATCAAATGACTTGCTCCAACTATCAGGCGTGGTCCTACTAAAAATGATGAAAAGAGACCTGCTGATGGTACAAGACGAATAGGAATGGATGGATAGCATGTGGACACAATTGCTGTAGGAAAGTTTGTAGAAAGGTGCCAGGAAACCAGAAGCCATAATCAAGGGATGGAAGAAGGTGAATAGGGAGCTGAATGGCTTTTGGAAAGCAAAGGGCATGTGAGACATTAGCCATGTAGCTATAGCTTACAAAATGGCCGATGCTCTTCAAACAAGATGTGGTCCTTACTCCTGGGAAAATAAGACACATATCACACAGGTAGAAAATGGTAAAAAGATTGGGGTTGAAGGAATTACAAAAGAGTGGCAGTAAGAAAAACCTCAGGGGAGGATTTTTTGGTGATGGCAGGAGAGACCTCAGGACAAAGTAGAGAAAGAGCATGGATGTTGAAGATAGAAGGTATGGTGACACACCTAAGTAAAGTATGAAGGAGGTGAGCTGAGCATAGTGAAGGCAGCTGGATAGAGAACGAGTTTGAAATGTAAGGACAAAGATAGCCAACTGGGAGTGACAACAATATTTGTGTGGGAAGAGTGTGGAGAGACTCAATGGAAGAGTAGTGTTCACAGATGGGGGAATGGATTTGAAGTTTACTGTCAGGTTTATAAGGCATGTGTGGCTAAGTCAAGGGATGGTTAATTTTGTGAGCTCTGATTTTGCCCAATAAAGAAGCCTTTCTCATAAAACAAGAGCATCAAGGGCAGTTCCACTCCCAAAGCAAAAATTACTGCTCCTCAGATTCCAAATGCTGACAGAAGCCGCCGGGCGAAACTGAGAATACTTGGCATAGCAAATGCCTCATTGAACAAGCATAGTTTGTGATTTTTAGGGATTAGTGGGCACTCAGGACTTTGATAGTGTTGCAGCCTCACCACAACCCAAGTCGGGGCCAGAGTACAGTGTTGCTGCAACCTTCCAGAAATCCAATTACAATGGTGCTGCTCAGAAATATATAGCAGGACAGTAAGTGAGTTGTTGTACCAACTCACTCAAAGTGATTTACATTTCAGAGTTGCAAAATAGCTAATCATCAAGTTGCTTTGGGTAAGCAGTAGAATGATTAGAGAGCTACTGTCTCTCAGATGCCGATCTGACCTGAAGGACTAAACTGAGAATTAACAGCTCGGGAATAGGAGATCCTCCATAAAATGACCAATACAACATCCAAATGCAGAATGAAGGTGCAGAAGTGTGATTTACAATCTCTCGTCTGGTGGATCTTTTAAAGCTGACTGAGACACAAAGGGAGTTAACAATAATAAAGCATTTCAATTCTCATGAAGCCCATTTGGTCCCCACAATAAGGACAAGGAATTGATGACTGAAGTTATGTAGTTCTATTACCAATTCATAATCAGTCCAATAAATGTACATGTCAGAAGAATATTCAAAAGATACAAGATTACAGCTGGCAGGCTAAATATCACAATAGGTTCAGTCTCAGAAGAATAAGATACAAATATCCACAGCAAAACAGAAAGTTTAGTTTGCAGTGTTTGTGAATTTGGATGGTGTTTTGCGGAGATGCCCTGAATGTTGTATGAATGTGGTGACTAGTGAAGAAGTTGGAGTTGTTATTGAATCGGATGTAGCTTAAGATTATTTTAAAAGGTGTAGAAGACACCACGTTGAAATTGTTTGCTGAGTGTTTGGTGGTGCTCGTTGTGAGATGTCGTCGATGGCACAATTGGGATAGGGATTTTTCTTTGTGTGAATGTGAGGCGATTGGTATAGTGGACCTTAATGCGCAGAGTGAACCTACACTAATCTGGATGATGCCCTGCATGTCCAAGTTTCAGTCAAAGTGTTTAATACTCTTTTTTGACTCAAAACTGTTGATTCTTCAGTGGAGCAGATAAAGATTATTTTATTGGATTTTTTGTTTATGTGTTTGTGATGTTGAAGAGAGTGCATGTGTGCAGGTTGTAAGGGAGGGAGAACTACTGCGAGGAGCAAGATTGACATCACAGTGTGCCGGGCTGATAAAGGTCAGCTGGTGTGTTGCCACACTACTATTGGATGTAGACGTTATATATATAGATATAGACATATTAAGTGTTGTGGTGCAATTGATTGTTACTACTGAACAAGGGACTGTGGATATGGTGTTATTCCATGATTCAAAACAAAATCTTACTGAGATTATTTATATTTGATTGGTGAAAATGAAATGTTTCAAGGGTATACCAGACTTTTTTATTGGAGATGTGTTTATACTTTGTACAGAAGTAGAGGAGGCACCTCCTGAATATACCCCAAGTCTTTATATGGTGATAAGTATGGGGCTCCATACATGTGCTTTGCTTGGTCAATGGCACAAACTCACAGAAAAGGAAGGTGCATTGAGGTCTCCACGATATGGCACATTTAATTTAGAATTTCAAAAAAAATCTGAGGATGATACTGTATGAGATGAAACCACCTTCCAGACCTGCATGATTTGAGGCTTGGGAATGTGCAGCTCATGCATGAGAGAAAGAGAAATATCAGAGTAGAACCCGAATAGCTGTGCACACCTACGTGGATGCTAGGTGAGATGCTGAAGAGAAAAGGTGGAGAACTGATATACTAGAGGGAGTTAGATTGTATCCACCTTTGATGAGTGAAACATTTGAGGGAGAGAAGAAAAACAAAAAAGAGAAGAAACAAAAAGAGGGAAAGCAAAAGGAACCAGATGATATGCTTAAGGTTAGTAACAGTGGTTCTCGAGACAGCATTCCAGATGTGCTATTGTCTGAACGTCCACCCCCATATAATTAGAATCGGGAGTAGGGTAGAAACAACATAGGTGGTTGTAGAAAGGTTGTGTTTGTTACTGCCCCAGCCAATGTGACTTCTAATCCTGTGGCTGCCTCTCCAGCCAATGTACATTTTGAGCCAAGAGGAGAAGATTCAGGAATTCGTGCTCCAGCTGATTCTGCCCCACATACTGTTGATGTTCTCACAGTCCCAGTTACTATTGGTCCTGTGGTCACTATGTAGAAACCCGAACGCTCAGGAAAGATGACTTATAATTTGGCCGTCCCAAGTGCAGTTGGTGGATAAAGTAAAGTTGCATCACATCCTGACGCTAAAAAATGTGTCCCTTTGGTTCCAAAACACACAAGTACTCCATGTTTAATGAGTGCAGACTCAACTTTCAACATTTCAGGGTGTGCTTTAATAGGTACTCACCAGAAAATGCCAACTGATGGAACACCCATATGGGTACTGCTTTTAAATCTTTGTAGCCGTGCACATGGAGATGGCAATGTGCCAAAAATTCCTCTGTTAACACAGACTCTTAATGCCCAAGAAATAGATGAGTGGGTGAAGGCTTTCAAAGCTGATATAAGGAAAAATGTGAGTATGTAGTTGAGTCAGGGAACAACTCAGACACCACCAAGAGAGAATGTGGTAGATGTGGCAAAATTAAAATTAGAGTTAGATAAGATGATTAGTGGAAATGTTGAATTGGCTTATTTTGACACCTTTCATGGGAATGAACTTGTGTTCATGAGTAAGGACATTACAAGAGATTCAGGACAGGTTCATAACAAGCTAGCAGAATTAGCCCTGAGATTTGAGATAGATTGAAATAAGACCATAGCTGTACAGAGAAGTTATGGAGTATGTTTTAATGAAATGGACATAATTGATATGAGGATTCCAGGGATGAAAACATAAGTTAAAGAATTGATTCAAAACATTCAGAAATGGAACAATTTCGACAAGCGGGAAGCTTGATGGGCGAGAAAAAAGGATTCAAAGAAACACCCAAGGTAACCACCTCCTGTAGTGGGGGAGGGAGGCACAACCAACTTCCTGTTAAGAGAAGTGCCTTGGGGAAGTTATGTACAAGTGCCTTGGAGTAGAAGTGAACTTGCATCATTCACCAATGATCTCCCAAATTTGTGAGAAAAACCAGTGGAGTGGTACAATCAGATTGAGAGGTTTGTGAAAATTCTGCAGGTGTTGTGGGTCAATTTGGTGGTGAAAGGTCCTTCACCATTGGTGATGAAAAAGTATAAGCAGGTTGTGACATATTTGAAGTCAAATGTACCACCTCAGGATGCAGATTGGGTTAAGACATATGGAATGACTCAGGAACCCAAAGAATTGATTAATTCTTACTATGAGAGGTTGTTGCAGGCATTCAAACAGTATAATGGAATGGAGACGCTTGAGAACAAGGATATTGGACATTTTCTGTCAAGGTATGTGACAGGCGGTAAATCCCACTTTCTGCCGTACTGAAGACAGCCAACATACCATTGCGGTGGCGGAATTCCGCTACAGGTATTACGACCCACATCTCGGAATCCGCCACAATACAGACACCCACACAAGTCCGCCACACCAAAGGTCAGTGATAAACTGGCGACACCAAAACCGACACCGTCACGCCAACAAGAATGCGCCCACACTATCACGACCCACAAATCAACGCTGCAGTCTTTCAACCGCAATAATCCATTGGCGGTACACACCGCCGCTCTCAAAATACACACGCACTTACAAAACACAACCACATTGGACAATTCAAAATACACACACCTGATACACATACACACACCACACCCACACACTCACAACACTATAAAACACACACCCACATTACCCACAAACCCTTACAACGTAAAATTGTGAAGAAGGCCAGAGATATTAGCAAACACAACACCAGCATCCACAGACACACAACACTATCACTCATACAACACCCACGCACCTCAAACAACACACACCAACATATCCCCCCCACACATCACAACAGACAGCACCTCACACATCACCCACACCACATCATGGCACCTCAAAGACACCCCAGGTTTTCTGAGGAGGAAATCAGGGTCATGTTGGAGGAAATCATCTGGTTAGAGCCACAGCTATTCGGATCATATGTGCATCACACCTCCAATGCGAGGAAAATGGAGCTATGGCGGAGAATTGTCGACAGGGTCAACGCAGTGGGACAGCATCCAAGAACACTGGATGACATCAGGAAGAGGTGGAACGACCTACGGGGGAAGGTGCAGATTGCTGTACAGAGGACTGGTGGTGGACCCCAACCTCCTCCCCCACAACTAACAACATGGGAGGAGCAAGTCTTGGAAATACTGCATCCTGAGGGCCTTGCAGGAGTAGCAGGAGGACTGGACTCTGGTAAGTAATACCTTAACTACTTTATCCCCCCCACCCCACCTGCATGCCATCACCTAGCCCCACCCTTACCCTCACTCCCATCACTCCATCATCCCACATATGTCCCACTATCACAATCACGATCTGTGAAATGGAAAGCCAAAGTGACAAGTCAGGGTCCATACACAGAGGTAAAAAGGCAGACTTATGCTCGGTCCTACAATAGTATGAGATGTGGGAAGCAGATTCATCTTCTTACCTGTGTCTCACTGGAAGTATTGCATGATGATATTGTTTCGGTTGTCTACATCTTCTTCTTTTGCCTCCTCATCTTCACTGTCCACAGGCTCCACAGTTGCCACAAGACCAGCATCAGGCCCATCCTCCTGCAGAAAAGGCACCTGCCGTCGCAAAGCCAGGTTGTGCAACATACAGCAGGCCACGATGATCTGGCACACCTTCTTCGGTGAGGCACCGGAATCTGACCTTCAGGAGGCCGAATGTGCGCTCTATCATCCTCGTAGTTTGCCCATGTACCTCATTGTGGCGTTCCTCTGCCCTTGTCCTGGGATTCCTCACTGGGGTCAGTAGCCATGACAGGTTGGGGTAACCAGAGTCATCTGCAAATATCGAGGGTCAACTGTTAGACATCCTCCAAACATTAGGGAATCTCCCATACCAAGACAGCAGCAAATGAAACTGTGCGGGGACTTCAGGCTCACCTATTAGCCACACACGGTACCTCTGGAGTTGCCCCATCACATAAGGGACGCTGCTATTCCTCAAAATGTAAGCGTCATGCACTGAGCCAGGATACTTGGCATTCACATGGGAGATGTACTGGTCTGCCAAACACACCATCTGCACATTCACAGAATGGTAGCTCTTCTGGTTTCTGTACACCTGTTCATTCCTGCGGGTGGGGGACAAATGTCACATGTGTACCATCAATGGCACCAATGATGTTGGGGATATGTCCCAGGGCATGGAAGTCACCTTTCACTTTGGGCAAATCCGCCACCTGAGGAAAAACAATGTAGCTGCACATGTGTTTCAGCAGGGCAGACAACACTCTGGACAACACGTTAGAGAACATTGGCTGGGACATCCCTGATGGCATGGCTACTGTTGTTTGATATGACCCACTGGCCAGGAAATGGAGTACAGACAGGACCTGCAGTAGAGGGGGATTCCTGTGGGATGGCGGATAGCTGACATCAGGTCAGGCTCCTACTGGGCACACATTTCCTGGATTGTTGCACAATCAAGTCTGTAAGTGATAATGATGTGTCTGTCTTCCATAGTCGACAGGTCCACCAGGGGGCTGTACACCGGAGGATGCCGCCATCTCATTACCTGCCCCAGTGGACGTGCTCCATGGAGGAGAACGGTGAGCAGAGGGTCATACAACACATA
This sequence comes from Pleurodeles waltl, assembly GCF_031143425.1. Taxonomy (NCBI): domain Eukaryota; kingdom Metazoa; phylum Chordata; class Amphibia; order Caudata; family Salamandridae; genus Pleurodeles; species Pleurodeles waltl. Next base: position 306,527,051 of record NC_090450.1, on the reverse strand, counting down.
GGTTTCACAAAGCTGTTTAACACAAACATTACATTTTCTCTATGTGCCTTTGTCTGTCCATATTCCTGGCCTAAATAGGTGTGACACAGTTATTTGGCCTGCCATGTGGCCCCCTGAAATGGCGGCTGCCTGACCTGTAAGGTGGGAAAAGGGAAAATTAGGTAACTGCGCTGGTGTTGTACACCGGCGCAGTAGGCAGCCGAAGACCGCAGCGCAATCCAGCATTGGTTATCATTGGACCCTATGGGTCCCAGGAGCCAATGACGATGTATGCCAGCGGTGACGGTATGCACCACCGTGGACGTGACCGCCATCTGTTCACTCACAAGATACCTGACCTTCAACAGGAAAGGACCTACACTGCAAGTGCTGCTGTGACCTGTGTCTGAAAGTGACAATGGCTACAGTGTTTGGGGAAATGGCCCCTGCCATCACTTCGGAGGAGTTGGACAGACTAGTGGATGGGGTCCTTCCCCAGTACACGCAACTGTACAGTCCTCCAGACAGACAGGTGAGTAAACTGTGTGCATGGTGGATGGCACATGATTGTATGGAGTGTCGTGGATGGAAGAGACGGGGGGACAGGCCAGCATGTGAGAATGGTGTGTGTATGTATTTCTGGGCCAGGGTGGGAGGTTTGTGGCCAATGTGTGAGAAGAAATGTACGAGAGAGTAACATCCATTTTTACTTCACTTTTCCTCTAGGTCAGCACCCACTAGAAGAAGGGTATAAGCACCCACTAGAAGAAGGGTATATGGCTTGCCATCGCCAAGGAAGTGTGGACCCTCGGCGTCTACCATAGACGGAGCACCTACTGCCGGAAAAGATGGGAGGACCTGCGCCGCTGGACCAAGAAGACAGCGGAGGCCTAGCTGGGGATGGCCTCCCAATGCGGAAGGGGTGCCCCTTGCACCATGACCCCCCTGATGTACTGGATCCTGGCAGTGGCATATCCGGAGTTGGATGGGCGCTTGAGGGCATCACAGCAGCCACAATGGGGTGAGTACACTCTCATTCAGCTGACTCCGCACACTTTACGAGGTGTCTGGGTGGGGGAGGTGGTCTGTGGGATCCCCTATGTCAGGGCAGACAGGAAAATGTAGATCAATTGATTTGCAGCCTCATTCCCATTCCAACCCCAAAGATGGTATTTGCCCTCTACACCTAGTCAGGCTCCTAGGGCTTCCAGCTGTGCATAAAATGGTTCTCGACAGAGTCCCCTATGGGAATGTGCTTTTCCTCTGCCCTGTCAGTACATGGCTTAGTGCATAGGGCTGCTCCCTGTGTTTTGTGTCAGCTAATGGTAGTGGTGTTGCAGGTATTGACCATGTGTCTCTCCTGTCTTCCCCCCCTTTTTGTTTTGTCACCCTGTCCTTGTGTGCATTTGCATCATCTGGCGGAGGAGCAGTGGCACCGGAGCAGGAGGGAGCTGTGTCCCACATGGCCCTGGAAGGTGAAGTAACTGAGTTAGAAGGCACCAGTGGGACGGAGGGCGAGGGGAGCTTCACGACGGGGACAGGAGCAGACACCAGCAACAGCGACTTCTCCTCTGATGGGAGCTCCCTTGCGGTGGTGGGGAACTCTGTGCCCACCGCATCAATAGGTACAGCTGCCACCCCCCCTACCAGCACCACCCTCCCAGCAGCCCCTCATTGAGTTTCCCGTGCCCGCTCACCCAGGAGGGTGGGCATCTCCTTCGCCCCAGGCATCTCAGGCCCTGCCCCAGTCAGCCCTGCTGCTCTTAGTGAGGAGGCTATTGACCTCCTGAGATCCCCCACTGTTGGGCAATCATCCATTTTGAATTGCATCCAGGGTGTTGAGAGGCATTTGCAGCAAACAAATGCATACCTGGAGGGCATTCATTCTGGCGTGCCGGCACAAAAGAGAGCGTTTCAGGCTCTGGCCTCCGCACTGATGGCAGCCATTGTCCCTGTGTCCAGCCTCCCCCTCCAACTTCCTCTACCGAGACCCAATCCCCTGTACTTCAGCCTATCCCAAGCACACCATCAGACCAGCATGCACACACATCAACACACAGGTGGACATGGCAAACATAAGCACCACACATCCCACAGGCACTCACACAAACCCCATACCCATGCAGACACACCAACATCCACTGTCTCCACTGTGTCCCCCTCCTCCACGTCCTCCTTCTCCATCCCTGTCTCGTCTCCACTCACACCTGCATGCACTACATCTTCATCCAATACCTCCATCACCAGCACGTTCATCACTACACACCGCTCACGTGCAATCACCACCCCCACTACCATTCACACATTCCCTGTGTCCTCTCCCAGTGTGTCTTTTAGCCCTCCTCCCAAAGTACACAAACGCAGGCACACACCCACCCAACAGCCATCCACCTCACAACAGCCTCCAGCCCATGCACCTTCACCCAAATTCAGCAGACGTACACCTCCTCCAACACTACCTCTTCCTCCACTCCCAAACCCCCTCCATTTTCCCGTCCCAGTGTGTCTAAGAAACTCTTCCTCGCAAACTTTGACCTTTTCCCCACACCTCCTCCCCCCGTCCCTCCCCTAGGGCCAGGCTGTCCAGGTCCCAGCCCAGCACCTCAGCCACCAAATCCTCCAGTACAGTGGTCTCAGCAAGTCCAGTCACATCGTGGGCAGCACCCATCAGGGTTGCCAGTGTGCCACCTAGCAAGGCCAAGGAGCAGGCCATTCTGCTACCTGCCAAGGTGAAGAAGGTGCCCATATGCCAGAAGAAGAAGCCACACATACCAGTAAGCAAGGGCTCCTCCAAGTCAAAAGGGGACAGTGGCAAGGCACCAGCAGCGACATCAAAGGTGGGGAAGGAACACAAGCCGAAGAGCAGGTCAGGACAAGGCACGGAGGCTCCGGCTGAGGGACCAGAGTCACCCAGCCAGAGCCTCCGTGCCTTGTCCTGTCCTTCGGCTTCTTCTTCTGTCAACCACAACATCAACCTGTACGGATGTGGACACCCCCACCTGCACCGCCACCTGCACCACCACCTGCACGTCTGCTGCCTCAGCAGCAGTCCCCAGCATCATCCCCAGTGGGCAGCCGTCCGAGGCTGCAGGAGACGTCCTGCTTTGTCTCTCAACAGGTGCAGACACATGCACCACCGCCAGCACCTCCGCCACAGACACCACCGCAACCACCGCCACCAGCGCCGCAACGTGCTCAGACAGTGCCACCACAGCTGACATTGCAATCATCCCCAGTGGCCAGCCGTCTGAGGCTGCAGGAGACGTCCTGGTCCCTGCCCAGCGTACATGAGGCATGACTCCCAGCACTGTTTGTACCTGGAGGTGGCAGGCCAAGTCGCAGCAGGGTGGAGTGCGTCTCTTCCTCCATGGAGTATCATGCTACCTGTTCCCAGGAAATCACATGGCACACACACCCAGGTGAGGGAATGGGACCTGCCACACTGCATGTGAAGCACTCTGGGCACAAAGCCCCCTCCAGAACCAGTGGAGATTCACATCCACTACCTCAGTCCTTGGCAGGATGAAGCACTCTGGGCACAAAGCCCCCTCCAGAACCAGTGGAGATTCACATCCACTACTTCAGTCCTTGGTAGGATGAAGCAATCTCAGCACAAATTAAGCACTCTAGACACAAAGCCCCCTCCAGAACCAGTGGAGATTAACATCCACTACCTCAGTCGTTGGCAGGATGAAGCACTCTGGGCACAAAGCCCCCTCCAGAACCAGTGGAGACTGTTATCCACTTGTGAGACTGTGGCTGAGCACTCCCCAGGATAAAGCAGTGGGCAACCCACCCACTGGAGAGACTTGAGAGACTGTGGCTTTGCACTCCTGTCATGACCACACAAACTTGCCAAGTCAAATCAAAGAAGTGCATGAGAAAAGCTAAGAGATATCCTCAGTGGAGACAGCAAAGCCCAAACTGGAAGAAGGTTTGCAGAGTAATCTTGCGCTTATTTCAAAGGAAGAATCAAGAAGAGAAGATCCAAGATGGCCACTGTGAGTCCTGAAGGTTAGTTACAGTTCTAGTCTTGCAATCGGTTGGTTGCTAGGTTACGAGCTCTCCAGCTGGAAGCCTTGCACTTCAACTGAGGTCTGACAGGAATCAGCTGTGTGGAGAGAGAGCGCGCTTCAGAACAGAAACTCCTGTGAGGTAAAATTACATTTGAAGATTATATTACAGAAAACTGATAAATATTGTCAAGGTTTATTCGAAGAGTTTGATAGTAGACCGTTCCCGTGGAAGTCGGCAAGGCTACAGAGTTAATGTATGAATTAACCTTATGTTTACAAGGTTCTTGTTTAAGATATTAAAGTCAAAGAAAAAACGAACTTTAAAAGAGCAAGTATCTACAGATGTCAAGGTTATAAACAAAGGCCAAGTTTTAAAGAGAAACGAACTGTTAACAAATAAGCATTTACAAATTCAATGGTAATAAACCAAAATAGAGTTTAAAAGAGAAACGAACTTAAATAAACAAGCATTTACAACTACAAGTTATCGACAGATGTCGAAGTAAGGAAGGAGAAACTAACTGTAATAAAAAGGCATTTACAAATACAAGTTATCAACAAATGTTGAAGTAAGAAAGGAGAAATTAACTTTAATAAACAAGCATTTACAAATACAAGTATTGACAGAAGTCACAATAAGACGAGAAATTAAATAACATCAGCTGATTTGAAGAACGCAGTATCACCAACTATATATATATATATATATATAGCAACATAAAACCAATCTTTAACAAAGGTTGAGAAGTTCTTCCAGAATCAGTAATAAGCATTTTTTAAGAAGAGCTATCATTTATAGAGAGAAGCAAGGCTACAGAGAACTCAGAGTGAGTGAAGAAATAATAGAATGAAAGAGAATTAAGTGTTGAGAGTAGAAAGTGAAAAACTGATGTTGTATGTCCCTAGTAATTGCGACTGTGACTCTTGCAGGTGCTGTATCCAATCTTAGATGTGAAGAGGCAGACTGAGTACTGGCGTTCATCATCTCTGTGGCAGTCTCTCTACCATCCCATTCCCCTTTCCCCCTCCGGGGTACTCAGCACAAAGGATTAATATTCGTTGTGAGTAGCTCGGTCGGGACTGAGGAGTTATCTTCTGCTTCTGAGGAAATCGAATTGAAGTATCCTGACAACTCCCCAGGATAAAGCAGTGGGCAATCCACTCACTGGAGAGACTTGAGAGACAGTGGCTTTGCATTCCCCAGTAAAACGCAGTGGCCAAGCCACCCACTGGAGAGTCTTGAGAGACTGTGGCTTTGCACTCCTGAGGATAATGCAGTGATCAACCCACCCACTGGAGAGATTTGTGAGATTGTGGCTTTGCAGTCCCCAGGACCAATCAGTGGGCATGGAGCCCCCTCGTGGAGCAGTGCGGCATCCGTTTATCCGGCTGAGGTGCCCACCGTCCTCCTGAGGTTCCTGTTTATTTTCCATCTGATGCCCCTACAGTGTTCTCTCAGTTTCGAGTCAGGTATCTTGTGTGAGCTTTGCCCATGCATTTTGGGACACTGATCCACAGACAATGATTTCATTAATATCCGGACTTGTGTAGTTGGTGTACATATTTGTATATAATGATATTTGAATTTGGCCTATATGATATTTCAATGATTACACTCGTTACAATCATTTAATATTGTCCTTGCGTTCTTCCAGGGGGTGACGGGGTGTATATGTAATGTTGCTGCATCTATTTGTGTGTATGGGGTTGTGGGTGAGGGTGGGGGTGTTGCATGTGTGTGTCACTCTCTTTTCCCTCCCCCCTACCCTGTGTGCTAGGTGAAGTACTCACCGTGGTCGTCGCAGGTGTCTTTGTTGCTCTTGATACAAGAGGAGGTAGACCAGCATCGGAAGGACCTGTTATACGGGCTCCATGGCGTCCTGGTTGTTGGTGAAGTGTCGAAAGGTGAGTGGTTTCTGTTCCAAGTACTGTTTCCACCCTTCTTTGGATGGCGTTGGTACCGCCCCACAAAAGGTGGCGGATAGGCGTGTTGTAATACAGTGGGCGGAACGTTGTGTTCTGCCTGTCTGTTGACAGCTATCGCCTCGGTGTTTGTTTCTACCACCGTGGAGGTCGGAGTGTTAAAGTGGCTGTCTATGTTGGCGGTTTCCGCCCTGGTCGTGATTCCATTTTGTTTCCGCCATCCTGTTGGCTGTATTACCGCTGCTTGAACACCGACCGCCAGGGTTGTAATGAGGGCCTAAGTGTCTCATACACTTTTCAATATACTCCGGAGTCTTAGACCACGCGGAGTCCGTACATCAACAACCACGTGGGCAATTTTTGAGCACAAAGCGCCACACTGATATGAAGTTCGACGACTTCCCTACTCTCTCCCTGCGGAGTACGCACACTCCTACTACAACTTCATTTGGAGTACGCAAACTCCCTAAACCTTCACAAATCTCACAATTCACCTGAGATTTGCATAAGCTGTGCAAGCGCAACCTATTTCACTCACTCTATCACTAGAACGCCAAGAACATCCTCAAACAACCATTAGCAGGATCCAGGATCTGGGAAAGTCATTTTTGGACTTAAGGGAACATAATTTTCTCTCCAATTATCCTCGTTGAAAAACAAACCTGTCACTCTGTACCAGAAGTCTATGGCAAGCTCTTAAGGAGACGAACCATCAGTATGCTACCATGTCTGTTAATGCATCTGTGAACCTACCAGGGGGCGCAAATTGGTCGATGAACCTTTTGACCAGCAACTAAGATGTTCTTACCATAGATCCAGTACATAATCAATAATCAATACACACTAACCAACAACCAGTAAACAATAAAATCAATAATCAATGGAGTCAGTAATTGTCACGCACTATGACCTTCCAGGCATGAAGAACCACACCTTTAATAAAGGATGAAACACATACAGAAACAACACTGGCTGTCCAAAGCGGTGGAAGAAACGTTATCTAATTAAATCTTGAACAACAACACATTCTAGGGTTATGGTGCAAATCAGTAGCAAAGTCAACTGGGTCAATGTGATAATACACATGAAGTTTAGCAGAGAATTTCATCAAGCATTAGTCCCTGTTATCATAATTCAGTTAGTCAGAATCCTTAACTAACATCAGATTAGCATAAGCATGTTAGGCTTCTTGCGAAACAATTTAGTAACACAAATTTGGAAAACATCTAACTATGGCTCTGTCAAACAGCACAGTTGGTACCTAGAAAGAAAAAGCAAATATGCATGACAATCACAATTTGGATATACCTACCTCAGAGTGGATCAGCAAAGCAAAATCAGTTTTCGTCCTCAGGACATCAGTCGATCAGCAAGGCATCAGGATTCAGCATCAGAGTTCAGGAAGGGCAAAGTCTTTAAGCATTAAAGTTAAGCATGTCTCTTGACAAGATGCATAAAAAAGTAATAACCTCTCAGTCACGAAGAAAATGAGAAATGGGCTGTCTTCTCTCTGTGCGGTGTTGTTAAGTCAAAGTTACCTAAATTACCACCCAAATCCCTATTGGTCAGTTAATCGTATGTTCGCACTCTGTCCAATAAAACTAAAATCCCAAATCTATGAATTCTAATATTACTCCATTCACATGTTGTTGATTGGTTTGTCTTGCGATGTCCTCATCAATCGGCTTGTCGGATAACAATATTGTTGCAGCTTCTACTCTAGTCAGTATCTTCATTGTTCTTGTCCTGGGAAAGTTAGTCTCACACACATTACATATAAAATGTTGCATTAGCAGGAACATCATATCCTAGCAGTCGGTTCACACAAAAAGCTTCAGTAATGAGCACATTTACACGATACAATAGGAATTCACAGTTTAACTTTCTCTTGAACATTTATTTTATTAAACGCTAAGAAATACAGCTTTTACAGGAGGCCTGGCAAGTAGGCCAAGACATTCGCTAAGTTAAGGCCTACAATTAATAAATCTAAAGCATACTGCTTAACCTTTAATATGACATCTTACTGCATTAGTCTAACATATATTCAACATTTCATAAGTATTAAATCATTGATTAGTGCAATTCGTTAACATTGGTGGCCGTTCTTCGTGATCACATTTTCAAATCCGTGTATTATTTTTCTATGTTATCTTATTTTCTACTTAAACCTATTATTCAAAATACATCAACACTCATTAATAATTTGTATTAAAACACATGCGCTGGCATGGACGTAGGCCTGCAAGCCAAAAGGCTAGGCTAATCTCCTGAGTCCCAATAAAAGCTAAATTTAATTGACTACATGATGGAGTAACCCAGCCAACAAACTCTAAATCAGGCCCTTGTTATTGATTGAGGGATGGATTATTCAAATTACACCAGGTATCTGGAAAGATTGAAAAATCTTCCTTGATCAGTTTTTCAGAAATGGAATCTCTGAAGTAAATGATTGGCTTGAGATGTTTTATGGTATTTGCTATAACATCGGAGGAGGTGAGTGTTGAGGAGTGGTTGAGTATGTCAATGGAAGATTCTGAGTGGAGGATTCATAGAAAATATGGCCCTCATTCTGACCCTGGCGGTCGGTGATAAAGCGGCGGCCAACCCGCCAACAGGCCGGCGGTCCAAAATCTGCAATTCTGACCCTGGCGGGAACCGCCAACACAGCCCGCCGCATTAACACTCCGCCCGCCACGGCGGAACAAACAAACAGCGCGGCGGTCCCCGCCAACAGCCAGGCGGCAGACAATGTACCGCCCACCCTATCACGACCCACTAATCCGCCACCTTTTCCGGGGCGGGAGCACCGCCGATAAAAACACGGCGGAAACAGACTACGAACGGGAAAACGCTCACCTCTACGCACTCCACGCGAGATTCCGGCAGTATGGAACCCGAGTTGAAGGTCATCCCCGCACTCCTATACCTGCTCCTGTACCAGGAGCACGCCCGGCGGCGCGGAAGACATCGGTGAGTACTGCACCTACGACACAGGGGAGGGAAAAGAGTACCGGCACACACCCACCCACCCACACCCACTACAACACACACATCAATGCATTCCCACAGATCACTGTCACAACCCACAAACCCCCCCCTCCGAAATAATGCAAAGACCAAAAGAAGAGATCATAAACGGGCAGATATATTGAAATATGGACACCAGTAATCCCAATAAATAAATAAACTACGTACAAAATATATACAGCTACTAAATGTAGTCCAACCACTGTCCGTGGACCACAGGGGTCCTGTGCAAAGGGGCAAGGCCCAGTCCCACGACAAGAACTCCACGGAGAGAACACTGCAGGGGCATCAGAAAGAAAATAGGACAGGCACCTCAGGGGGAAGGGAAGGGGGGGCACCTCAGCCACTTGAGTACACGACGCCAGATCCACGAGGGGACTCCATGACCACTGGCCCATCCTGGGGAGAGCAAAGCCACAGTCCATACAGTCCATACAGTGGGTGGCCTGCCCACTGGGCCATCCTGGGGAGAGCAAAGCCACAGTCCATACAGTCCATACAGTGGGTGGCCTGCCCACTGGGCCATCCTGGGGAGAGCAAAGCCACAGTCCAAACAGTCCATAACAGACTCCACTGCCACTGGAGGAGGCATGTTGGCCAGAGGACATCCTGCAGCCCTGCCCGAGACAGATCCTGCCCTGCCACGTCTGCCAAAGGGCCAGCGGTTCTTGCCTTGAAGGGCCCAGTTCAGCGCTTCTTGCCTTGAAGGGCCCAGTTCAGCGGGTCTTGCCTTGAAGGGCCCAGTTCAGCGGTTCTTGAGACGGCGGTCCCCAGCGGAGCGGTGCTTGAGACGGCGGGGCCCAGTTCAGCGGTGCTGGAGACGGCGGGGCCCAGTTCAGCGGTTCTTGAGACGGCGGGGCCCAGTTCAGCGGTGCTGGAGACGGCGGGGCCCAGTTCAGCGGTGCTTGAGACGGCGGTCCCCAGCGGAGCGGTGCTTGAGACGGCGGGGCCCAGTTCAGCGGTGCTTGAGACGGCGTGGCCCAGTTCAGCGGTTCTTGAGACGGCGGTCCCCAGCGGAGCGGTGCTTGAGACGGCGGGGCCCAGTTCAGCGGTGCTGGAGACGGCGGGGCCCAGTTCAGCGGTGCTTGAGACGGCGGGGCCCAGTTCAGCGGTGCTTGAGACGGCGGGGCCCAGTTCAGCGGTTCTTGAGACGGCGGGCCCAGTTCAGCGGTGCTGGAGACGGCGGGGCCCAGTTCAGCGGTTCTTGAGACGGCGGGGCCCAGTTCAGCGGTGCTGGAGACGGCGGGGCCCAGTTCAGCGGTTCTTGAGACGGCAGGGCCCAGTTCAGCGGTGCTGGAGACGGCGGGGCCCAGTTCAGCGGTGCTTGAGACGGCGGTCCCCAGCGGAGCGGTGCTTGAGACGGCGGGGCCCAGTTCAGCGGTGCTTGAGACGGCGGGGCCCAGTTCAGCGGTTCTTGAGACAGCGGGGCCCAGTTCAGCGGTGCTTGAGACGGCGGGGCCCAGTTCAGCGGTGCTTGAGACGGCGGGGCCCAGTTCAGCGGTTCTTGAGACGGCGGGGCCCAGTTCAGCGGTGCTGGAGACGGCGGGGCCCAGTTCAGCGGTGCTTGAGACGGCGGGGCCCAGTTCAGCGGTGCTTGAGACGGCGGGGCCCAGTTCAGCGGTTCTTGAGACAGGCGGGGCCCAGTTCAGCGGTGCTGGAGACGGCGGGGCCCAGTTCAGCGGTTCTTGAGACGGCGGGGCCCAGTTCAGCGGTGCTGGAGACGGCGGGGCCCAGTTCAGCGGTTCTTGAGACGGCGGGGCCCAGTTCAGCGGTGCTTGAGACGGCGGGGCCCATTTCAGCGGTGCTTGAGACGGCGGGGCCCAGTTCAGCGGTTCTTGAGACGGCGGGGCCCAGTTCAGCGGTGCTGGAGACGGCGGGGCCCAGTTCAGCGGTGCTTGAGACGGCGGGGCCAAGTTCAGCGGTGCTTGAGACGGCGGGGCCCAGTTCAGCGGTTCTTGAGACGGCGGGGCCCAGTTCAGCGGTGCTTGAGACGGCGGGGCCCAGTTCAGCGGTGCTGGAGACGGCGGGGCCCAGTTCAGCGGTGCTTGAGACGGCGGGGCCCAGTTCAGCGGTGCTTGAGACGGCGGGGCCCAGTTCAGCGGTTCTTGAGACAGCGGGGCCCAGTTCAGCGGTGCTGGAGACGGCGGGGCCCAGTTCAGCAGTTCTTGAGACGGCGGGGCCCAGTTCAGCGGTGCTGGAGACGGCGGGGCCCAGTTCAGCGGTGCTTGAGGCGGCGGGCCCAGTTCAGCGGTTCTTGAGACGGCGGGGCCCAGTTCAGCGATTCATGAGACGGCGGGGCCCAGTTCAGCGGTTCTTGAGACGGCGGGCGGTCTATGGCCAACTGCTCATTGCCTGGTGGTGCCCTCCTGGGCAGCGGGGATGGTGCTCCTTCAATGCCCACCTGGGCTGTGGGTGGTGGGGCCCTCCTGGCCAGCTGGGCTGGGTCCTCCCTGGCCAGCGGCTATGGGGGTGGTGGGCTCCTCCTGGGCAGCAGGCCTGCAGCCTGACCTCTCCGACTTGCTGCCCTTGCCCTCCTTAGTCGGGAGTCTGTGGCCCTTTCCTCCCTTTGGAGCTGTGGCTGGTGACTGTGTCTGGGTGGTGTCCGGGGGGGATGTAGAAGCCGGGCTCCTGCGGCGCCCCTTCCGCCTTCTGCTCCTCTTCCCAGGGGGTGGGCTGGCTGTCCCCTTGCTGCTGGGCGAAGATCCAGACATGCGGGCTGGTGGGCTCCAATACCCCTGCACCCTTGTCAAGGGGACTGCAGGGCTGGTGGTGGCTGAGGTGCTCTTCTTACCCCGACGAGAAGGAGGGGGGGGCTCAGGGTCAGGAAAGAAGTTAGCAGTGGCGAGGAAGAGTTTCTTGGGACAATGGAGAGTGGTAGGTACAGTGGGAATGGGAGTGGAGGGAGAGGATGTGGTTGTAGGTGAGTCACGTTTGCTGTCTTTGGGTGCAGGTGCAGGAGGGATAGGCTGTCGTGAGGTGGATGGCTGTTGGGTGGGTGGGTGGCTGCGTTTGTGTGGTGTGGAAGAGGGGGTGACAGACACAGTGGGAGAGGACACAGGGGACGTGTAAATGGCAGTGGGGGTGGTGACTGCACGTGTGCGGACTGGACTGGAGGGTGTGCTGGTGATGGAAACACTGGCTGATGGTGAGGTGAATGGAGGTGTGAGTGTAGACGTCACAGGGAGGGAGGAGGGATACGAGGAGGTGGGGGTCACAGAGGTGGTAGTGACTGTTGGCATGACTGCATCGGAATGTTGCGTGTGTGAATGTCTGCGTGATCTGTGGTGCTTATGTTGGGATGAGCTTCTCTTGGGTGTTGAGGTGTGTGCAGGCTGGTCTGATGGTGTGGGTGGGACAGGCAGAGGAACAGGAGACTGGGAGGAGGGAGTTAGTAGAGGGAGGCAGGAGACAGGGACAATGGCTGCCGTCAGTGCTGAGGCCAGAGCCTGGAACGATCGCTGATGGGCAGCCTGACCCGAATGAATGCCCTCCAGGTACGCATTGCTGCGATGAACCTCCCTCTCCACCCCCTGGATGGCATTCAAAAGGGTAGTCTGCCCAACAATGAGCGTTCGGAGGAGGTCAATGACCTCCTCACTGAGGGCAGCGGGGGTAACAGGGGCAGGGCCTGAGGTGCCTGGGGCGAAGGAGATGCCCGGCTTCCTGGCAGAGCGGGCACGGGGCGAACGCTGAGGGGCTGCTGGGAGGGCGGAGATGGTGCGCTGGGGGGCGGCTGTACCTGTAATGGCGGGGGGCACGGATGGTGCCACCCCCGCAAGGGAGCTCCCTTCCAAGGACGTGTCCATGTCGCTGCAGGGTCCAGTCGTCCCCGTTGTGGAGCTCCCCTCGCCCTCCGTCTCACTGGTCCAGTCAGACTCTGTGGCATGGCCCTCCTGGGCCATGTGAGATGCAGCTCCCTCCTGCCCCGATGCCACTTCTCCTCCGCCTGATGATGCTGATGCACACAAGCACAGAAAGACAAACAAAAAGGGGGGGGAGAGAGAAATAAAGGGATATTGAGTACATGGATCTCCGGTACAGTTAGCGGACATGACAGACACAGATGCCCCCTGCACTAAGTTGCGCACTTGGGGTCCGCTACGCATTCCGTGGAACATGCCCTACACGCCTAGAGTTGACAACTGCACCCATGGATGACACGGCCCAGGGATGGCTGTACTGACACACTACTGAGGGTGGTGGCTGGGGACACAGGGGCTTACGGGGGTGCCCAGCCTACAGATATCGCCCTGGCCTAGGGGGACCCACAGCCCTCCTCCCCCACCCACACACCTCCACTGCGCGACAACAGAGTAGATAAAGCTTGGACTCACCCCCTTGTGTCTGCTGTGCTGCCCTCACGCGCCCATCCAAATCAGGGTAGGCCACCGCCAGGATCCGGAACATCAGGGGGGTCCGTTGACGGCAGGCACCCCGCCTACTTTGGGAGGCCATCCCCAGCAGAGACTCAGCGGTCTTCTTGGTCCCGCGGCGGATGTCCTCCCACCTCTTGCGGCAGTGGGTGCCCCGTCGATGGTGGACCCCCAGGGTCCGGACTTCCTTGGCGATGGCACGCCAAATCCCGATCTTCTCATGGGCGCGGACCTATGTGACACGTACAGGAAGGGAGAAATACCACGTTCAAGTTTGTCTGCATTTTCGTTGCCAGTGGCCCAACGCCCCCCATCCCCGCCAGGCCCCCCGCCATGCCCCCCGCCAGCCCCAACATGCCCCCCATCCCCGCCAGGCCCCCCGCCATGCCCCCCGCCAGCCCCAACATGCCCCCCATCCCCGCCAGGCCCCCCGCCATGCCCCCCGCCAGCCCCAACATGCCCCCCATCCCCGCCAGGCCCCCCGCCATGCCCCCGCCAGGCCCAACATGCCCCCCATCCCCGCCAGGCCCCCCACCATGCCCCCCGCCAGCCCCAACATGCCCCCCATCCCCGCCAGGCCCCCCGCCATGCCCCCCGCCAGCCCCAACATGCCCCCCATCCCCGCCAGGCCCCCCGCCATGCCCCCGCCAGCCCCAACATGCCCCCCATCCCCGCCAGGCCCCCCGCCATGCCCCCCGCCAGCCCCAACATGCCCCCCATCCCCGCCAGGCCCCCCGCCATGCCCCCCGCCAGGCCCAACATGCCCCCCATCCCCGCCAGGCCCCCCGCCATGCCCCCCGCCAGCCCCAACATGCCCCCCATCCCCGCCAGGCCCCCCGCCAGGCCCCCAAGCCAGCCAGTGGCCCCAAATCCATATTGAATTAAACTCACTTGTTGGTCTGGAGGACCGTAGAGTAGCGCATACTGGGGGAGGACCCCATCCACAAGTTTCTCCAACTCCTCTCCAGTGAAGGCAGGGGCCCTTTCCCCAGGCGCAGCAGCCATTGTCCCTTCCAGACCGAGGTCACAGCAACACTTGCAGTATAGGTCCTCTCCTGTGAAAGTTCAAGTCGCAAGTGGATAAGTAGATAGAAAATGGCGGTCACGTCCGCGGCGGGGCGTACCGCGGCGGTGCGTGCCGCCACCGCCGGCGCCCTTCGCCATTGGCTCCTGAAACCCATAGGCTTCAATGTTAACCAATGCGGCTTCGCGCCTCGGTCTTCGACCGCTGACCGCCGCGGTGTGCCACGCCAGCGCATTGACCTCACATCCCATTGTCACACTTCACAGGTCAGGCAGCCGCCATTTATAGGGTCCACATGGCTCAATTTCAACTGCGTCACACAGGCCTAGGCCTTGCATAGCCACTCAGACACGCCATTCACTGCATAGAGAATCGTTTACTGTGCTAGCTGTGAGTACGTACCTGTGGGTTGCTTGACTGTGTGCTCCATGTTGTCCTTCCTAGGCACCGTCCGCTGGGTTTGGCGAGGAGACGGATGAATCCTCCCGTGTACAGGCCGCTGGTGGACCTGTCGACAATGGAAGAACGCCACATTATCCTGACCTACCGTCTTGACCGTGCCACTATACATGAACTGTGTGCCCAGCTGGAGCCCGACCTGATGTCCCCCATCCGCCAACCCACAGGGATTCCCCCTCTGGTGCAGGTCCTGTCAGTACTCCATTTCTTGGCAAGTGGGTCATTTCAGACAACAGTGGGAATTGCTTCTGGGATGTCTCAGCCCATGTTTTCGAAGGTGTTATCCAGAGTGTTGTCTGCCCTGATGAAATACGTGAGGAGCTACATCATTTTCCCTGAGGTGGGCGAATTGGCTACAGTGAAGGGTGATTTCTACACCCTTGGACATATTCCCAACGTCATTGGTGCCATTGATGGGACCCATGTGGCTTTGGTTCCCCCAAGAGACAGGGAGCAGGTGTACAGGAACAGAAAGAGTTACCATTCCATGAACATCCAGGTGGTGTGTTTGGCTGACCAGTACATCTCGCATGTAAATGCCAAATTCCCAGGGTCAGTGCATGACGCCTACATCCTGAGGAATAGCAGAATCCCTTACGTGATGGAACAGCTAGAGAGACACCGTGTATGGCTATTGGGGGACTCTGGGTACCCCAACCTGTCGTGGCTACTGACCCCAGTAAGGAATCCCCGGACCAGGGCAGAGGAACGGTACAATGAGGCCCATGGGCGTACTAGGAGGGTGATCGAACGCACCTTTGGCCTCCTAAAGGCCAGGTTTAGGTGCCTGCATATGACAGGTGGATCCCTAATGTACTCACCTAAGAAGGTGTGTCACATCATCGTGGCCTGCTGCATGCTTCACAACCTGGCTTTGCGCCGCCAGGTGCCTTTCCTGCAGGAGGATGGTCGAGACGGTGGTGTTGTGGCAGCGGTGGAACCTGTGGAGAGTGACGAGGAGGAAGACGACGGGGCTGAAACAGACAACAGGGACAGAATCATTGAACAGTACTTCCAATAGGACACAGGTAACAATTCAAAGATAATTTAGTAAATCTGAACTATTCTCCTGCATCTCTGCTGCCTGTCTATTTGCCCCAGTGTATGATGACTGAGTTGTGGCTTTTCCCTCCCTATTTCAGATCTGGGGTCCCCACTACGAGTCCTGTGCTTCGTTTCCCCATGGACTACAGCTTTGTGGCAGCTGTTTGTTGACTTCACTATGTACAAGGACATATTTGCACTGTCATGTCAATTACAATATTTTGAAATCACAGCCAGACTCCAGATAGTTTTGTGCAAAATAGGTGTTTATTTCAGTGCTCAAAATAGGATGGGTGGTTTCAAGTGGGTGGGGGCTATGGTGAAGGAATGTCCATGGCAGAGTCCAGAGTAACAGTCACACAGGTGCATTGTCCAGAGGCCTGTGGAGAGATGGAGCATGGGCAGTTCAAGGATGGACAGGGTGACAATGTGGGACAGTGGGATGACATCAGGTGGTATCCTTTGCTGGCGGGGGTCTTGACATCCTACTCTGTCTTCTTGCGAGATCTCAGGGCCCTCTTGCGGGGTGGTTCTTCTCCTGCAGGAGGTGGGGGTCTGGTGGGCTGCTGTTGTGCGGGGGCCTCCTGTCCACTAGCGCCGGCGGAGGTGGTTGGCTGTTCTTGGTCCAGGCTAGTGGCAGGGGCCCTTTGTTGTTGTTGAGTGTCCGTCCTGGTGTTGATGAGGTCCTGCAGCAGCCCTACCATGGTAACCAGGGTGGAGGTGAGGGCTCTGATGTCTTCCCTGTACCCCCAATAGTGTTCCTCCTGCAGTACCTGGATCTCCTGGAACCGGGCCAGTACCGTCGCCATCGTCTCCTGGGAGCGGTTGTATGCTCCCATGATGGTGGTGAGGGCCTCGTGGAGAGTGGGTTCCCTGGGCCCGTCCCCCCCCTGTCGCACAGCTGCCCTCCGAGTTGCCCTGTTTCCCTGGGCCTCTGCCCCCTGGCCGGTGTGCCCACTACCACTGCCCCCAGGTCCCTGTTGTTGTTGGGGTGGTGGGTTATCCTGGGTGCCCTGTAGTGGTAGACACACCACAGATTGACGCGCCCTGGAGACAGAGGCATGGGCCCGCTGGGTGGGAGCTGTGCTGGTGTTCCCAGAGGGGTTTGGGTCTGTAGTGGCCTGGGCCTGTGTGAGGGGAACCGACTGTCCAGAGGTCCCCGATGGTCCGGGCTGGTCATCGGTGTCCAGGTCGACAGAGCTGCTGTCATCGCTGACGGCCTCTTGGGTGGGGGGTGTGGAGAATTCTGGGCCCTCCGTGGCGGTGTGTTGACGGTCGGGTTCTGCAGGGGTATAGAGGTATGGTTATAGTTTCAATGTGTGGCATATGGGTGTATCTGTGGGTTCCCGTGTCCCCAAGTGCTGGCATTCGTGTGTGGGGGCTTTGGTGAGGGTGGCTTGTGGGGGGGATGTGTATATGCATTGGGCATGCTTTGGTGATGGGTGTCCATGCTTAGTGGACGCATGCAGGCCTAGGTTTTGGGATGTGTGGGTTGTGATGGTGAGACATTGGCAGGGAATAGGTGTGCTGGGGGTGGGGGTGAGGATGGTGGTGGGGGTGAGGATGGTGGTGGGGGTGAGGGTGGGGGTGAGGATGGGGGTGGGGGTGAGGGTGGGGTTCGAGGATGGGGGTGAGGGTTGGGGTATGATTTGGCATGCAGGTGGGGGGGAAGCAGTAGTGAAGCTTCAACTTACCAGTATCCATTCCTCCGCCGACTCCTGCGAGGCCGTCAGGATGCAGGATGTTCAAGACTTCCTCCTCCCATGTTGTAAATTGTGGGGGTTGAGGTGGGGGTCCTCCGCCAGTCTTCTGCACGGCGATGTTGTGCCTGGATACCATGGAACGCACCTTCCCCCGTAGGTCGTTCCATCGCTTCCTGATGTCTTCCCGATTTCTGGGGTGCTGTCCCACAGCGTTGACCCTGTCGACAATCCTCTGCCATAGCTCCGTCCTCCGGGCAATGCTGGTGTATTGGATCTGTGTGCCGAACAGCTGGGGCTCTACCCGAACGATTTCCTCCACCATGACCCTGAGTTCTTCGTCTGAGAAGCGGGGGTGTCTTTGGGGTGCCATGGGGTGGTGTGTATGATGTGTGGGGTGGAGTATGTGTAGTTAAGTGTATTGAGTGTGGTGGTGTGTGTTGTTTTGTGTGTGGATATTGTGTGGGTGATGGTGTTGAGTGGCTGTGGCTGCTAGTTTGTGGATGGTGGTGTCTCGCTCTGGCCTTCTTTCAGAATTTTTGGTCGTAGGGGTTTGTGGGTGATGTGGGTGTGTGTTTTATATTGTATTGTGTGTGTGGGAGTGGTGTGTGTATGTGTATCAGGTGTGTGGAATTCAAATCGGCCAATGTGGCTGAGTTTTGTTCGTTTGTGTGTATTCTGACCGCGGCGGTGTGTCGCGCCAATGGAAAACCTCGTTTGAAAGACCGCCGCGTGGATTCGTGGGTCGTAATTGCATGGGCGTATTTCTGTTGGCGTGACGGTGGAGGTTTTGTCACCTCCACTTTTCCGCCGACCGCTGGTCTGGCGGTCTGTTGTGGCTGTCGGATTTTCGGAGGTTTGGCTGCTGCGGGTCAGAATGACCGTGGCGGGTTTCCGCGACCGCGGCGGGATTATGGAGGATTTCTGACAGGCGGTAGGCGCCTTTTACCGCCGAGGTCAGAATGACCACCTATATCTCTAATGAACTTTATTTTCTGAGAGAGGTGTTAGAGGAAATATTGCATACCTCTGGTATTTTTGGACCCACAGTTTTCATTATAGAAATGGAAAGTTTCCTATATTCCAGAAATTCATTTTGGGAATGCAAATGTTTCTGATATGCCAGAAGTGAGAGCTTTTGCCATTTAGAAAGGAAATTGTCTTTTTGGATATATGACACTTTAGGTATGAATAGATTGAGTTTTTTCCTTTAAAGATTTTTAGGAGGCGTAGTTAAGGTTTGGTGGGTAGTACTCATTTCACAGGGTCAGCAGAGGGATATTCCCCACTTCACTAGCTGAGTACAGCATGCTATGTTTAAAGATCTCTAGTGGAAAGCCACTGAAGCTTTGTAGTACATGTGCATAGTTCTACGCACCTGTATACTAAAGTTATTTGTTTTACAAAATAAACCCGCAAAGCCAAAGTTTGTTACTGGAAAAACAAAAACAAATTCCTTTCACAACCTGCGAGTCTGCCCTGAACATGTGGGATTAACTTATCTGTTTTCTTGTTCGGTAGCACCAGGCTTTCCCTGGCAGTGCCAAACAGGAAAAATGACATTGGAACATCTGCATTAATTCCTTTACCAAAAATCAGTCTGATGACAGGAACATGGCAGATCTCCAGATACTAAATAGGGTGAGTGAACAGCGTCTTTAGTAGACCAGGTACTCCTTCATATTTGCAGCAAAGTGCTTTAAGTGCGCAACTTGAAATAAGGCTCCTAGTTTCATGAATAGGTATGAAACTACATTCATTATACTCATTTTCCATTTTTCTAAGTGAGGGTTTGGCTAGGTTATGCTTCTGAGAACCATTGCTTGCTAGGCTTAGTTAGGATTTGTTTTAGGTGAAAAGGAGCAAGGAGGTCCACCTTTGTGAAAATCTGGCTGTCAGATTAGTGAAAACTCTGGTTACATGGGTGGTCATTATGAACATGGCGGGAATCACCGCACTGCAGCGGTGCCGGTAACTACCGCCAACAGGCTGGCGGTCCGGACCGCCAAATAATGAATCACATGAGAAACAAGTAGCGGTCTAGTCACACACTGCCAGCATTGGAGTGGGGATGAGGACGGAGGAGGCTGCCCACAGGCCGGCAGAAAGGCCCTACCCGCCCACCAAATAATGAAGCACAAGACCGCCGTGAGCTCCGGGGCGTGGTGGAAACGAACTAGATAAAAGAAAACACTCATCGGAGGTACACACAACACGCTGAAGTAAACATGGAGAGAGAGTTGCAAATAATGCCAGTGCGCTCCTTGCCATACACCTCCATAACTGTGACCACCGACGAAGAGGACATCGGTAAGGACAGCAACCCAGTACACACGGGAAGAAAGGGCACAGTTACACACCCACCCTGCAACGCACTTCCAACCTCTCACACCACATACACCAGAACAAGGTGTACTTACCCAGCACCAAAGTACACACATGTGCACACCACACCCCCACAATGAAACAATGAACAATGTCACCATATTGTGCCAACAGCACCACTGGGCACTCAAACTTTAATAGAAGTAGAACAATGTAATGTCCGAATAATGCCATTGGCCTGTCCATAACGAATACCCTGAAGGGCCCAAATAGGCCGAACTTTACTCCCACATGTGCAAAGGGTACTCTACTGTGACGGGACCTCAATGGGGCAGCCAGGCACCTCAGGAAACAGGGGCAAGGGGTGGTGGGGACTTATTTCTGGAAGGGGTGGTTTGGGCTTACATTTGGGAGGTGAAGGGGGTTTGGGCTTGCCCTTGGAAGGTGGGGGAGTGGGCTTGGACCAGGAGGTGGGAGAAGGACCTGGGACAACACAGGACTTCTTCCTCCCTGTGGAAGGGGCACAGGAAAGGGAAGGGCAGACTGGGGCAGACTTGGACGAGGGAGGAGTGGACTGGGCAAGGAGATGTGCACGTTTGGGACGAGAATGGGTGGGACAGTAGGTTCAAACAGGTCAACACGGGAGAGGAAACATTTCTTAGGGGCAGTTGGGGTGGATTTGGAGGACGGTGTGGGAGTGGAGGTAGAGGGAGTGCTTATACCAGCTGTAGGTGTGCTGGACGTGGATGCAGATGCCTGTACAGTATGCTGATGTGTGGTGGATGTGTGTAAAATGTGTGTCTGTGAACATTTGAGTGTCTTTGGAGGAAGGCGGTGACACAATGGGACAAGACAGGCTGCCAGTGTACATGGATGTTGTCTGGGTGTCTGCAGGTCTGGTGAGTGTGCTGCATGTGTCAGTCAATGTAGTTGTGGTGAGTGCAAGTATGGTGTCTGGGGTGGATGATTGGATGGAAGAATGGGGCCATCAGCAGTGACTGAGGGTGCAGTGCTTGTGGGTGTGCATGTTGAGGTAACAGACAGGGAGGCAGGCGAGGTGGACACACTGGGAGAAGTGGATGTTGCTGTGTGTGCCTTTGTAAGTTGGGTGTGTGTATGCCTGTGGTGGGAAGTGTGGTGCTTGTGTTTGTCTGTGTGCTTCTCGTGTGTTGAGGTGTGTGCATGGCTGTCTGAACTTGTGCTTGGTATGGGTGAAGTGAGTGGGTTGCTGGAAGGGGTAGAGGTGGTTGGTGGTGGTACGGAAAGACCAGGGACACTGGCTACCATCAAAGAGGAGGCCAGAGCCTGAAAAGATCTCTCCAGGTCAGACATGGCACCGTGAATGCCTTCCAGGTATGCATTGCATTGCTGCATCTGGGATGCTAGCCCATGGATTGCATTCAGAATGGTTGTCTGCCCTACAAAGATGGTCCTCAGGAGATCAATAGCCTCCTACGTGAGGGCAGCAGGGCTGAATGGGGCAGGGAATGAGGTGCTTGGGCGAAGAAGATGCCCACCCTTGTGGGTGAGCGGGCACAGGCAACTGTGTGGGGAGCAACTGGGAGGGCGGAGATGGCATGGGGGTTGCGGAAGATGACAAAGAGTGGGTGGGCCCACTAGGTTCCGCCACCACCGGGGAGCTGCCATCAGAGGAGGTATCAGAGTCACTACCACCAGTGGTACTCCCCTCACCTCCACCGACCCTGCCTCCTTGGAACCATGGGCTGCTCCCGCGTCAGATGATACTGATGTACACAAAGGACAGAAGAGCACAGGGGTGGGGTGACAGAACATGGGAGAAATCTGTAAATACCTGAATGAATGTACATTCCTGGTTCACACACACACACACCCATCCAGCTCACACACCTACACGCAGCACCTACAACAATAGTCATGACTGTGCCCCTGACTAAAAAAACAAAAGGAGCACACTGCCTCACACTCCAGCAAAAAGTTAGCCCCAATGCATCATGGTAAATGCAGTCACTTCGTTTTGTGTTGAAAAAGTAATCAAAAGTCTTTCACCTTAGTAGGTGCAGCAAGTACTGTGTGTCTCTGGACACGTGTTTCTGGGTTTAGCCCGTCATCAGCAGAGAGCAGCCAAGTCTGTGAGGTTGCTTGAAATGCTGCCACTAGTGGCCACTACCCCAGAATACACTCCATTGCCCACATGAAACACAGACCTGAGAAACTATGTGGACTACACACATGGGGGATCATGCCCAGCCAATGCACCATCTAGTCAATGGTCCCACAAAACATCCAAGAGTACAGGAAGGTGAACCCCCATGGGCCTATTTGGACTGTCCTCACCTGTCCCACACCATTTCCGTGTCTATGGAGGGCAGGACTGCAGAAACACACCTGTCAGAGTGCCTGGCACTAGACAGCATACACACCACAGCACCCCAACACATCCATCAAAGTATCATTATATAGTGTTGGTTCTCATCCCCCCTATAGCTGCTGTGCTGCCTTCAATCGCCCATCCAAATCTGGATAGGCCACTGCCAGAATGCGGGCCTTTGGGGGGGTCAGGGCCCAACGGGCATCCCTTCCTCATTGAGAGGCCTTCCCCAGTAGGGCCTCGCAGGTTTTCCTGGCCCAGCGCCTTAGGTCCTCCCACTGCTTCCTGCAGTGGGTGCTCCACCAGTTGTAGAACCTCAGGGTCTGCACCTCCTTGGCGATGGCTTGCCACAGTCCTCTCTTCTGATAGGCGTTGACCTGTGTGGGACATACGGAGCAGAAAAACAGACGTCAGGATGTGGGCACCTTATACAGATGACATGTCTTCCCCTATGGAACGGACATTTCAAAAAGACATGTTACCAACTCACAAACAGTACATGGCACACAATCTACAGGTGTGCAGTTACAAATGGAAGACACATGCATACAGGCATCTTCCCCATCACACACATTCAAACAAGACATCCGCCAAGTCACCTGGTCCTCTGGTCGCCCATTTAACTTGGCATACAGGGGTAGGACCCCGTCCACCAGCTTCTTGAGCTCCTCCGTGGTGAAGGCCGGGGCCCATTCCCTTGTGGCTCACACCATTGGAGTAACCAGAGTCAGGACACAGCAGCACACACAGTGGAGTACTTGCTTGCACAGGAATCAGGAGTCAAGTGTCATGGGTGTGATGACATGGCGTAGGTTCTGCGTCGGTGTGCACCATCACCGGCGGCGGCGATCATGATAACCATCTAATCCAATGAGTGGGTGCACTGCGGTCAACACCACCTTCCGCCATGACGACTACCGCCAGCGGAATTACATAATTTCCACTCCCTCTAACCTGGATGGCAGGAGGCTGCCATCTTGCTAGCACCACATACATATATCCTGGCCAGGGGCTCCATCTGGGGGCTCCAAATCACAGCCCTTAGTCACTTGCTCACATGAGTTACTGATCCTCAGATGCACCTATCTTATGAAATGTGTCCACACTGGGATGGCGTTACAACAGAGTTGACCCTGCACATGTGCCTGATGTTGTACATAATCCATAGCCTTTGTCTGTGTAACCTACGTATTGCACATCCATTTATTCATTTACAACCTGTTTGGGATGTGTATGTGTGACCCTCATATGTGCTCTTTCATCCCCCATAGATACGACCCATGTGGCGAGGGAGGGCCCCATCTGTGTACAGACCTCTTGTTGATTTGGAAACCATGGATGAACGTCACATCATTGTCACCTACAGACTCAATCGTTCAGCAATCCATGACCTCTGTGCTTTACTGGATCCTGTACTTAGACTGGCTAATCAGAATCAGCATGCCATCACTACTGAAGTGCTGTCTGTACTCTATTTTTTGGCTACAGGCTCATTTCAGGTGACAGTGGGCCTGGGTGCAGGGTTCTCACTGCCAATGTTCAGCCTCATCCTGTCAAAATTCCTGGATGCATTTGTCCAACACCTGCAGACATATGTCCAGTTTCCCCAAAGGGTTGAACTACCTGCCATCAAGTCTGGATTTTATGCCTTTGCTAACATCCCCCATGTGATAGGTGCCATTGATGGAACCCATATAGCTCTCATACCCCTGAGAGAGAATGAACAGGTGTACAGGAATCAAAAGAACTTACACTCAATGAACATACAATTGGTGTGTACTGCTGACTAGTACATATCACATGTAAATGCCAGGTTTCCAGGATCAGTCCATGATTCCTTTGTCCTGATGAACAGCAGTGTGCCCCACATGATGTAACAACTACGAGGGGACAGAGGTTGGCTTATAGGTGAGTGTGTATGACACTGGATCAGTACATAGCTGACAGCCAGACTGCATGCAAGTAATGGCAGTTTGTTAAAGTCCTCTTTCGCCCACTTTTGCAGGTGATTCTGGGTACCCCAACTTGCAATGACTCCTGACACCTGTGAGGATTCCCAGGCCAGATGAAGAGATGAATTATAATGAGGCCCATGGACGTACTAGGAAGGTGATTGAGCGCACTATAAGTCTCCTGAAGGATAGATTTTGTTGCCTCCATCTCTCTGGGGGATTCCGGTGCTATGGCCATGAGAAGGTGTGTAGAATAGTGCTGGCCCACTGCATGCTGCACAACTTGGCTGTGAGGAAGGCTATCCCCCTTCTAGAGGAGAAGGGTGCTGTCCAACCAGACATGCAACCTGTGATAGGGGATAAGAGTAATGGTGAGGATGAAGAGGGGGAAGGTGTCAACTCTAGGAACCAGCTGATCCGCCTATACTTCCAGTGACTATGAGGTACTGTTCACTGATGCTGTTGTCTTCACTGCATAGTGTAAGTCTGACTCATGTGATTGGTGATGTGGTGTCTGTAGTCATTGACACTGTTAACTGAAGACTGAAGTGGCATGTGCCAGGGAAGCCGTAATGGTGTACATTCTGACTTACTTCAGACTCTACAGTACGTGGGATTCCCTTCCTGCAATAAAGGTATGATTATGAAATTGACTGGCTAATGCATACACACACACAATTGTATACTCATAATGACAGAGGACATACGATTTGGTTTAGATGTGTTTTATTAAGTGTCACAAATTTGTAAGTTCACTGTACAGTGATATGGAGTCGGCTCATGGTGCATATCCATACTCTTGTGCATGGGCTCATCTGTTGGTGGCAGTGGTATTGGTCCGTTTGTCCCTTGGTAGATGGTGTATTGGTATTGGCGGGCCAACATGGTAGCACAGTGGCACACTTGGGAGACAGTTCAGGGCAGAGTCACTTCTTAGCTGGGGCCTTGGTCTTGGCAGGTGTTCCAGTGCCATATCTGGGTCTTAGGGCACATTTGAGTGACAGGTGATGGGCTGCAGGGCTAGGCGTGCTGGTCTCCTGTGTGCCCTCTGGCAGTGCCACTAGTCCAGTAGCTGCTACTGATGTAGATGGCAGGGCAGTGTCCTGACTAGTGGAAGGGGCTTGCAAGTGGGTGGGGGTCTCAGGCACACTAGGGTAGTGGTGCTGCAGCACCCCTGCAATGGAGGCCATGGTGGCATTAAGTTGTTTCCATTGCTCCATGGCCTCTTGGTGTTGTGCTACCTGCAGCCTTTGATTCTACTCCAGGGTGGCCAGGATCTGGCTCATCCTGTTCTGGGTATGGTGGAATGCTCCTAGGACCTCCGAGATCACCTCCTGGGCTGCAGCATCCATCCTTTGGCCTCCCCCATGGGCCATTGATGCCCTCCCACTGGCCCTTGTCCCCTGTGCCTGTGTCCCCTACACAGGTTTGGCAGTCCCACGTGCACTGGGGCACTGGGGCCATCATCGTCCTGCCTGTTGGTGGGTGGAGACTGTGGCTTCTCTACATGTTGCGGCAGGCTGTGGCCTGGAGACACTGGCGTGGGGTCGTTTGGCCAGAGCTGATGTTGTTGGCTGGGTGGTAGGGCTGTCAGTGGTATCCTGGGTGTGGCTGTTGGAGGGGGACAGTCCAGGCCTCTTGGTGTTGTGCTATCTGCTGCCTTTGATTCTACTCCAGGGTGGCCAGGATCTGGCCCATCCTGTCCTGGGTATGGTTAAATGCTCCTAGGACCTCAGAGATCACCTCCTGGGCTGCAGCATTCATCCTTTGGCCTCCCCCTTGGGCCACTGATGCCCTCCCACTGGCCCTTGCCCCCTGTGCCTGTGTCCCCCACACAGGTCTGGCAGTCCCACTCGCACTGGGGCCATCATCGTCCTGCCTGTTGGTGGGTGGAGACTGTGGCCTCTCTACATGTTGCTGCAGTCTGTGGACTGGAGACACTGGTGTGGGGTTGTTTGGCCAGAGCTGATGTTGTTGGCTGGGTGGTAGGGCTGTCAGTGGTATCCTGGGTGTGGCTGTTGGAGGGGGACAGTCCAGGACTGTGTGACGGGCAGGGGAATTCCTCACTCTCCATACATCCCTCTCCAGTCTCCGGAGTGGGGCCTCTGTCTCCATGTTGGGCGCTGGCACTTCCTGGCCTTTCCATCTGGGTTGCGGTGCCTGCATGAGGAATGGACATGTATGCTGCATGTACTAATTTGGAAAGGGATGCACAGCTCTGCCCTATTTTGTGCTTTTATTCCCCTGTCAGGCCAAGGAGGGTCCTTATGTGGAATTATCCTTTCATTTTGCGTGGGGGGTGGAGGTGCATTGTGGGTGCAAACTGGAATGCTTATGCATGGTTCATGTTTAGAAAATTCAGACCCTCTGCATTGGAATTTATATACACAAACCCTTTGCCTATTTGAGCAAGCCGGTGACTGTGGTTGCTTAACAGTGCAGTATGCTTGACTCTTGAAGCATCACTGAGAGCTAAGTGATCAGAGGACTTACAGAAAAACTATTAATATGTCTCACTCCTTCATCAGTGACCAAAAAGACCACCAGTGGCAGTGAACAACACACCGCCGAATAATGATGCCAAAAACTAAAACGTCCAAAAATCCAGCAACCTCCAGCCACCGCCAGGGCCCATGATGGCAGAAAGGCTGCACACTTCATCCTGCCGCCGCCATGGTGACAAATCCTCCACCCACCAAATAATGATGCACAAAGCACCGTGGTGGATAGTGAATGGCGAACGACCATAAGTGGTGTCACATATTTAAGATTTTTGTCATTTTTTAAACAAACATAACATTTTACAGTAAATATCTCCACATCCCTGTTTATACGTGCCACCAATAGGTTCCTATCAACATTTTTTTATTGAGAGTCATTCCCAGAGGATCATCATGAGTCAACTGCATCTGATGGTGCCTGTTGAAAACAGTTTATCATCTCTGAACAATAAACCTGCCTCAAGGGTTAGCTCTGATTGCAAGTTACTATATGGCTCTAAGCTAAGTGATAAACTCTTTTCTCTAGACCACCCTTTGCCATGGGCTCCACAACTCCCTTTAAAAGATTATCCTGATCCAACTCTATTCTCCATTTGTCTTCACTAATACACTTAGAGCCTGATTTAGATCTTAACTGTATTTCCATCAATCTGCAGTGGCAGTGCTCCCAAGTACTCCGTCAAGCTGATGGCCGGCTGCCTGCCATATTTAGATCTATGGCAGGTCAGCCACTGTCAACGTCAACAGCGTGTACTCCATCTCGCCAAACTGTATTCCGCAGCCGTCAAAGCAGACTCTAATGCTGACTATGTCTTGACGGCTGGATCCTGCAGACTATATTTAGATAACACAGTTGTGCTGGCAGTGTCAGCGGTGGTCTCATGACCATAGGAGTCCGTCTCGAAACTCGTTCAGTATTGTATTATGGGTATTGGTTGGATGCTAGCAGCCCACATCTGATGTATCTTGGACACATTCAAAACACACTATAAAACACACTCCACTCTAGACCATGATCATTTGCAATTCCCCTGCAGCAGATCATTTTGTTGCAGAAATTGCCACCCAGGAGCCAAGTTTTTTTTCTGTGCTTATCTCACTCTGTAATTTTTTTTTTACATTTCTTTTTTAATGGCTATTGTCAGAAAAGAAATAATAAGCAAGTGTCAGCATTGTAGGGCACATAGGCAGTCAACCACAAGGCATACTTAAATAAAGGTACATCAGTCCAGAGGCAAATAATCTGACACAAATAAGTACACATGACAGCTCAATTAACACCAATAAGTGGGTTGTCTACTACTTCTTTGGGGACAACAGCTAACAACGCTCCCTTCTTCTTGCTAAATGTACAATCTTGTTGTTGTCTTATTACCTAACTTGCCGGGAAGACCCTGTCATAGATGCAGGGGGAGAGGGAAGAAAAAGTAGGGGGATAATTAACATTTAAATGTGACTAGGTTGGCATAAATTGAGAGAGGTAAATCCCCAATAAATCTCATGAGTTAACCAGTGTCTAGAGGCATATCGACTTTGATTCAAAGAAAGTGGTGTTGGGTATCTGGAGTGCGCTCTATTGCATGGCCAGGGATACAGGAGTCCTGTCGACCACTACCTCACAGTCCTAGATGTGTAAAAAGGAAATGTTGTGAGTCTTTCAGAGTGGTGTTTAGAGTGGGAGCAGCACCTTTGCCACCAGGGATGGGCTCTTGGTCCATGCATCATCAGCATTGTGTGAGGTCAGTTTATCTGAAGACTTCAACAAATAAGTGTCCCAAAGTGTGGCCACCCCACTCCCAGCCCACAGTCTCTGGTATTCTGCCATAGCACTAGCCTCTGTCGTTGCCCAGCGTGAGGTTACCCGTAGGCAGTTATCAACCATGGGGGGCTGGGCCACCTTCCAGGACATGGCAGTAAATAGTTTGAACAATATTAAAGCAAGTTCCATGAATTTCAAGTAGTCTTTGGTCTGCTTGGTTCTCCTCATAACCCCTAGAAGACAAAGTAGTGGGTCTGGAGTGAGCAGTGTGTCTATGATCTCTGAAACATGCTGTAATACCTGGGACCAAAATGTGTGAAGCAACGGACATTTCCACGTCATATGCAGAAAGGTAGCATCATTGTGACCTCATCTCGGGCAAAGGGACGAAGCACCTGGGAATTTTCTGTGGAGGCGATGGGGAGTTAGGTATGTTTGGTGAGTATTTTAACCTGGCGTTGTGTGAAACATATTTCACCCATTCCAATGCCATCAACCACTGCTTGTCTGTTAAGTTAAAGACCAGGCAGTTGTCCCATCGGGCTTTACTAAGTGGGTGTGGGGTACCCACTACCTCTTGTAGTGCCATATACAGAGTTGAGACCAGTTTCCCGCAAAAGGCCGTGAGTCAGTATGCAGTGTAGCCCCCAATAGGGTAAGGATTAAATGGGTCCGATTTCCAGATCTCCCTGATTATTGTTATCATGGCAGTGTGGGAGGTAAACTGTCCCGGGCAAAGACCATGTGCTTTGGCAAGTTCTGCAGAAGAGCACAACGAGCTGTTGCCATAGAGATCCCCCAGGCAAATTTGCCCCCTCTCCCTCCAGGGGGCAAAATTGTGAATCTGACAGAGGAGTCTCAACTGGGGTACACTCCACAAACGGAGCTGTGAAAAGTATGGCATCAGAGTCTGACTAGATTGGATATAGGTGCGGTGGAAGTCCGAGGCGAAAAGTCACTCAAGCACCCCCCCTTCACCCTCCACGGTTCCAACCATCTCATCTTCTGTTGTGTGATCCCCAGCTATCCTGCACATTGCCCACTGCAGCTGGGCCGTGACAAAGAAGCATTCAATTTTTGGCACTGCCATGCCGCTGTCTACCAGGGGGTGTTGAAGCATGACAAGGGAGACCCTCCTGCATCCCAGTCCCCTATGAGTGCCATTAGCAGGCCACGTAAAGTGCAAAAGAAGGTTTTCTATGTAGACACGGGCAAAGCCACAAAGAAATACAGTAGCCTGGGAACGACCAGCATCTTTGCCATGGACGCACTCCTCATGGGAGAAAGGGGCAATGATTATCCTCTATTAAGTCAGTCTCTGTGTGGTAACCCCCAGATATCGGAAGGTCACAAGATCCCACGGAAGACAACCCCTACCTGGGTTCAGCTGATATGGGATGCTCGTTGTCTGCAATGGGAAGATATAGGACTTCCCCCAATTAACCTTAAGGCCAACTGCTTCGTTGAACTGGTCCAACAGGTTAAAGATGGCTGGAAGAGTGCTCGCTACATCGTGCACGTAAACCAGGACATCATCCACATATAATGATGTCATGTGTCATTGCCTTCCCACTTGTACTTCCCAGTCAGGTCCCCTGCCTCACAGTCACGTTCCCAGGGGTTTCATAGCCAGTGCAAAAAGCACCAGAGAAAGAGAGCAACCATGGCATGTCCTTCCCCTCTGTATAGAAAATGAGTGGAAGACCTGTGTGCCGGTTCAAACCCTCTCTTGTGTAGCGGTTTAAAGTAGCTTCACCAAGTGCAAAAAATTAAAACCCATCCCCAACCGCTCCAGGATCTGCAACAGATATGCCCAACTTAGGGTGTTGAATGTCCAGGGATATAGCCACTGGGTGGCCCGTTTCCCCAGAAACTGCGTCTATGATTGGCTGGTGAAGAGTATATCTCCTAAATGCTCATAGTAAAGGGCAAATGTGTCATTAATCGTTCCTAGGTTTTCAGCCCTGGACCCTGAGATCTCAAATTACTCCTAGGACAGTTCTAGAAGTTTTCTGAGCGCAGAGCCATGCTAACGTGCTTTATGGTTTGTCTCCGTCCATGTGTTGTTGGACTAGGTATGTGTTATAATCGACATTGCAGAGGGGATGTAGCTCCTCCCGATATTGGCGCAGTTGGGCACTTAGGAGAGGACGTGCAGTAGGGGTACGGATCGCCTCTTTCTCAAGTGTACGGATACTGTTTTCACGGTCTAGCACACTGCGTTTGAGAGAGCGTTTCACCCCCCCAGGATGTGAATATGCAGTTACCTTTCATGACCACTTTCATAGTGTCCCATTACACCCTCAGTTCATCCACAGAACCCGAATTATCAGTAAAGTATGTAGAGAGTTTATCGTTTCTCTATATGCCGTGTCATGTAGGGGCTCTGCCCTCGGTCTCCATGACGGGATGGGTGGTCTAACCCTACCCCACTGGAACATAATTTTAAGGGGATTGTGATAGGATAAAGTCCTGCCCAAAGATTCAGAACAACGAATGAGGGGCAACAACCAGAGTTACAAAAAAATAGTCCTGTTGCATGTGTATTTGATGTCCCGGTGCATAGTAGGAATATTCCCTATCTCCAGGGTGATTTAGGTGACATATATCATGCTGGTCTAGGGAAAAAGACCAATGTTGAAAGTGCTTGATGGCCTATCCCCCACCCCTCTCTACCCAACATTCCATCAAATCATTGGGCATCCACATTGACAGCTGTACACGTTAGAACAATAAAAACATTTGTAACAACTCCCCGAACCCATGCTTGAACTTCAATAAGTGTCATGCCACAACTCTGTAAACCGTTTAACCAGAGCGCAAAGTGCTTATCGTTCACTCAACTCCATACAGGGAAGTCGGGAAGCCTCTTTTGGGGGGTTGGTATGGAGGCCTGCTGTAGGAAGAGATCCGTGTTGTGGGCCCTCGGGGAAGAACCAGGTGTTGAACCGGAGCTCATAGGAAGAACCGTATAGCCGGGGCTAGGCCAATAATGGTGCAATCTCCCCACATCTGGATGAGCCCACATGCCCGGCAACGTCGGGATGGCGTCCATGTCATAATAAATCATCAGTTGTGAGCGCCGGACCCCCCACCCCTGGTGAAAAGATAGCTGTGAGGCCTCCAACACTGCCTCCCCCTGCTCCCTAGCCGCCTGAGCCCAAGATGGCCCAAGATGGTCCAACCTCATGCAGTCTACGTGTGCGCCATCGCCCGTGGGGGGTCAGCCAGGTCGCCTCCTCTTGAACCTCATGTGGGGAGTGCATTAAACCTTTGGCATGCAGCCACGTCCACACATCCACCAGGGTGGTAGACATGTGAGTCACCTCTCCATTGATCACTCTAAGATTTGCCCGGAACAGGAGCACTTATTTGAAGTTCAGTTCTCTAAAACGTTGCTTCACCTTGCCATACGAGCTGTGCTGCTTCTGCACCTCGGCAGTGAAATCAGAGTAAGCTGTGATCTCCACGTCCCCATGACGCCATGGGCCTTTCATACGGGACAGTTGTAGAACCAAATCCCGATCTCTGAAATTGAGTAGGCAAGCCACTAAGGGTCGAGGTGGGCTGGGCGGCCTCCCAGGTACCCTATGGGCCCTCTCCACTGAGAGCAACTTTGAAACAGTTACCTCCCAGCACATTATTGATCAGAAATTTTTCCATGAACAGTTCCACACTAGGGCGCTCCGCTCGCTTGGGGAAGTCCAGCCCTCTAATGTTATTACGCCGAGATCTCCCTTCGGCATCTTCCACTCGCCTGTCAAGAGAGGCCACTTCCATATCGTCGCAACATCTGGGTCTGCATATACTTAACCATAGGGCGAAGGGAAGTGAGCGAAGACACCCCTTCATCCCGCTCCGCCAGGTTATGGTGGTCTAACCCGAGCAAATTTACTCCTATAGATATTGCATCAATCCTGGTTTCCAGGGAGTTCTTTGTGCCCAGGATAACTTGGAGGACCTTATCAAACTGGGCGGGGTGCACCTGGAGTGTGGTTTCCAGCTGAGTGAAGGTCTATGCCATGGGGTCGAGGGGGCCAAGCGGCACCGGGCCTTGCAATGGAGTTTTATTTACTTTGGGTTTTCCCTTCATGGTAAAACAATGGAAGGCATGCTGCACACTACCCCAGGTAAGTTGTGGCTCCTGGCTGAGCCCACCCTCACTGGTCACAGCAAAAAGGAGAGCCACCCCAGGGGGTAAAAGATCAAATATTGCAAAGAGCGGGGCACCTGCTAATATGCGTGGTCCTCCATGGGGGAGGGCTCTGTCCGTAGCCCCCAAATGCCATCAGGAAGGAAACCCAGCTGTCCGGACTCTCAAAAGACCTCAATCTGGCAACTCTCCCATCGCCAGACCCAGCTGCTCTCCTTAGGGGTAGAGCCCTATAGAAGCAGTCAACCAGCCAGCCAGAGCGAGTTCCAAAGGGAGCCTCCCAGTAATCGCAGGGCCCTCACTTAGAGCAGTGCCGTAGTATAGTCCAATGCCAATAGCGCATCCCTTCAGCCAAGTCAGGTATTAAAGCGAGCTACCATGCTGATGTCCATTGGGAAAAAAGCTGTTCAGGTAACTTCCCTCACTATGGGCTGTGCTCTCGTCGGCAGCGCTACCACAGGTTGCAGTCAAGGGAGGAGACAACTGCAACCACCTCTCCATCATGGAATCCCCTGCCTCCACCAGACACTCCGACTAGTCTCCAAGGGCCGTTAGTCACGACCAGGCAGAGCACCCCCACTCTTATTGCGTTATCCCAGCATCTCCTCAGGCTATCAGTATGGAGCATAACATGCTCTGGGTCTCAGATTACCACAGGATAAAAGGCCCATGCCCACACAGAGCTCCTGCCTATGCGACTGTGCTGGTCACCATCTTGACTCCACCCCCTCCTTCAGTGCATTTTGTTACTATTCATTTTTTTAAGTTTTCTTAAACTTTTGGGGTACAGAATTTTTTCCACTTATTCAGTATGACAGGGAGGTGGAAAACACTTTTCACAGAGGGAGAATTGTCTGTCATGGTGGATGAAATTATTAGAGTAGAGCCACAATTGTTTGGAGTACAACTGCAAAATACAACCATATCTCAGAAAAGGGAAATGTGGACTGGAATAGTGCACAGAGTGAATGTTGTAGCTAACAATCTGAGCACACAGGAAGATGGAAATTAGTAAGTGGTGGAGTGACCTGCGGGGCAGAGAGCATTCCCCGGTGTCTAAGCATCCCCTGGAGGCCCAGAAGACTGATTGTGGGTCTTTTAGTCCCCTTTACAACTCTTTCCCTGGGAGAAGAAGGTCTTGCAGATCCTACATCCTGAAGGCTTGACTGGAATCCCCGGTGGAGTGGAGACTGGTAAGTTGCACCTAGCAATGTTTCAACAATCACAAATTGAGGTTTTTCCCTTAAGTTATCAGTTTAGACTGTTTCAACACCCTTACCATAACATATATATCTACAGTTGAGTCCTCCAAATAGTTTGCTTCATCCCTCTTACAAGTATCATGGTTGTATCTCGCTCATTCACAATGAGCAATATGTTTTGTCAGATTATGTGTAGATCTCCATCGATCATCCCTTGCATTCTCTCAGTGAATGTTGTTGTTCTCCATAAAACAGTGTAAAGACGACATCTATTTTCACAAGAAGGTATAGGGCTTATAGGGGTTATTTTTGCCTTTTCATATTATACACATTTGTGGGTGCATGCTGTAAATGCATGTGTTCCACTATTGTCATTGATATAGGTATGTGTACCTCACTTTTTTAATATATATTGTCAATGGTGTTGACAGATGACTACAACAACCAAGATGCCCTGTTTTTGTATCTGCAAACCGATAGTGCACTGCAGAGTTGCTCTAACTCCCTTTACTTCCATGTATGCACACATGTCCATCTGGTCTGTCTGAGCAGACAATTCCAGTGAATCTCACTCAGCCACCACGTCACCTTCCACCCCAACTGCAACACCTCAGCCTCAGGATACCTCCTTTGTACAAATCTTGAGCCTCCCAGTCCTGGCTGCTGTTGAGACAACACTAATACTGCCTCCAGTTGTGCTAGGACCCAGTGGGATAAGGCACACTGCCTAAAGGGCATAGGGTAGAAGGGGTAGGGGTTGTGGGAGGTAATCTGTGGGCCAGCAAACTGAGGCCACTGTGTTACTCTCACACAGACCACCATTGACCAAGCCTTGGGAGCACTACAGCTGTCCCAAAACATGATGGGCCAGGTCGTATCAGAGCTGGAGGACATTAAATTTGTGCAGAGGTAGCTCATATTTGAAATACAGAATCACAACGACAAAATGAACTCCCCGACTGGGGTGCTTTTTGACATATATCATCATATGTGCATGTCTTTTCCGGTATCATCAACCCCTCTCTGTGGTCCTTCTGCAACTGGACAAAATATACCTACATCAGCCACAGACAGGGAGGTCCTGCCACAACAAGAGGCTCCTCCCCCCCAGTCCCTGCACCCATGTCCCATCTCCCCAGAGGGGACAGTCAATTGGGCAACCAGGAGAGAAAGGCGAGACCTCCACCAACACCTCCAAGAGATGCCATAACCACTTTCCTTCAGTGTGTGTCTACCATTCACTGTGGACTATTTCACTGGCACATTTACCTTTTTTGAGGACAGTTGTATTTTGTACCTTGGAGTTCAAACAATTTTGTCTCTACTACTATACTTTCATCTGCCATGATAGACTTTTTTCAGCTTTTTTTATTGGTTTTATTTTGAAGCACTTTTAGTTCATTTGTGTCATGAAAATAAACTCAAATAACACATAGTTAAACACTGTTGTGGTATTTATGTGGTATTTACTTATTCTTGTCTTCCTTCCACCATCAGTTTTTTAAATAGATTGACCAATTAGTCCCAAACAAAAATTGGATATGACAAATAGGTAATTTCTTACCCATTCTGTTCAAACATAACAAGCCAAAATCACAATGTTTTGGTGTCATACAAGTCTTTGGCAAAATCAGAGCTGACTTTCACAAACCACGCATAACCCAAATCGTCTGTGCAATTTAGAGGTTGACACTCCATGACCTTGATACCATGGAAGAAATGACAATTTTCAATAATCCAAATAAAATAAGCAAAATATCATTGATTCATGGCATCAGCTGGAGCCAGACATCCTGCTCTCATAATTGGACTCCTACATCAGTAAAACCAGTAGTCTACATCATGGCAGTTCCATAAATAGAGGCCACATGAACTTTTCAGTACACTGTGGCAGTATCTGGGGCAATATCACAACCACCTTTAAGTGTTGTGCTACAAAGTGTTATTGCAGCTATGATGAGACACATCAACAGCTTCATACACTGAACACAAACTGAAGATTTAGTCAATGTTGAGAGGGATCACTGTGCTATGGCTTGACATATACATATGGTTAGAGCAAGTGAAGCAGCACATAATCCCTTAGTGGCAACATCCAACAGAAAGCAGGTCTGATACCATTGCAGGAACTTCCATTCAATCACTGTGCAAGTTGTCTCTGTACATGATCTGTACATCCAAATTGGGATCAACTCATGTTCCCTTTGTACTTTGCAACATATCACTGCAAATGTCACAACTCTGAAATGTCTAAATGAAGATGCCATGGTGGAGGATCCCAAAATAGAATAGCAAGGGAAAATTAGTGATTGCGTATGAAAAAAGTGAGTCAAATGATAGCTTAAGAGGACACACACTTAGCAGAAGCAAATAAAATCTCGGTAATAAACACAGTAATCAATGGATGGAAACGTTGATCAATTAATATCTTTGACTTACACTTTCCTGAACTGACCATTACTACTAAATTAGCGTCACAGGCTATGTCACAAGTTGTTTTGACATTGAATGTTAGAGTATGTAAAGGTACACTCAGTTGAAGAAGTGGTCAATAACATCTTGACATAGGTCAATTCCTCCCTCTACACCACTGTCATTCCCATTTCATATTTCAATCTTCACCCTGTGGCTCTTCTAGGTCTTCATTCTCAGCAATGATTGGGACTTTCCATTGCAGGGCAATGTTGTGCAACATGCAGCAGGCAACCGTGATTTGGCATATCGTATCAGCTGATTAAAGGAAGGCTCCACTGATCTTGTCCAGACATCTAAATGTGGCCCTCAGGAGCCCAAAAGCCCACTCCAATGCCCTCTGTGTTCTTCATTGGGCCTCATTAAAGTGGACATCCCCTGGTGTTGTTGGATTCCTCTGTCATTCTAACATCCATGGTCTGTTAGGATAAGCTGAGTCTTCTACATGGAAGCAAGGTATCAACTGATTAAAATGATGTTAAGCCATTGTACCTTCCTAAGCTAGGATTAAAGCAAATGATCCTCAAGCCATATTGTACTCACGAATAAGCCAGGCCCTTTCAGGTCCAAGTTGTGTCATTGCAGGGGTATGGTACCGTTCTGTACTACAAATGAATTATGTGTTGTCCCAGGAAAGTGGGCACACACACTTGAGATGTACAAATCAGCTGAGCAGACAACTTGAACATTGATGGAATGGAAGATCTTCTGATTGCAGTAGACCTGTTCCCTGACTTGTGGTGGCACTAAGGCAATATGTGTGTCATCTATTGCTTGAACCACATGTGGTAGGCCACCCAAATCATAAAGTTCTCCCTTCACATTGGCAAAATCCTGTTTTTGTGGGAACTGGATATAGCTGTTGATGTATCTCAGCATTAAAGAAAGGTCTTTTTCTAGCATACCACTGAAGTTGTTTCGGACATGTCTCCATATACTGTCACAGTGTATTGGAGAAATCCTGTGGCCACAAAATGAAGTACTACCATGTGTTTCACTATTGGTTTATTGCTGTTGTATTCACATTCTGAGGCAGGCGATCAGGCTCCAGCTTGTGACACAAATCCAGGATATTTTGTCTATTTAATCTGAACTTCTTCATTATGTCCCTTTCCTCTATGGTGGAAAGGTCTGGAAACAGTCTGAAGACTTGAGGCTGTCATCCATAGGTTCAAATGTCTGCATATAGGGAAAACAAACTAGCAATTTAAATGGTCACACCATACTTTGATAATCAACAAACATCTCATGTCTTGGTAACTTTAGGAATCTCATTGGGTCATATATGTACAAATAATGTTATCAAATTCTTCCTACTTCAAACCTCACTTTTTTACATGTATTTTTTTCTAATGTGCAAATAATACATTGGAAATGTATTATTTGCACATTACTTTTTTTCTCTAAATACCATCCCTGGAAGTATAACATACCCCACACCACTATCGAAATGTGTCATATTTTGCCAAGAAAGGCATCCTTTGTATCTGGCCTTTTTATAGAAACTTGCCTCCATTTGGAGTGCTGGTGACACACAAACAATTTAAAAATACACAGCTTCATATTGCAAAATGGCGGGTGTGTGACCTTGCCATTAGGACATTGGCTATCCAGCGGGTGTCGATGGAAGTTGACCACATAGTAGGTGGAACACTCCAAGACAGACACTGCCATAATGTTAGCTTGTGTGATGAATATGCACAAAAGACAATGCCTGTGTAACAGATTGCATATGCCATGTACTCACTTGCTGCCTAACACTGCAGCCAACAACACCTCCTCAACTTTTGCTGCAGTTACTGACCTCTGGTAGCCAGGATGTTGGGCAAAGAAGGAGGCAGGGCCTCCACCTTCTCCCCTAAGGAGTTGGAACTCCTCACC
Organism: Pleurodeles waltl; assembly: GCF_031143425.1. NCBI lineage: Eukaryota > Metazoa > Chordata > Amphibia > Caudata > Salamandridae > Pleurodeles > Pleurodeles waltl. The sequence continues at coordinate 306,488,908 of NC_090450.1, read as the reverse complement.
AGGGAAGTCCTGTCCCTGTATAGCCAGCTATATGGGAACCCAGCAGAACAGGCACATGATTGGGTGGGAAATGTTTGACAAAGTAACTTGTTCCTTCTTTGTCTACCGGCTAATTTGTCCCTTTTTTCATGAGTGAAGTGTTGTGATTGGAGTGTAGTGAACTGAATGATTTAGCTGGATACAACATGTTGTTTGAGGATGTTATAAATGTCTGTGCATTGAAATGAATTGTCATCTGAAACAAATAGCTGATTTTTTAGTTCATGTTACTCACAATTTCAGATTTCATTAGAAAAACGACAGGCCCCTTACTTCCAGTGGC